>NC_059137.1:9575000-9905000 GCF_020740605.2 Lemur catta
TCATTTTATTACTGACCTACTTGACATTTGGAATCTATCTGAATTGGCAGAAAATCTCCACTGTTTAAGAAAATTGTAATTGGAAAATCCAGGTTTGAAGAATTAGATGAAGCCTCTTTACTTATAACAGTTGGGTGGGTATGTTTTTGACACAGTGAAGAGTAGCCTGCAGGTCCCTTGATTTAGCCAGTAAAATATACTAACCTGTTATTTAGTGAGTAAAGGCCTTAGTTCATCCAGTTCTTCTTCTGTCAAGGTCACCCTCACAATCAGTGACCTTCTGAGCTTCTTAGTATTTTGTTATTGTTTTTTAAAAATGCTGTTAACCACCAACCTTTACCAGCCTCCTGAAGCGTGATGTTGGGTATGACAGACACTGTTGAGAAATGGAGACAGATCAATTTCAATTTTTAAATTGACACAGAAATATAGGTTCCTCTTGATCTACAAAAGAGAGAAGGCATCAAAGTGAGATTTACCAAGCAGAATAGTTTTCTGCATAGCTCAATTTCAATATTTGTTATCATTATGAAATAGAGGTGTTTTTTCTTTATTATCTGCTGAAAAATTGAACAGAAGTATATTAACTTTCTCTCACCCCATCTTTTCTTGCATTTTGATAATAAAAGACAAATCTTTATTAGTCTGAAGATCCTTTTAAAAAATTCTTACAGTATTGTTAATAAGCCTAGCAATATTCATATTTCTTTCTTATAAAATTTCACCTAAAACTTGAAAGAAAAGTATTAGTTTTGTCAGGTGGGGACTCCCTCTTAGCCTCTGTAACTGTTTTGATACACAGAGCACCTTATTGCTTGCTGATTTCCTTTGTTTTCCCTAGAATGTCACCAATGTGATAGTCAAGTCTAGGGCTTCCAAAACATGGTTCCCTAAAATACTGCTATGAACATGTATGACATGGTGTGGGGGTCTGGTCTGAGGGACAACTAATGATGGCATTACTAGATTCTTAAGTTGTATCTTCAAAATTCATGTCAGATGTAAATATTGATCCGTAATGTATTTGTAGCTGTGTTGTACATTCACCATCATGTGCCCCAGGTATCAGACCTGTGCTGGGTGCAAGGAGACGGTGGTGAAGCAGATCAAGGCTCTTGCTAAGGAGCGCCTTATATTCTAGAGGGAGAGTAAACATAAAGGGCTGAGAGAATAATAGGATACAGGGGAACTCACTGCATCGTGTAGGGTGGTCAGGGAAGTCCTCCCTTGAGAAATTGATATTTAAACAGTGTCCTTCACATTTAAGCTGTGAGGAGTTGAGGTGCAGGGCAGGGCAGTGCCAATCAAAGCAATGGCTTACTTACTATATTTTAACATAAAAAGAACATTTCAGATTACTTTGCAGTTTAATTTACTTAACTCTCCCCCAGCCCCCTGCCAAAAAAAAAATTGTAATGAAATTGACCCTCTAAGAGAGATATAGCAGGTGCCTAGCACAGTAAACAGGTACCATCATCCACCCAGTTGCCTAAGCCAAATATCCAGTTGTCAGTCTTGCATTTGTACCTGAACTATCTCCTCACATCTGTTTATTAGCAAGTCCTATCAGTTTCATCTCTAGAATATATCCTGAATCCATTTATTCTTTTTCATCTCCATTGGGTGAGTCCAAGTCACAATGACTCTTCATCTGGATTGTTGAAATAGTACCCTGGCTGGTTTTCCTGCTTCTGCTCTTGGCCCCCTCCAATCTTTTGTCTACACAGACAAAATATGAAATAAAATATGAATCAGATCGTATCTCTGCTCCAAACCTTTAAATGACTTCCAGTTGCATGTAGAATAAAATCCAAACTTCTAAGCCCTGTGAAATACACTGAGGTCCAAAGAGGGGGAACGGACATACATAGAGTATGAACACAAAGAAAAGAACTGGAAAGAAATGCAGAGTTGGTGGTTGCATTATGACAGAGGGGTACAGATCAGGCAGCCTGGGGGAGGGGAAGAATTTAGAGCCTGTGACCTAATGTGGGCCATCTGTAGTTGACTGGCTGCAATAGGGTCAGTCTCTGCAATACCACACATGATATGCCTTACTTTCATGCCAGATAGACCAAGAAAGTTGTATACAAATGAATTCATTATTTATCCAAGAGTGTTTTAAAGGAGATTTGTGTGTCAGGGGAGGAGTTGATCTTTCCAAAAGCAAGATCTCTTCCAAGTGGATGAGAGCTGATATATTGCATGCCTTTGTGTGCTTACAGATATTACCTCATTTAATCTGCACAATCTACCCTGGAAAGTAGATTTTATTACATCTTATCTTACAGATCAGGCTTCAGAAATGTTAAAAAGTGAAGGGGAAAAAAGGTGTATCTTAGAATTAAGGAACTATGATAATTACATGTGTAGTCAGATACTTACTTCTCTGAGCCTCCCTTTCCCTTAGCTCTAAGAGAAGTTAAAGCTACCCAAGTTTCCGTAGTAAGTAAATGGTGAATCTAAATTGGAGCCTAGGTTTTTTGACCTCAAAGCCCATACTCTTTTTATTTGTACCATGTTGCTTATTAGAACCCTAATGGGAGAACAAATTTAAAATTCTGTAAACAGAAATGTTCATTGATTCTGAGATCTAAATGCACTAGGGAAGTGCAGCATTTAAAGGAACCCTGTGGTGAATCTGGATATAAAGCCAGGAATTCTTTTTGTAATTGCACAGTTTGTCTGTATTGGTGTCAGTTTTAATGTTTTATGTCTAGCTTTCTTAAAGCAACATACACCTGTCCTGAGCTGCCCTATGGAAAAGGGAAACCTATATACGTTTTAGATGAAGTAGGCTTTTTAACACCCTTCTAGCCTGAAATACCCTCCAAAGACTAAAGTAAGCTAAAGAATCTCCTGGCTATAGGGTTGAACAGAGTCCTACTTCATGTGTGATTATAAAGACAGAAAATCCAGTAACCCTTTCTTCTGTGAAAGTAGAATTTGTAAGCCAGAGACACAGATATGTGGTTGCCTTATGCTGTAGCAGGTAATCCTTAAAAAAAGAAAAAGAATAAAAAGTAAATAAACTATTTTAATGTTCTTTGTCAAAAAGGCAGTAATTTCTGAAGACAACTGTTCCTCCTTATGAAAGAATAAATAATCATGCTGATGCTACTCATGCATGGGCACTGAATAGGAAATAAAGACCTGATACCCAGTATCCAATGACCCAGTGGGAAAATGATACAGTAAATTAGGGTTATAATTTACTATATGTTTAAAGTGTTTCTAAGGTGTATAACTCAGAAGTGCCCCAGGCAAGAAGCTCCAAGTTAAATATTCCTCCTTGCCTCCTCTCTCTGCCACTTTGTCTTGTTGTTTCATCTCACCTCAGCTTCCCTCTGTCTGGAGTGCTCTGAAGCTCCTGATGGATCTTCTTAAATATAGAGCAGAGCACGTTAAAGATGGCATTGCAGTCAACCATTTTATCCAGAAAGCCTGGAAATTTAGAGAATTTATGTCAAGCAAAAATCTTTTGGAACCACTTTAGAGACCCAGTTATTTTAGAAGGGTGTTATGAGCTCTCGCAACTGCCACATCAGAAAAACTTGAAATATATCATTCGCCAAAACTACATTTGACCAGCATTTACTCTTCCTGCTACTCACTAATCTTTCAGAAGTTCCTATTCCATTACAAAATCTGTTCATTGACTTCATCTGGGGCAGTCATAAGCATGGATTAGATTAACAAAAAAAAGCAGAATGAAAGGAAGAGAAAAGACATGTGCCCCAAGAGGCTCCGTGGTAGTATGGGAGGCACCCACAGTTTGAAGTCAGAGGACATTCTCCTGGGTCCACTAAGGACTAATTCTAGAGCGCTACTATTTTAATAATAGCTTCTCGGAAAATACTACTATATCAAATGTACATATTGATTTTAAGCTGCATCCCAGTTTTAGAACTGTTTAAAAAGATGAAGGAAAATCTATCTTGGAATTAAGAAACTGTATTTGTAATCATGATACTGAACCTCTGTGAGCCTCAAGTTCCTCAGCTCTAACATGAGAGAGGTTGAGTGAGGATTAATCCAGGCAATGTATGAAAGGGCTGTATGTGCTCTTAAGCACTGCATGGCTCTAAGATACCTTGTTTAGTTCAGCAGTCGTCATCAAATGCTGCCTGCTCTGTACCAGTGCTATACTAGAAATCAGGTGGAAAACCCAACAAGAACACAGAAAAAGAGGCACTAAAATACGGTAAATTAATGAGCAGATGTATATAAGCTACTAAAGCAACACGGATAAGAAAGTACTTGAAACTACTAGGTGGGGTAGGGGACTGAGAAAAGATGCCCTGAAGTGATTTCTTTGATGGCTTTTTAAAGATTAATTAGAACTTTGCCAGGTGGGTAAATGAGAAGAGGAACGTTCCAGGCAGAGGAATAAACATGCTTTGAGGTATAGTCATAGAACATAGAAGTTCCAAATTACTGGAGCAGGAAGAGGGCAGAGGGTAAGCTACAGAAACTAGGCAGGGGCCAGATCTGACCAGGCCAGGCCCGATAGTATACTTAAAAATAGAAGAGGTACATTCATTTATTGGGGGCTTATTAGATAACAGGCACTGTGGAGCCTTTTTGTTAAGACAAAGGGCCTGTTCATCCTCTGTGGCGAATGTATCTTGCTCTTGCTCTGTAAACCTATCTTGTCCTTCCTCAATAAACTTTGTTTCACAATTTAAAAAAAAAAAAAAAGATAACAGGTACTGTGTAGGTACTAGGGATTTTATAGAGACCAAGAAATGGTTCTTACCCTCAGGGGGCTTACTGTTTAGTTGGGGAGTCAGGCAAATCAGCAGGCAATTATAATATTAATACGGTGCATGGGTGCATATGGGAAGAGGGGAGCCCTGGTCCAAACTTAGGGAGTCAGAGAAGTCTATCCTGAGTACGTTCTCTGACTGAGACCTGAAGATGAATAAAACTGGCCAGGTGAAGAAGGATGGGAAAGTGTCCAGACTGCAGTGGTCCTTTGGGACTAGGTCATGTTTGTAAACTGTTGAATTTGAACATTATTCTGATGACAGAGAGGAGCCATTTAAAGGAGGGCAATATAATCACAATTTCTTGTAGAAAACACCATCTGTGTTGTACAAATGAATTAGAGGGCACAAATCATGAAACAGACACACCCGTGCAGAGGCTCTTAAGAGAAATCTGTCCAGTAGATGATGGAGCCCTGAATTAAGGTGTGGAAAAGAGTGGAAGGTGCTGTGTTCAGGAAACAGAGGGATAGATACCATGGTGAAGTCTGATTTCTTTTATTAGGGCTGAATGCACAGGGAGAATTGAAATAGCTTGGAGCTGTGGCCAGATCTCCTTGGAGTTAATACCAAAAGGTGATGGTAAAAGATAGGCTTAAAGATATATTTAAATTTAAATTAAATACTTGTTGGAAAAAATAAAACATTTTGGAGATGTGTGAAGTAAAAAGTAAAGATTTTTTTCTAACTTCCTTTGGTATAAATCCTTTAGGCTTTTCTTCAGTTCGCATACAGATAGATACACATATAGGTTATAAATTTCATGTGGACAGGTCCTTGTTTTATGTTTTTATATTTTGAATTACTTATATACTCCACATCTGTCAAGGTACCTGTCAAATAATAGAGGACATTCAATAAATGTTTGTTAAATGAACTCATGAAAAAATGTGTGTGTATGTGTGTATACATATATATATATATAAAGGGTTTTTTTGGTAATGATATCACATAATATAGATGATATTGCATTTGCTTTTTTCACTCAATAATATGTCATAAGCATTATTCTGTGTCAGAGTTACCACGCATTCTTATCTTTCTAGGCAATTTATTTAATTTAGCCCTTTATTGAAAGATGTTTAGATGATTTTCAAACTTTCAGTATTACAGAAACATTCAGTGAACAATCTGGTATAAATATTCATTGCACATTTGTGCTAAATTTTGAATATGGAATTGCCTGTCAGAGGCTTACTCATTTAAAATGTTAAGAAAAATAAATTGTCCTTTAAAAAGTTTATGCCCATTCTTTAACACCCCAAGAGTATATAGGGGTGCCTCTTCCCCAACCCCCTTACCAGCACTGGATGTTATCCATCTTTAATTTTTGCCAAACTGATGGGTAGCAGTTAGTATCTCATTTTAATTTGCATTTCTGGGTCTTCAGTGTAGTTTAGTATTTTTAAGTGAGTTTATTAGCCATTTATCTTTTTAAAAGACAGTTCTTTAGCCAGTCTTTTCAGTAGAAAAAGGGATTGAGAAGAAGTCAGTTTGCAGCATACCATTTTTAAGATATGCCCTGTAGTTTAGAATATAATTCTCTCCTACCCAGCCTCCCCACTTCCTGCCTAAACAGGTGCACACACATGCACAAACACACACACACACACTTGCACACACTAGTACATAAAGAAAGACACACATCCAGGCCAGGCAACTTCACTTGTTTGCCTGCTGGCCCTGTGGTCACAAGCAAAGCTTTTGTTTATGTGTTGAGGAAGAGCTATCTAGTAATTTACCAGACTCTATTTCACCTCATTTGAGACCTTATGTTACCTGCCTGCTTTGTCATCAAAACTAATTTAAAAAACAGATTTTAGGTTAAAGTTTTGTTAAATACTATGTTTCAGTCCAGTACATGTACATAGCAGTTAGAAAATGCATCATAATCTGGAAATCAGAAATGTAGACAAAAACGTTGTCACCCCTAACAGGTTTATTTTGGGGAGGCAGCTTTAAGGACACGTCTGGCAGCATTATGAACAGCGCTGGTACCAAGGGCAACTGTAGGGGGTTAATGGGGACCCTGCATCATTCCTTGCCATGTGCCTGGTGAGTAAACTCTTAGAAGTTTCTGGGAATGGTAGCTAGTGGGGAAAAGGCTGCAACCAACAATCAGTGTCACAAAGTGGGGATGAATAATATGCCGAGGAGACTGTTGAGACAGATGTTTAATTAGCTGAAGTCAGAGTGGATAAATTGGGAGAGGACTGCCTATGCAGAGAGATGCCTTTTTCCCCTCATCTCTCATTTAACTGCTTGTTTTTTTTTTATATTGTTTCGTTTTGTTTGTCCTTACCATTTTCTCTTTGAAAAACAATATCCTGAGATTGGGGGTGGGAGGAGGGCGGGGGAGGAAGGTAGAGAGAAAGTACCAAGGTAATGATTCCTATTTGATTATATCTACCGAGCGCCTACTGCATTCCAGGTGTTCTTGTATTTAACCTTTACAGAAGACCTTGTGAGATGGGTGTTATCTCTTTTCTATGGTTGAGAAAACTGAGGAGATATATATGAATAGCAAGAGAGGGAGAGAGGAGACACATATATAGCGTGTGTGCACGCACACTTATGTGTGTTGCTAATGAGTAGTGTAAATGAGACCCTTTGATTCTTGAGCCCAATGTTTTTTTCCCTGCATCACAGCTTCCTTATGTAAAATGTAATGTGGATAAGAGAACTTTCTATAGTAAAAGTAATATTCTATATACTGACAGAAGCTGGGGTCACACAGGTGTATGCATTTGTCAGAACTATCAGATGGTAAGATTTGTGCGTATATTGTATGTAATTTTACCTAAAAGTAAAAAGAGAACCTTAAATGTCGAACTCCAGTTAATAATATGCACGCTGAAATGTTTAGGAGCATATGTCCTGATGTCTGTTTCTAGCTGTGAAATGCATTTTAAAAAAGAAGATAGATTGTTGTATAGATATGTAATAAAGCAAATATAGTAAAATGTTAATTGTAGGATCTAAGTGATGAGTACATGGGTTTTCAGTATAGTTCTCTCAACTTTTCTATGGTTTAAAAATGCTTATAATAAAAAAGGAGGGAAATAAAAATTAAAAACATATAGTTTAGGTTCTACTGATATTAATATGAATTGCTAAACTTACAAATATATATCCTTGTGGCATAGGAAACACTAATCTTTATTCCTTTTTGTAGGATATTTTTATTACGTCATATGTTAAGTAACATCTTTGAGGTCACAGCTTCTTCCATTGACCTATGGTTTTAAGTTGCATATACACTTTCAATATAATAATTGTTGCTACTTACTGATACTCAGAATTGTCCAGGCAATCTGCCAACACTATTTGTTTTATTATATTTTAATCTTTAAAACAAGCATTTGAATTGGTTGTTATTTTCACTTTACAAATGAGAAAACTAAAGCTCAGAGAGGATGCAGGACGTGCCAATGTCACACAGCTAGTAAGTGGCGGAGCAAGGACCCAAACCCAAATGTCCAAAGGTGGTACTGCTAGCCAGTGTGTGGTACTTCCTGGATAAGGTTACAGGGCTCATAGCTCAGTGGAGGCTGTTGCGCTTTTCTCCCCAGACCAAATGTGCCAGCTTCAGCTGAGGGCAGCAGCCAGACTCAGTGGAAAGGGCATAGGCTTTGGAACCAACCCAGCCCAAGTCCTCAGCCCAGCTGTACCTTTCACAAGCTGTAAAGTTAGGCAAGTCATCAACCCTTCCTACCTCAATTTTCTTTTCTGTACATGGGGGTAATAATACCTACCTTGGAAGGTTGTTGTTTTGACTGAATGCATATAAAACACTTAGTTCATAGTAAGTGCTCTGTGAGTGCCCGCTGTTGCTATCCCTACTGCCACTCTTATGCGAGGCACACCATAAAACCTGGCTTTCTCTTTAGGATTTGGTTTACTTCCTTTTCTACCCATATGTCTTGGCCTTTGCCTTCACCTCTTGTTTTTCAGTGAATTAAGTCTATAGAAAACTTATACCCTGTGATAGAATGAGCCTTTGCATTATGTTTGAATTTGAATCTACTGGAAGCATCCTCAACTTTGAATAAGAAGAAAACTAGATTCAGAGAGTCAACTCTAATGATTTTTTTTGTGCTAATAAGAAAACCCATACCATAAATGTAAGGGTGGATTAATGGTCACAAGGTTCATTCATCATATAGCTTATATAAGCAAATTTAATTTCCTATGCAAAAGATTCTAGAGATAAAGTGGACAAACTATAATTGCCAGTAACAAATGTATTTACAAGTGATTTTAAAAAGCCTTTGTATTAACAGTTTAGCAGCTCACAGAGCGTGTTGCTTCTTCTCAGAAAACATTTAAAAGAGGAAACATACTTAAATATCACTATGATTTTTGAGATAATGATTCTAGAATTACAGATTGAGAGGTTTGGAGTGCTGCGTGTGCCTCTGAAATCTCTCCAGCGTCCATGAAGAGTCTCAGTCTCCCCCAGAGGAAGCAGGAGGCCCTGTTTCTTTAGACAGGCCATTCTTGTGTTTACCCTACTGGTAGCTGTAGGGAAAACTCTTCCTCCTGGAAAACTCCTTTCAAGACTGATTTTAGCCACTTTCCATGAAAAACCACTGCTTTAGAAGAGTTACCCACAGAAGATGGCTCCAAAAACCAGCCAGGGCTGAGACACCCACCTCCTATTCCAGTGCTGGCAGACACCTTACACTGGAGCCCTTTTCCCTCCATGAGCGATTTAAAAGGCAATTTTTAACAACTACAGTAATAACCTTGCATAAAGAGCTTTTCCTTTTTGAGTAAATTACAAATAGCAGTACTTTATGCTGCATATCTGCAACAACTTTAAGTGCATTAAGAAAAAAGACAAAGAAAAATAGCAAGTCAGTGAGGATATTTATTTTTCTCCCTTCCAATGACAATAATGTCCATAGACAAACATAACTTAAAATCAGGAAAATGGCATTGGATTAGCACTGTGAGGCAGGTCTGGGGAGAGGACATAGCAGCATCTACCTCTCTGGTACCTAGCTACTAATCACAGTATGGCAGTCAGCCAGCTGTGTAGATTCTACTGTGTCATCAAACCAATTTTTCAAACAGAAAGTCAGTGAGATGTGATTAAAGCCCAAATGCTGCAAAAGATACGAGGTAGTCTATTGGAACTCCACAATCTTTCCGGAAACTGTCACCACATAATCATAGAAATATCAAATCATAGCAAAACTTCAGCTTTCCGGTTTTTTATGCACACTACATTTAATAGCAGAACAATGTGAATTAAGGTAAAGTGTGATTTAAGTCTAAAAAACCCTGAGGGTCATGCAGGTCTCTCAGGTACAGCATACCTGAAACCAAAATTATCATTCAATAAATATTTATAGAGTCTCTACTACAATCCAGGTAGTGAATAAGGAAGACAGCTGCCCGTTCGCAGAGAACTAACATTCTAATGGGGGAGATGGTCAATGAAAGGTAAACCAGCAAGACACTTTTGACAGGGATTCTTGCTTCCAACTTTTATTTGTAAGTCCTTCCATTTCTGACAGAAGGGACTTCCTTGAGCCCCCAGGACTGTGGGTGTTCCCCTCCTGAAGGGAGTCTCTCTTGCCACCAGAATCAGGCATTACCTGAGTCTTTCCATTCATTTCCACATATCTTCTAATTGGGCACCAGCACCCCTCCCGGTTGCAGGGAGAACTAGAGGCAGCACAGCCTGGATAAATTCATGAGCGGTGAGTGACTCCATCTGGATCAACAGTGGCCATTAAGAGAAACAAGCCTTGCCTCAGCCTTGGAAGCTGCTAGAGAGAACAGTGTCCTTCAGCCACTTGGCCCTGTGACAGAGGTGCCATGGGCCTGTCCCCAGCCAGTTCCTAATGCACTGATCTTGCCAAAAGAAAAGGACGAGAGCCTTCCTTTTCCTTGGACAGAGGGATGTTGAGTTTAATTTGAGTAAAATGAAAGCTCCTGTGGAAAGGCACGGGTTCCTTGTGGTTTACCAGCACTGCAGCTGGCCCAGAGTTGGTGGCTAACACATTTTGTGGAATGAAAGCCAATCCAGGGCCCAAAGCTGCTTCATTCCCTGCCAGCCTAGGCCACCACCTTCTGTTTAGGAGCGGATTCACTGTACTTTGATTATCAGAGATCAAACTCCCCCAGAGAATTAAATCATCAGATGAAAATGTAAATGTCTTAACAATGAAAGGTGATGCATATCAGTTGAAATTAGTGTTGCCACTCAGGTTCCCATAATGATATGGATTGCTCATGAGTCCTGGGGAGCCAGAGGAGTGTACCAAAAACAGTCATTTTAAGCATTGATAGTCAAGTAGGGGTGCCCAGCAGGAGGAAGCTATTGCACACACTGTATTACAGAAAAAGAAAAGTAAAGCAAACTCACTTTCCAAAGGGGCTATGTGTGTGTGCAAGAGAGGGAGAGAGCATATACTGTATCCTCATCCTCTGTAGTAGAAGTTAATAGATACTGTCTGATATTGATAACAATTTTTAAAAATAGCTGAATAGGAATGCTAATAAAAAATATGAAGGTGAGTATCAGAAGAAATCACAAAAAAAATTTAAACTAATTGCCTATAAGGAGGGGTTTAGGAATGGGGCAGGAAACTACTATTTTTCATCATAGGACTTATACCATTATTTACTTTTAAAACTGTATGTGTATTATATTACTTTGATAATTAAAAAAAAATTTTAATTTGTAAAAAGAAAACAGCTTACTTTCAAATGCTAGATCTTAGAAAGATTTCTCTTTCCCCTACTTACATGGACTTTCTCTATTTGGAAACTTCTTTCTCCTAAAAGCTACCATCTATTTCATCATGTCGGATGTCAGATTTCTATGAGAACATCATTATTAAATAGTTGCTTCTCATTATAAACATCTCTGAACTTTTTAAGACCAAAGTATTATGTGAATATACCCTTGTATTTTGATTTTGTCTGTGTGACCTGTATTTTCTGTAGGTTAAAGCACAAGCTATTAGCTGAATTCTCTGTCCCATTCTAAGAATGACTAATATCTCAAATATAAACGAAAACAGCTGCTTTTCTATAACATTAGAGTCCCAAACAGCTGTCACATGTACATTTTGACATTCTTTTTTCTTTTTGAATTGGGACAAAAATTAGTTTACTAGATCTACTAATCTGGTTAAGTATATCATCAAACTTCTGTGGAGAGGTAGAGAAGAGGTCATGGAGAAAAGTCCGTTGTGCTAGAATGTAGACATCCCAAAAGGCCTGAACTTACTTAAAATGAAAACCATGTGATAAGACCCTTCTGTGCCAAGAACATAAGGTCTGTAAGGGCCTGGCAGTGGCTGCTGCACCACTACCACCTTTGCCAGCAAGCCTGAGCCTCTGCAGACAGCCATTGTTCTCTCTTCAGCTGAAGAGATTGTGGAGTGCCACCCATTGTCTTCTGAAAGCCTAAATTGTGCTTAGGATTTATTTCAGGAGGTGGCTATTGTGGGTCAGAACATCATGCTTTCTCTGTCTGCTTAAAGCTGTGGCCCTCCCAGTACTTGCTGGGCAACCTTACTCAGGTCATTCTCCCTCTCTGAGCTCCTTGCTTTAATTTCCTCTTCAGTAAAATAAGGTCACACTAGATCTCAGGCTGTAGGTTGGTAATCCTAACTATGGAACTCAGTTCTAGAAGAACCTGCCTGGTTCCACTCTTGCTCCTGTTACTTTTTCTAGCTCTCTGGTCTCTTTTGAGTTTCTTAGCCTGTTTGAACTTTATTTTTCTCATTTATGAATGAAAATCGTTATAGTATCTTCTTCTTAGCATTGTTTTGAGAATTAAGTAAAAATCTATGTGAAGGACCAAGCACCCAGTGAATCTTAGCCACTATTATTTTATTACTTGATAAATGTTAGTCCTGTCCCCTCCTTTCAATTTCAGTTATGAGATCCAGTCAGACTCACAATTTTGTGATCTGACACTTTATTTTTACATGAATATGACTGCTTTGAGTCATAGTTCAACAGAGACTCTAGCTGCTAAGGAACCCAGCTCAAATTTAGTCCACATTAGGTACAGCCCAGAATGTGTGCATCTGTCTGCCCAGCTGCTCATTTGAGCTTTTCCAGGGGTCCGAGGCCCCTTGTCAGAGCAGCAAAGCATCAGCGAGAACATAGGAGTGCACATGTAGGAATGACCTAGCATTCCTCTGGAGCACCCTGCATCTGGAGCTGGATATGCAGAAGGGTTAAAAGCTGGAGAAACTTTAGTCATAAATTTTCTTTTCAGCAGGACTTCCCAGGGAACATCTGACATTAGCAGAGAGGAAATGCTGATTGGCCTGAGAGTCAGCTGAAGGAGACAGGAACTGCAGTGGAAGCTGCTGGATTTACTGTTATTAGCAAGGCAAATGGAAAGCCAGCAGGGCAGCCCAGCTCCCAGATAATAGATCTACCAAGAAAGAAAACTCTGAGAAAGGAAAATGGCTGGCAGCCACAACCCCTCTTCTGCCATTTTCTCCATTGCTTTTACCTTGTTTGGTTTGTAGCACAAAGAGAAGCATATTTTAACATCTTGGGTTACAAGTCACAATTGGCCTAAAATAAAATAGGATATGTAATTCAGCTTCTTATCTGTTTGATAGCTTGAGAGTTGAACTTGGAGAAATGTGCAAAATTGCATTAATATAGCAATAAATAGTTGCTATTTATTAAGCACTTATGTGCCAGAGTAAGTGCTTTACATGTGTTATTATCTCATTTAATCTATACAGTAACTGTCTGGGTAAGAAATGATCATCATCCCCAATTTAGAGGAAGGAAACAGTGCTTAGATCACTTGAGTCATTCCTCAAGGTCTTAAGGATCAATAGTGGAGCTGGGATTTGAACCCTGCCACCACGGGCCTACCAATCTGGTGGAAGAAGTGAGGCAAGAGCTCAGATGGCTATTGTAAAGCTGGACAGGGTACTGGCATAAGAAAAGTGCTTGCTGAGGCTTGTGTCCTGAGTGGAAACACAACCCTAGCTGGTACCATGGTTGTTAGAAGGAAGATGGGACAGGCAGAGAAGAACCCTGTTGGCAAGTGGAGCCAATCTCTGCAAGGTCTGGCCCTCATAACAAGGAACAGGGCAGATGGGCAGTCAGCAGCAGGGGACCACAAGGACACGGGGAACTGCAGGTCCTGGCAGCAAGGACCAGAGAAGCAGATGATGCTCGGCATCCAGGGACAGCCACACAGAGAGCCACATCCTGCACAGGGTTAGGTCACATAGGCAACAGGTGAGCAAAAGTCCCATTGTCAAAATTACCTCTAGAAAAAAAAATCTCTTTAAAAATGCCTGTCAGAGGCCACCATACTGTAATTTTTCTCATTAAATCCACACAACTTTTTTCTCTAGCATTTGAACAGTTAAAAATACATATCTTGAAATGCTAAAATCAAACTTACATGCTCCTACTGTAAAAGGGGCTGGAAAACTGAGAGTCCACCATCCACCCAATTAATTTAGTTAGTCATTCATCAGACATTTACCCAGTTCCATAATTGCAAAGATGAATAAGACTCCTGCCTCACACTCATATACTTGGGCATCATTGAGTCACTATGAGTCATGGCAAGTGGAATTCTCCAAACTGTTTAAATTGTTCTCTTGGTCATATCTCCCCCTCTTTTTTTCCCTCACTTTTACCAAGCAAATATAGTTGAATTCAGAATGATTAAATATGTCATTTATGCACAAGGAAATCCAGGCAGGCAGGCAGCATGAGAGGGCAGGGCAGGATTTCAGAGAGGCACACTGAGAACCTAGCAGGGCACCAGGCCTGAGGGCAGGGTTGGGCCAGGGGCAAGGGCAGTTACCTGAATGAGATGCAAAGGCCAAGGCCGTATTTTGAAAAAGGAAGCCTTGTTTTTGTTTGGCCTGGGATTGTAGAAGTTCTCTTGCCTTGGAGCAGAGCTTACAGATGAGAGGAATGTTAAATGGTGCAACTTTCCCTATATGTAGAAAGGAAGGAGGCCAGTCTGGGAATCTGATAGGGCCTGATGTCATTTGGGGAGGGGGGCAGCGGACAGGGATCAGAAGGAGAAAAGTAGGTGCATAGAGTCAGAAAACAGATAAGACTTAGGGGATAATCATAAAGAAGTAATCTTGACAAACTGGAGAAGCAGGCAGGCAGTCTGGGTGAAGGGAAGGGCACAGCAATGACATGGAGGTAGGAAACTGTGACGTGCACTGAACAGTGAGACCAGTTTGACTGGATCATAGGGGACATAGATGGACAAGAAATCAGGATGGATAGAAGGCCTTGAGAGTAGGGTGAGGAGTTTGCATCTAAGTTGGTAGGCCACAGGAAGTTATGAAAGGATTTTAAGCACAAAAGTGATAATCTTCAGAATTTGGCTCTAGAGAGCACCCTCTGACAACAGGGTGAAGAATGGGTGGCTGGAGGCCATTACCATGACCTGGATGAGCAGCTTTGCAAAGGAGACTCATTAAGTGGGTAGAGTCTGCCAACCTTGGGAGATGATTTAATGTCAACAAGGAAAGCTAGAAGTATTCCAGACTTGCAAGTACCTTGTTCACTACACCAAGTCCCTGGAAGCCAGAATCAGTGTCTTATTTATCTTCACATCTACAGTGCCTAGCTCAGGGCATGGCACGTGGTAGGAGTTTGGTAAATGTTTGGTGAGCAACTGAGTTAATTCATTGGAAGAATTGTGGTGTCATCACTGGAAACCCAGTTACAAGGAAAAACAGCTAGTTTGAGAAGAGAAGGATAATAAGTTTATAGTTGATTACCCTATAAATTAGAAGCAAAAAAAGGGCTTGGAGTAAAAAAAAAAAAAAAAAAAAACGGGGGGTGGGAGTGAGGGGTTGGAGTGCTTTCTGTTCCTGCCAAGGCAGGCCCATGCCATTCATTGCCAGTGGTGCTTCCCTGGAGAGTTGGTGGGAGCCCCTGAGAGGCTCTGTAGGCTATTGTCCCACCCAGGGCTAGAGCCCCTTGCACCAGGGCCACTGGCACCGAGTTCTTAATAGACATCACTCCTGGTACCACCCTGAATCTGCTCAGCAGCCTATCTAGCATACACCTATTGTTTCATCCTCATTTTACAGAGAAGGAGACTTAGGTTCAGAGGGGATGTGGTTTACCCAAGCTAGTCTCTGACATAAGCAGATTTGAGTGAAAGTCTTCAGATTCCAATGTATCATAACAAAGTCTGATGATTGAAAACAGTTTTGGCCCTAAGCTCACTTTCCATTGACTTGGATTGGAGTCATCGCTTTCATATAGCTCAGAAAAGGCTGCAGACGAATGAAGTCTCCTTTTTGTTCATTTCTTTTGTTTTTGTCCTTAGGTGCTTGTGACTAAATTCACTAGTTTAACTGGCTGTCAAGGCTGTGTTAAGGAAAATGGGTTTGAACTGCTGTGGTTTTTGAGTACTGGACTGGATGTCAGAAACCTTTGCCATCACGGGAAGTTCTGTCACTCTGGATTTACTATCTGTTCCCCACAGCTGAATTCCTCAGCGGTGTGATTTAGCACCCTGGCTCCCCATCAACCAGTTTTGGCATTTATTTGAATGCATTACCCCACTGGTTTCCATAAACTATTTTACAGTTGTTTAAAATAAATGACTGTTTATTTCCACAAAAACCATCTGTATTTCTTTAGAGAGGAACAGATAACTGTATGTAAAATTTGGTAATGTCACAGTGACTCCAGTTAAGAGAAACAGATTGGATTGAAAAATTGGATGCTTAGGGACAGTGTTAAAGGTTTCCATTCTCTCTAACATGATATCTGGATTTGAAGAAGGAAAAAAATATTTTTTTTCAAGTAATATCAGGGCTTCTTTCTCCAAAGAGAAGTACATTCACACTGGCTAGATAGTGACAGGATGTAGACCATTAGCATTCCTCATGGTGGTGATGTGTCTGCCCCTTCTAGCACACTCTGCCTAAGATGGTGTGTAGGAGGCTCTTCCAGTGGCTCCCAGCCTTCTCTAAGTTTTGAAACTTTTGGTTGTACATGCCTGACCTCTTCTTGTTCTGAGGTTGAATGGGCTCCGCTTAGGCCTGTGTTGTAGCTCAGATAACTTTGGTAGGAGACATGTTGGGATAGGTTGCTGTGGCTAGAGAAGGTAGGCCTGGGTGAAGGAACCAGACTGACAGGGAGGAGGGACTGGCCCCTGACAGTGGTGACCTTCCATTCTCCAGCCAGTGTCCAGGGGAGCCAGCTGGATCCACACTAGCTCCATCCATCCCCAGGAAACCCAGGCAGAGAGTTGGGGCACTAATGGGAGTCTCCAAACAGTGGAGGCATTTCAAGTCACATGGAGCTCCAAGTCTGCTTTGGAGGAGGAGGTGGTCAGGATGGTAGCCAAGAAGGCGGGATTTGTTTCATCTCCACATATTCACTAAACACACCTGTATGCTGAGGCTGTCCTAGGAATGCAGCGATGATGAAATGTGCTCTCCACCTTCAACTTGTATATACCTAGTGGTACAAGAGATCTTCTTAGTGTGGGTTACACAAAGAAGTCCAGAGGCTGTGGCATGTAAGCAGAGTTTTGACTCCTTGAGTAGCAGCAAACAGGGACTAGAGAAATGAATCAGAGGGAAGATTGTTCCAGACTGAGGGACTGGTATGAGCAAAGGCACAGAGGGTTGAAATTGCATAATTTGGAGGATATTTCTGGATTTCTATGTCATTAGAGCAGAGAGACGAGACCAGCATAGCAGACCTTCAGAGGTTCCAACCCCTGCTGGAAAACTAGAGACCTTTCTCTCTGAGTGCTGCTTACAAAGCAGAAGTAGCAACCCAGGCATATGGATCAGGCAGCTGAAACTACACACACTTAGTGAAAACTGTGGGCCAGGCATCCTTCTGCTTACACTTTTTACCTGTATTAACTCATTGAATCCTTGCAGTAACTCCAAGAGATAGGTCCTGTTTTCCCTCTTTTACAGATGGGAAAGTTAGGCACAGAAAGGTTAAATAACTTGCCCAGAGTCACACAGCTGGTAAGTTGGGAGTTCAAACCCAAGCAGTCTGGCTTATAGACATTACAACATACTGTCTCAAATGTGCTGGGATCAGCAGAGTTTGCAGGACATTCGCTAGATAAACACATGATACTAAGCTTAGGGCATGAGTCAAATCCTTTCCTCTACCCTGCCAGGGCTATAGGGCTGGACTCCTGACACACCACCACTTATCTCAAAGCCCCAGTGGAAGCATCGGAACTGCCTTAGAGGGATGTATGTAGTATGGGGTCCCCCTTGCTTTCCACAGCACCATATAGAATCCATGAGGAGACAGGGTATATAGTTATTCAAAAGAGGGTGATACAGCAGCAGATGGGATCTGGCCCTTGGGCTGCAGTCATGGCTTGCCTTTGTAAACAGTCTTTCGATGCCAGCAACCTGGCCACAGATGCTCCAGTCAATCCACTTCGCCTTTGCTATCAACCCCTCTAAGCGTTCTGGAAGCCTGTGTGATCCACCCTGTGGCTTGACTCTGTTCCTCTGGAATCCTTGAATAGGCTCTATCTCATTTTTTTCCTGGCTCCCCAACTGCTTAGGCATCTCTCAGGCAGCCACTGAGCCCACATGATGTGTGAGGAGCCAGATACGGTGAGAGGAGGCTCCAGAGGCCACAGTCCCTAGTCTGGTCTAGCTGAAATAATCTCTAAGATTGTTCAACCTCATTTTTTTTTAAATTGGATTTTTGAATGACAAATGTAATACCAGTATTTGTCCACTGTCAAAAGCCCAAATATGATAGAAATCTATAAAGTACAAAGCAAAAGCCCCTTTCTTTACTACTATCCAATCCTATACCCCAGAGGGTTATTGGAGTTAGCAGACCACAAATACACACACATAAATGCACATATATAGTGGAGGTTTTACTTTATTAACATGTAGCACACTCTACACATTCTGTATATTTTAAAATTTAATAATGTATTATAGAAATCTTCCCATCTTTTATTAACTTAGCTTGTTTTTATAACTATATAACATTCCAGTGTACAGATATACCATAATTTATTTAATGATTTCCTACTGGTGAACATTTAGGTTGTATGCGGTTTTATATGGGAACAGTTTGGCTCGTATCCTTCCAGATTGTGTGTATTCCACAAATACACACACATAAATGCACATATATAGTGGAGGTTTTACTTTATTAACATGTAGCACACTCTACACATTCTGTATATTTTAAAATTTAATAATGTATTATAGAAATCTTCCCATCTTTTATTAACTTGTTTTTATAACTGTATAACATTCCAGTGTACAGATATACCATAATTTATTTAATGGTTTCCTACTGGTGAACATTTAGGTTGTATGTGGTTTTATATTAAAACAGTGCTGTAGTGAAAGTCTTGGAACATACATCATTATATACTTGGGCTAATATTTCTTAGGATAATTTATAGAAGTGGATTGTTGAGTTATTCAATTTTAAATTCTACCTTGTTGAAGTCATTATATTTAACAAAGATTGTTAAGCACCAACAAAGACCCTTTTCTGTGCTGGAGCCCTGGGCATACAAAGTTAAGTTGTTTTTTTTTTTATTTCCCCCACCCCCATCTTCAAAGAGTACCCTGATAATGGGGTGGGGGAATGACAAATAGACAAAAAAACTTCTAATTCAGGATGCTCAATGCACTGCGAGAAGCAAGGTCCAAAAAAGATAGGATGAAAGAGCCCTTAGTGCTGACAGGGCTTCAGGCAAGGCTGCAGAGAGGAGGGGATATACCAAAAGAATGCCTCCCTACTCCTCCTGGGAGCCCACCCGTGAGGCTGGGTATTCAAGAAGAAATTTGTTCTGAAGAATTATGATGCTCCTACATTTTCTCTTACACAAAGAAGGAAATCTCGGCTGCACGCCCTTTCCTTTCCTCCTCTTGGCACTTTCTGATTGATGATTGGAAATGATGGCAATACATAAACTATTTTTCTTGTTATTTTATGACCTGGTAATAGCAGTAACATATTTCCAGTAAATGTTTTCTATCGCAATAAAAAAGTTGTAACAAGCCTAGAAATGGGTATAGTTAAACCCTAAAGAAATCACACTTTCAGAACTGTGGATTAAAGCAGTAACTCTGTAAATCACTTAACTTAGAAAAAGGACCACCACCACCCCAGAAAAATCATAGCAGGCAGCTGGTGTTCACGTGACATGCCTCCTGTGAGGGCTGGTGGACTTTCAATTTTGACCCCTTCAGGATGAACTACGCAGTCTCTTCCCTGCTGCCTAGTCTCCCATCCAACGTCTTCACTCCTTTCTGAACTGATAAATCATCTCAACCTTACAATTTTTTTTTAACCCAAAGATCAAAACTTATAATATTCTTTATGGGATACAGTGTATCAGAGTGGTTAAGAGCATGGGCCTTGGAATCAGACACACCTGGATTCTTGTCCCGGCTTCACCACGGTCACGTGCCTTAAACGACCCCATGGTTTATTTTCCTACTCTGTAAAAATGGGGATTATAATAGGGCCTAACTCATAGAGATTTTTTGGTTTTTGTTTTTTTTAGAGTTTTCTGAGGAATCAGAAAGCAAATGCATGTAGAGCACTTTGTTAAAGTCTTCAGTGTCAGCCGCTGTTGTTGTTGTTATAGTCTGGGAACAAAGCATTGTTTGACTTTCAAAAAGGGCAAGTTGATGATTTTGTCAAATTTGTGTAGCAATATAATAACTGACATTTATTGAGTGCTTATTTTGTGCTGGGCATTGTTACACATAATCTGTGGAATTACCCCATGGTTTAAATCAACTAACTTTCCAGGATTTGCATATAGCCAGGATTCTCATCCAAGTATTTCTGACTCTGAAAGCCACACTCTAACCACCACACATCCACATTCTAGAATTAGACACTCACAGCATTAACAGAAATTGTAAAACTTTGAGTAGTTCTGTCTCACACCAGACATGTCCTCCTTTGGCTGATAAAGATTTGGTGCTGATAATATTGAGAGCCTATGTTCTTAGAACTCCAAAGACCAGGCAAAAAAGAAGCACTTTCTTTTCCTAATCACTGGCAGAGTAGCCCCACTCCTCTGCTCATCCTTATTTAAGCTCTTTTACTCTTAAGAGGATGAATGGCTGTTGCTTCTCTGTGTCTGGTGTCCTTAACATGCTGTAAAAATTAGGCCTTTCCCAGCCTTTGTCTTTAATTTCTGATTCTAGCTGACACCTTCATTAATGGTCTAGTGCAAGCTTTCTGTCGACTTGAAGACTTCTGTGTAAAAGTGGTTTTGCTGTCCTATCAATAATGGTCATAATTTCCCCAATACTCTCATCAGCAGTGAATTGAGTCTTGCAGCAAAGAAATGGAAACCCCAGTGCAGTGGTTTGAAAGTGATTTGTCTTGTAGACGGCATCTTCTTTCAGTAAAATCAGGTCACTGCGGCACTGCTGGGTCAGATATAAGTCTGAGACAAATTAGTGGAAGGAAATTGATCATTTGAACCTTAGGTTATTTTTAGCTACAGTAGCTTTTAAATATCTTTTTCGGTATTTACACTTGTTTTAATAAACTTTAATCATCATCATCATCATTAGAAAAATTAAACATCTTAGTTTCAGCAATACCTTAGATAGATAGAGGAAAGAATGCTCTCTGTCTGCCCCACAGAAGTGACCTTCCCTTCACAGTTTTGGGGTTTGCTTCCATCATGGCAGGGATGTTGTTTAAACACTTAAACCCGCTCACTCCTCCTCCCTCTCTCTGGCCCCCTTGCTGGGGTTTGTTTATTGCACAGACTGGCCCCTTGACCAGTCTGTTCTTCATTGCTATTGAAAGTTAATGGTGGCAAAATTGCATTCCCAAACATTTGAACCTGAAGTGGCCAGGGCCGAACTTAGTTGATCTCTGGTGATCGGTTCAATTTAGTTACGATTTTTTGCCATTAGGCTGGGGCTGAATGATGGTGATTTGGTTGAGGCCAAATGTCTGAAGAAAATTGGCTCTCTGATAAGAGTGCTGTTATCAGAGGGGGCTACCTTCTCATTTACATTTAGATGAGTATTGATTATTTATTTACTCAGAGAAGTGAGATTCGTTTCCAATCTTATCTTTCTCGTCTCTGCTTGTCAGCAGAAAGAGAGATAGAGCTCCTGACATCAAGCCAAGATAACAGCACTTTGTAGCAAAGATAAAAGTTGGAATGGGCCTTTTTCTAGTCTTGACTGAAAGGATAAGTTTTAAAAATTAGAACTGATGGGTCATGCTTTCAAAACCTTTCCTGAAGGTTTTGCAGTTTAACTAGGCAGGAGAATTGGTTTATTGGAACAGCTTTGGTCTTTCTTCTTTTGTGATAGGAGTTGTATTTAATTTGATTATATTCGGCTATTTCACTGAGAGCAAATTGTGTATTGGCTCAGAAGAGGCTAAAGTGTGACCTTATTGTAGTGTCAGCTTGTTCCTTTTTTATTATTTAAATTCCAAATTATTCAATCTGAGCCTCAGAGGGGGCATAAGCTACAGCAGTTATCACTTGAATATAGTTCAGCGCTTATATTAAGATCAAGCAGAAAATGATTGTAGTTGCCCCTAGAGGAAGAGTTATAAGCGATGGAGCTGACAGTACATGCAGACATTTTAGAATAGCTGATTTGGGTCTGAGCTCTGACATAGCCAGCATCAGCGTGTCAGTGATGGCTTTGGCTCAGTGAGGAACTTGGGATTCAGCCAGCCCCTGCCATAGAGCAGACAAGGCCTGGCACAATCTGCCTTGAATGGGTCTCCCTGCCACCAGCCCATTGTCAGTAGTGCCACCGGAAGAATCTTACCAAAATATAAAGCTGATTGTATCATTCCCCTGCTCTGTTAGCATCTGTTGCTTATAAGAGAAAATCCAAATCTTGACCAGTGGTCTGGGCCAAGCTTTCCAGCTACAGCTTTCCCCTTGCACGCCTATATAGCCTGGGCCTCTTCCATGCTGAGTTTCCCATGGTCCATTTGGGCTCTTCAGTGCCTCCTTGCCTTTGCACGTGCTGCTTTGCTTGCTCCCTCTGTAGGAATGCACTTCTTCCCTCTTCTTCATCTGGCTCTGAGTCCTTCCAGACCAGGTTCAGATGTTTCCACCTTAGGGAAATGGAAGGTGAAGTCAATTGTCCCTTCTTCTGGGCTCCCACAGCACCTTGTTTGTACCTTGGTAAGAGCACTGATTGGGCTCTTCCATAATTTATCTGCTCAAGTGTGTCTCGCTGCCTCCCCTAGCTGCCTTGAGGGCAGAGACCACTGATGATTCATCTCTGTGCCTGGCACATTGTTGATGCTCAAAAATGTTTGTTAGATGGATGTATGGATGGTATTGTAGCATCATATATCCTTTGATATCTGTGCTGTCATAGTTCAGTGTTCAGTGGATTCTGACTTTACTCGTCATTTTTAGACTGTATTTGTAGGACCTGAGAGACTAAGGAACTGTAGGAATCCTGGCTGCCAAACAAGTCTCTAATCTTAAGTGCTGTCTGTAGCTTAAAAGCAAGCTTGTTTAAATAGATATGCACCCTCTCCCCCCACCCCATACCCCTCCTCAGACACACGTGAGAAAGTGTATGGACATCCACTTGATGCCAGCATTCTCTGCCACACCATACCTTCCCATGTTGGGGCATTAGCCTATGTGACTCATAGGCTAGGGAGCTCCCTAAACCTCATTGCACTGGTTTCTGTTTCAGCCTGTAGTAGCAGTAATAGCACCTGTCATGGACTGAGCACTTTGCTAAGGGGAGTCCTGGACTGTCTCATTTAATCCTCACAGCAACCTCTGAGGAAAGTTCTGTTATCCCCATTTTATAGATGAGAAAATGCACAGACGAGATTAAATAACTTCCCCAGAATGCATAGCTGGCAATGTTACCTCCTCTCAGGGCACAAATACCAGGGATCTTCTACTCAAACCTGGTCTTTTCTCTTATTTGCTCACATTTAACCTTTTCTGGCTATAAGAAGCTCTTTCAGGCCGGGCGCGGTGGCTCATGCCTGTAATCCTAGCACTCTGGGAGGCCGAGGCGGGTGGATCGCTGGAGGTCAGGAGTTCGAGACCAGCCTGAGCAAGAGTGAGACTCCGTCTCTACTAAAAATAGAAAGAAATTATCTGGCCAACTAAAAATATATATAGAAAAAATTAGGCAGGCATGGTGGCGCATGCCTGTAGTCCCAGCTGCTCGGGAGGCTGAGGCAGTAGGATCGCTTAAGCCCAGGAGTTTGAGGTTGCTGTGAGCTAGGCTGACGCCATGGCACTCACTCTAGCCTGGGCAACAGAGTGAGACTCTGTCTCAAAAAAAAAAAAAAAAAAAAAGAAGCTCTTTCAGATTAAAGCATCTCTTCAAGTTGGTGTGTGGAAAATAGTTGACATGAAAACATAAACATGAAAATGTTCAGCCTATGACTTTGTCATTTTCCATCACACAGGTGTATCTCAAACTTGTTTTGATGCTCAGCAATAATAATAATGTTAATTTATTTATATCCTACCTCTATCCAAGAAGCATTTGGAATACATATATTATAATATGATACAAAAATTTATGAAGCAATAAAGAAACTACATGAAAGGAAAAGGAAAATAATGATTAAATGGCAAGATGAGTCTCAAGGAGGAGCTGGCACTGAAATGCATGCTCAAGTCGTCATAGGTGAGCACATGAGTGGTGAGCTTCCTGACGGGCGAAGGAGAAAGGGACATGGTATCAGTTAGTTACAGTACGTATGTTAAGCTATCTAAAGATATAAAAGCAAGCCAGTTGCTCTGGGGCAATACAGCTTTTCCTGATACCAAGATCTGAAAGAAATTTCTCCCATGGGTCCATAGAAAGAAGACACAGAGTGATATAGAGGTGACACTATGGCTTCCCTCTCTTCAGACTTTGACAGGCATTTGCCATTGGTTTTCGGCTCTCAGCTGTTTAGGAATTGTGTGCTAGAATCTTTTATATTTCAGTCAGGAGTTAAAGAGATCAAGGAAGAAGCTGCACTGAGCACGTGTGTCCACCACCCAACAGATTCTACAGATTTTCTTTGAAACTTATATACTGAAATGTTTGCCTCAAGTTTACAAAATCCCATAAAAATCCTGCCTGGGTATTATAACTTGGAACCCTCCCAAAGTGCCCAGAGCAGTATTTTGTTCCTAGACCATTTGGTGACATGGTATTACTGCAGTAAATACATCATTGGAGAGCCCAAGCAGGTTTTCTTGTCGCTACAGAGTAACTGCTTCCCAGAATCTTCCTTTTGTGTTCCCTCTGCTGTGAAGTAGAGAGCATGTGGCTTCATGCGCAGCTGTGACATTTTAAAACCTCTTTGCAAAGCTTGGATGTTGCTTTGAGAACTATGTCCTGTTCAGTGTGAAAGAGCCTTTTATATTTTATATAATCATTTTTTGGTGAAAAGTATACTCGTAGAAATTGACCTCACAGCTTGTCTTTTTGAAATGGCTTGTGGCTCCTATTTTTTCTTTCCTCCCATATAAGTTGCCTAAAAATTAAACAAGCATTTGATAGAGACTACAGTTTGATGTATAGTAGGTCTGGGTTATCATAATCTCAATTATCATTGAGGCATTTAGTAAGAACTTGGTATGACTCAGGTGTTGTGGTTCATAATGTAATACAGAGAATGCGGGCCTGGGCAGCCCTGGGCATGAATCCTTGTTTCCACTACTTCCTGAAGTACATCGAGCAAGCTATTTAGCCTCTGGAAGTCACAGTTTCTTCCTTTGTTAAATGGATTTATACTCTTTACATGCAAGGGTGACTGAACAGTGAATGAGGTGATCTATAGAAAAGGCCTACATGGTACCCGGCACATAGTAGGTCCTGTGATGGTAGTAGTTAGATTGTCAGTACTGTTAGGATCTCTTAGTATTGTAGTCTGATGATGATGATGATGATGATGATGATAGCTGACACTTAAATAGCACTACTGATGTGTCAGACACTTTTCTAACTGTCCCTAGACAGTCCTATGAGGTAGATGTTATTATTATCCCCCATTTTATAGATGAAGAAACTGAAAGGTTTAGTACATTGGTCCAAAGTCATACAGCTAAATTACTCAACCAGGACTTACACTGAGGCAATCAGGCCCCAAGTCCATGCCCTTAACCAGCAGGCTGTATTGCCACTCACATATATCCTGCCTCTCATTAGACAATATGGCCTGAAATGATCAGTTTGGCCTATTTATGGAGAAGATGCATGAAATACTGTAGTCTTTCTCTGTGAGATATCTTATCATCCAGTATTTGGACAAGAATTAAGGAGAGAAGTAAAGATTTGTAGGAAACAATTTTCCATTTGGGTTTGGATCTCAAGTTTCATCTACATCTTAAGCAGCCTACCTTCCCCAAAGTCAAGACCCATCAGTCCTTTGCTAAGTTCAGAAGTGTTTTTCTTTAGCTTTTATGGAAGAGCAGGAGTTCCCACAACAGAAGACAACACTCAGAATTTCAGTTACTGACAAAACTGGGCATAGACAGGAATGCTCTTAAAGAAAGGTGGGAGAGTCTTCCTGGATGGATAGAAAGATATGGTGATCGTGTCTTCATAAGGGGGCTTTGTACTACCATAGACCCAGAATACAGCTGTGGCATGGAATATTCGGTATGTGTGGATTTTACTAAAATATTTCAGATAATTTTCATTTTGAATTTATAGAAACCACAAGTTAAATGATTCAAAACCCAGATGAATCCACAAATCTACAAAAATCTATATTTATGGTATAAACTATGGCCTCTTTATAATTGGCCAGTAATTTATAGTTTGCAGGAGGAAAAGTTCAAAGCATACAAGCTTTAGAGCAGTAAGATCATTGGATTTCATTTCCCCCTTCCTACTTCCTACCTTTGTGATCTTGGGCAAGTTACTTCATTGGGATCCTAATCTGTAAGATAGGGATGATAATATCTGCTCTCTGGGTTGCTGTGAGGATTCAGTGAGGTAACATACAGAGCATGCTTGGCATATAGTGAGCATGTGGTAAATGAAAGTCATCATCATACTAGGTCTCGAAGAGAGAGTCCTAAAAGCTCCTTTTAGGAACCTGATTTTAATAGAAATATCTGCAAGACCCAAGAAACAAGAAAGTAAATGTGAAATGACAGCATTTAATGGCTTTGAGAGTGGAGCAGGGAGTTGTGTTTAGGGATAAGGGACCCTTCCTAGTACTCCCTGCCTTTCCGGGTTGCCCTAATCCACATTTCCCAGGCAGCTGCAGAAACTGGAAGGAAAGAAATGTACAAAAGAGACCAGCCTGAAATTCCTCCTGATACAGCCAGTGATCGGGAAAGGGGTGTCTTATATATAACCCAGCTTCAGGCAGGCTGACAGCTTGAGAAGCCCAACACCCTGTGTACTGCTCTCAGAGTACAGATGCCAGGGTGCAGGGTTACTTAAGATGAAAATATCTGTCTACATAAGCAGATCATATCTGATTTTGATTATTGCAGGTGAATGATTCATTAGAGATGCCATAATGCTTGATGATTATAATATCCTTAGAAAAATGACATAGTAAGAAACTGGAGAACTTTTACGCATATGTTTTTTTAAATTACAATAGTAGCCTTCCTTTATTATAAGAAATTTGAAAAATATAGGAAAGCACAAAGGAAAAATAAAAACACTTATAATCTCACTATCCAATATAACCACATTTCACATTTTAACCTTGTAGTCTTTTTTGTCCTATACCTTTACATACATATATTTTTCTTACTTAAATTTACTTTTTTATTGATATATAATATTTGTATATATTTATGGGGTACATGTGATATTTTGTTACATGCATAGAATGTGTAATGATCAAGTCAGGGTATTTAGAGTATCCATCACCTTGAGTATTTTATCATTTCTATGTGTTAGAAACACTTAAAATCCCCTCTTCTAGCTATTTTGAAATATACAATATGTTGTCAACTATAGTCACCCTTACTCTGCTACCATTTTTTTGGTATTTTTTTTACAATTATAATCATCCTATACTTATTGTGCTATAATTTGCTATTTTCATGAAATAGCATATTATAAACATGTTTCATAAAATTAAATGTTTTTGTAGCATCACTTTTAATATTTTCATGATATTTCACAATATTTTTAATTAGTCCCCCTGTTGTTAGACCTAGGCTGTTCCCAAATTTTGGCTATCTTTAAAAAATGAATTATTATAGCTAAACTCCGTACCCAGATTTCACTGTAAACTCATAGACGTGATATCAGTGCTTCATACACACTGTGTTGCTGAGAGGTATTGGGGTGGGAGCAATCAGGTTATTTAACAGGCCAGTTTCTTAGAAAGCAGCCCTCTAGGTTCAAGGGCAACTCCCTTTCCTCTAATGGGCTGAAGAGACCTACAGCAAAATTTTCTAAAAGTTCAGCTAAGCTTGATTTTTCTGTGATTCCTTCCACTGGTGAATGTCCCAGCATCCATTGATCAGCATCAAACATGCCCATTAATTGACGAATGTTGGTGCTGACAGGTGACAGGTAGCAGAGACTATAAGAATTACCTGCATTTCCATACTTTTATTTACTTAATTCTTTTGAAATTAGAATTTTAGCCAAAAAAAAAAAAAAGAATTTTACTATGTATAATGTTGAAACACAGTACCTTCTTGATCTAAATACAGTGTATTAGAGTTTTAAAAGAATGTGTAGCCTTCTGAGAAAATAGTTGCATGTGTTTTGACCATTTGTTTACTTAGTGAAGATTTAAAAGCTTTAAATAGTATAAAAAGGACTGTATGTATGTGAAAACTCTGAGAATTGGCTCAAGTGCTCATGAATACCCGATAACAGAAAAGATCAAATACACTGTGACACTGAAATGAATCTCTACAGTGCTACAGATGAACACAGAACATGGGGGAAAACGACTGGAAATGAGTGAAATGCCTCAGACTGATGAAGGAGAAGTACTGGATGTGAATAATCAACAAGTTGACAACAGCTGAAGAACATATCTAAAAATACGTGTTCCGCCTGGGAGCCCCACACAGCCTCTGATGCTTTCCTCAGATCTCTCACACCTCTCCTTCTATCTGACCAAACATGCCTTTCACAGTCAAAATAATAAGACATAAGACAGTTTCTTATGCCTCTAATCTTTTCAATAACCGTTAACAAATCACAGGAGCAGTCTTTTGAATCTGATCATTGGACCTATTAGGTGTTATCTGAGAAAAACAAGATTGTCATTTGGGTTGACAAAGAAATACATGAATAAATGTATAAAATGCCCCAGTGTTTTATTAAGGCCTGCCAGAACCTTCTGTGTGGAACAAGGTAGCTAGTATTCCTGGTTTCCAGTATTATTGAACCTGTGTCTCTTAGGTTTCCATAAATATTTCAACAAAAATATGAATTAGCCCCTACTGTCTTTCTATCACCATAACCCAGAAACCAATATATCTTTTAATCTTGCCTGTTTTTAAATTTTTTTTGAATTTTTGAACTGTCATATGAGAGTTCTAAACATACCTTATTCTTGATTATCATTGATTTATTATTTTATAATGATAATTTTTTTTTTTTGAGACAGAGTCTCACTCTGTTGCCCAGGCTAGAGTGCCATGGCATCAGCCTAGCTCACAGCAACCTCAAACTCCTAGGCTCAAGCAATCCTCCTGCCTCAGCCTCCCAAGTAGCTGGGACTACAGGCATGTGCCACCATGCCCGGCCAATTTTTTCTATATATTTTCAGTTGTCCAGCTAATTTCTTTCTATTTTTATTAGAGACAGGGTCTTGCTATTGCTCAGGCTGGTCTCGAACTCCTGAGCTCAAACGATCCACTCTCCTCGGCCTCCCAGAGTGCTAGGATTATAGGCGTGAGCCACCCCACCCGGCCTGTTATTTTATAATGATAATTATGAATAACTACCTTTATAGGAGTGCCTCCCATGAGGCAGGTACATTTCTAATAAGCATTTTTCCTATATCACCTCTTATCTTCACAATAATTCTTCAAGGTATAAGTATTCTCACATATTAGAAAAAGGAGGTTCAGAGAAGATGCTCTTATCTAAGAAACGGTATAGCCATGTGTGACTCCAGGTCGCTGTGACTGGAAGGCCATTTACTTCTCACGCGGTTCAGGGGAGAACTGAATGGAAACAGACCTGATAATAGAACAGACAAGTATGTGGAACCGTGTGGAAAAAAACCCCCACAGTCTTCCATCGTGGATAACTAGACCCTCAAGACAGACTTCAGCATTTTCCTGAGCTTTTCGGCAGTTTGTGGTGTTTTTTTTTAAATGTTAAATTCACTGTTTCAGACTTCCTCCCCTCCTCCTGCCTCTTTGATCTTCCAGGCCCTCAGTACCGCCTAGAGAAGCAGAGTGAGCCCAATGTCGCCGTTGACCTGGAGAGCACTTTGGAGAGCCAGAGCGCGTGGGAGTTCTGCCTCGTCCGCGAGAACAGTACGTTGGCCGCCTCGCTTCATGCCTGCTTTGTCCGTTGCAAACTTGCTTAGCAGTCATGTGTTTGGGACTTCTCACTGGTCTGGCTTCCCTAGGCAGAGTGGAAGTGACTGTGTTCCAAGGAAGACTGCAGCCTTCCTGCCAAAAGTACATCCCAAAGTGAAATGATTGATTTTGTGCTTTTTGGTAGGGTTTGCATCCTGTTTTGCTCACTCTGTGATTAATGTTTTTGTGTTAAATTATATCTTACGTTAGGAGCATCCTTGGAAAGATGTTAGAAATAAGAGCCCTTTTTTGAGGCAAAGTGTATTTTGTATAAAAGCAACTGGCCCTGTCAGTATCACTGTTCAGACATCAAGTTTTAGAACGTTTTAACTATTTGCATATCCTGCGGGAGGCAGTGTAGTGATTTCTTGTGCTGTGTTGAGAACTAACTTACTTAACTTCGTTCATTCTCTCTGTTCAGAGTTTCCAAGTTGTGAGTTTTTGTCATCCTCTCCTCTATACTCCCACCGACTCAAGGGGCAAGTGATGTGTGAAAACTGCGATTATGGCAGCAGACTGTCCGTGGTTATTCCTGCTTCAGGGCTTTTACACAGGCTGTTTCTTCCACCTGGAACCTCTTTTCCCCATTCTGGTTAACTCTTTCTCATCCTTCATCTCAGTTTAAATGTCACGTCTTTAGAGAGGCCACCATGATCTCCCTGTCCCCCGTTACTTAAACCTAATCTGTCCCATTTAGGGGGCTCTTATATTAATATTCTACCATAGAGTATACTACTTTTTCTCCATTGCATATATTTCTATTTATTTTATTTATTTATTTATTTATTTTTGAGACAGAGTCTTGCTCTGTTGCCCGGACTAGAGTGAGTGCCATGGCTTCAGCCTCGCTCATAGCAACCTCAAACTCCTGGGCTTAAGCGATCCTATTGTCTCAGCCTCCCGAGTAGCTGGGACTACAGGCATGCGCCACCACGCCCGGCTAATTTTTTCTATATATATTTTTAGTTGGCCAGATAATTTCTTTCTATTTTTTAGTAGAGACGGGGTCTCGCTCTTGCTTAGGCTGGTCTCGAACTCCTGACCTCCAGCAATCCACCCGCCTCGGCCTCCCAGAGTGCTAGGATTACAGGCGTGAGCCACCACGCCCGGCCCTCTATTTATAATTCTATGTTTTTCTCAATGATTGTTTTATATCTGTCTCCCTCACTAGATTGTCAGGTCCGTGAGGGTGTCCCTGACCCATACCAGGTTGCCCTTTAGTAATTTAGCAACCCACTATAGACCATGTACTGTAGGAGCTCAGTAAATATAGACTGAATGATGACTGAATGGTAGATCTTTTTTTTGTTTTGTTTTGAGACAAAGTCTCACTCTGTCGCCCGGGCTAGAGTGCAGTGGTGTCATCATAGTTCACTGTAACCTCGAACTCCTGGGCTCAAGCAATCCTCCAGCCACATAGCTGGGACTACAGATGCACGCCATGATGCCCAGCTAATATTTCTATTTTTAGTAGAGACAGGATTTCGCTCTTGCTCAGGTTGGTCTCGAACTCTTGAGCTCAAGCAATCCTCCCGCCTCAGCCTTCCAGAGTGCTGGGATTACAAGACGTGAGCCACTGCACCCGGCCAAAATAGTCTTATCTTAGATTGTTGATAGGGGTGAATATTTTCACAAGTTTATACTACTTATTTGAATTTCTTGGGCCATTTGGAAATCAGTGATTTTTATTTCTATGGGTATTTACATAGGGTACTTATAACTAGTTGCAGACTGGGGACCCTAACACCCCATGCATGAGCGTGGCAGCTCATGCCTGTAATCCTAGCACTTTGGGAGACTGAGGTGGAAGGATCACATGAGACCAACCTGAGCAACTTAGTGAGACCCTTTCTCTACAAAAATTGTAAAAATTAGCCAGGTGTGGTGGCACGTGCCTGTAGTCCCAGCTACTCAAGAGGCTGAGGCAAGAGGATCACTTGAGCCCAGGTGTTTGAGGTTCAATGAGCTATTATCATGCCACAGCAGTCTAGCCCAGGCAACAGAGGAAGACTCTATCTCAAAAAAAAAAAAGCAAATCATCATGCTAGAGTCATCAAAGAGCCAAAGAGCACAACATGGAAAAGAACCAATAGCCTTTATCTGAGAGAAGATTAAGCCAAAAGAGGTGAGATCGATACCTAGGACCACTTTTGCCCTGACAAAAGAAGTCCAGGGTGTGCCAGGGTTAGAGATTCCCCAAAGGAAAATAAATAGCATGTAGTAAGATAGTAGATTTAAACCCAAATATATTGGTAAGTGAATTAAATGTTTTAGTTTTCTTTTTTTAAAAGATGGTCAGGATGGATTTTTTTTTTTTAACATCCAAAACAAAGACACTGAAAGTTTTAAATAAGTCTGTTTTAGCCATATTAACATGAGGTGAAATACATTTTTAGATATAAAAAGCATTCATAATGACGGAAGGTTCAATATACTTAGAAAATTTAACAATTCTAAATGTGTATGCCTCAAAATATATAATGCAAAAACTGAAGAATTACTAAGAAAAATATTATATAAATTTCCCATCATGGAAATTTAACTCTCAGTAATTGAAAGAACAAATATATTTTTAAAAAATTAATAATATAGAAATTTGAAAAACGATTAAACTTAATCTCTTAGACATGTACAGAGAATATTTTACCCTACAACTGCAGAATACATATTTCTTTCAATCACACATGAATATTTCCCAATATGGACCATATACCAGGTGATAAAGTAAGTCTTAAATATCAAAGGATTGAAATCATATGTGATATATTCTCTGATCACAATGAAATTAGAGTAGAAATCAAGAAAAAGACAAGAGGATCTGCATATGTTTAGAAATGGAGAAATAAGTTTCTGAACCTGTGGTTTAAAAATAATAATGGAAATTAGAAAATATTTGTCTGAAAGATAATGAAAATTCTACATATGAAAATTTGGGGGGCCGGGTACGATGGCTCACGCCTATAATCCTAGCACTCTGGGAGACCGAAGTGGGAGGATCACTCGAGGTCTGGAGTTCGAGACCAGCCTCAGCAAGAGTGAGACCCCATCTCTACTAAAAACAGAAAGAAATGAACTGGACAACTAAAAATATATAGAAAAAATTAGCTGGGCAAGGTGGCGCATGCCTGTAGTCCCAGCTACTCGGAAGGCTGAGGCAGAAGGATTACTTAAGCCCAGGTGTTTGAGGTTGCTGTGAGCTAGGTTGATGCCACAGCACTCTAGCCTGGGCAGCAGAGCTGAGACTCTGTCTCAAAAAACAAAAAAAAAAGAAAAGAAAATTTGGGGATATAACTAAGCATTATTTAAAGGAAATTTTACAGCCTTCAAATTCATATATTACAAAAAAAGAAAGGCTGAAAAGGAATGAGCTAAGCATTCAACTCAAGAAATTAGAAAAGAAGCAGAAAAAGAAACCTAAAGACTGCAAAAGAAGGGAAGTAATAAAAATAAGAGCAGAAATGAACGAGATAGAAATTCTGAAACATCAAAAGCAAGAGTTGGTTCTTTGGAAAGAGTAATAAAATTGATAAACTTCTAATGAAATGGATCAAAAACAAGGATGAGAAATAACAGAGAAATACAAATACTAACAGAATGAAAAGGAGGTACACTGTAGATCCTCTCATTAAACAGATAATAAGGATTGTTTAGAAAAATCATACCAAAAATGTTGAAAGTGTAGATGAACAAATTCCTAGAAAAAAACAACTTACCAAAATTGACACAAAAAGAATAGAAAACCTGAATATTCTCATAACTATTTGGAAAAGTTGAATTAGTGATTAAAAACCTTCCCCCAAAGAAAATCCAGACCCACATGACTACCGGCTAGTTCTGCCAAACACTCAAGGAAGAAAAAACTCCCATTTTATATCAGCTATTCCAAAGAATAGAAAAAAAGGTATACTATCCAGTTTATTTTAAGAGAGTGTCATAATCTTGGTACCAAACCCCAGGAAAGACCATATAACACAGAAAATTTTCAGGCCAGCCTTTCAAATATAGATGTAAAAATGCTGAACAAAATATAAACAAACTGAATCCAGGGTTATATTAAAAGAATAATATAGCATTACCAAGTTGGGTTAATTCTAGGAGTACAAATTTGGTTTAACATTAGAAAAACCCAGTCCATATAATTTGCCACAATAACATATTAAAAGGAGAAAAATCATCTCAGAGAAAAATCATCTCAGTAGATGTGGAATGTTTTTCAGCCATTAAAAGTTGTGTTTATCAAGAGTTTCATGATAAGAAAAATAACAATAAGGGGAAAATATGTCAACATAGACTCATCCCAACTATGTAAAAACAAAAAGTATAGAAGAAAAATTGCAAGGAGCATGTTAATTGTTGTTGTCTTTGGTTGGCAAGATTCTGGGTAATTCATTTTCCTTCCTCTTTAATACTTATTGTTTCCAGAGTTTCTAATGTGAGCATGCATGACATTCTAAGATGAAAGAGCATACAGGAAATAAGGGCAAGTTCACATACATAAAGATTATATAGTGAGAACATCTATTAGTGTAACAATCTTTGGGACACTTGAAATCTCAAACTATTTATAGTAGCACACATGGTGTGCCAAAGGAAATGTTATACTAAACACACCCTTTTGTACTGTGGTTATCTGAATTTTTTTACCTGATAGAAATGAATAATCACTCTCTCTCTCCCTGTCATTTTCTTTTATTCTTTAAAGACTCAACTTAAACATACTTGAAGAACTAATTCACAAACAGTAACTTTATAGTGGATTCTGTTTCAAAATGCTGACTCTTTATTATACAAATAAGATAAAACACTATTTATTAACATCTTCATACATTTTTTGGATATGTAACATACATGTAAAATAATTTTCAGATAATGAAAGTGTCTATAGTGGAAACTGAGTCTTTCTTCTTCCATCCCCTACCTAATTCCCCTCCCAGAGACAGCAGTTGTTCCTAGTTTCTTCCATGTTTTTCCAGGGATCATCTATGCATATGGAAGCATATTCTGTGTGTGTGTGTGTGTGTGTGTGTGTGTGTGTGTGTGTGTGTGTGTGTGTATGAATAGATATACATCTACATATATGCATGTGTTCACACAAGCATACACATTTATATTCCCCTCCTTTTAAAAACACAAATGATAGCAAAGTATCATTAGTGTTCTGCATTTTTCTTTTATCATTTTAACAGTATATTGTAGAAATTATTCCACATTAATCCACATATTATTGTACATATAAATTCACCTATTCTTTAAACTGCTGCACAGTATTCCACAGTATATTGTGATTTCAAATTAGGCTGCTTTTTTTTTTAATGAGCCCAACTTTCTTACATCAGGAAAGAGAAGCTGTGAGGATTAGTGGATAAAGCTTTGAAATCTGGGCTGTAGTTCTCCAGTTCTAAGCATGAAAATGGTTTTTTTTTTTTTTTTTTGGTTTTTTTTCCCTGAGACAGAGTCTCCATCCGTCACCACTGTTAGAGTGCAGTGCCGTCATCATAGCTCACAGCAACCTCAAACTCCTGGGCTCAAGTGATCCTCCTGCCTCAGCCTCCTAAGTAGCTGGGACTACAGCTACATGCCACCACACCCAGCTAATTTTTTCTATTTTTAGTGGAGATGGGATCTCGCTCTTACTCAAGCTGGTCTTGAACCCCTGGCTTCAAGCAATCCTCCCACCTTGACCTCCAAAGTGTTAGGATTACAGGCATGGGCCACCACACCCCACCTCAATTCAACTTCTTAATAGGTAGCTATTGAAGAACAATGTATGGTTCTTAGTTGGAATTTCTACTAGAAAATTTTTTTTTTAAAAAAGCCTTTTCTATAAAAAGAGTAAATTGTTTCTATAATTTACTTCCATTTAACAAAGACTAGTTATATTTCATTGATTTTAAACCATTGACTACCTATCGCTCTTTGTAAGTGCTGGTCAGGGCTTCTTTCATTTATATGGTGACTTTGACTCAGAGTGCAAGAACTGAAAGCATCTTGCAAATCCTTCAAGATATGGATGCCAAGGCTTACAGAGGTCACACAAGTAAATTAAGACCATGGGCCAGGCGCGGTGGCTCACACCTGTAATCCTAGCACTCTGGGAGGCAGAGGTAGGAAGATCTCTTGAGCTTCTCAGGAGTTCGAGATCAGCCTGAGCAAGAGTGAGACTCCGTCTCTACTAAAAATAGAAAAAATTAGCTGGGTGCAGTGGCACACACCTATAGTCCCAGCTATTTGGGAGACTAAGGCAGGAGGATCACTTGAGCCCAGGAGTTTGAGGTTGCAGTGGACTATGATGATGCCACTGCACTCTAGTCAGGGTGACAGAGCGAGACCCTGTCTCAAAAAAAAAAAAAAGTTGGATTAAGAAAAAGAAAAATATTTCAAAAATAGAATTTTTTTTTAATTTCTGTTGATATCTTTGATCAGGACTGGCTCACTATCCTTAAAGGCATTTTAGATGTGAATTAAATTATGATCATGTATTATACAGTACTTAAAAGAATGTGCTTTCAAACCAAGCTGCCCCAGTTCACAGTCTGGCCCTGTCACTTACTTAGCTATGTGACCTGGGACAATTTACTTAACCTCTATTGAGTAGTTTATCTGCCCTCATAAGGTTGATCGGAGGATTCAATGAGTTTTAATAATCATACCACCCTTATAACAGTGCCTGGCACATAGTAAGTACTCAGTAAATGTTAACTATAATTAATAAATAGTGAAAGAGCAGCATTCTGTGGCTGATCGAGCAGATGGGGCAGAGGTGTGGAGGTCTGGAATCGCAGAACTGGCAGATCCCTCAAGGAGAAGGGGGATGATCTGGAGTGGAGAAGAAAAGAGAATAGGGTGGGGGGGCAAGTCTGTAAGTCTGTGTCATAGGACCCAGAGAACTTAGAAGCAGGGTGCTTTTCAGCAAATGTGTTTTGGTGTCCTAGAGTGGATGTATACTTTATAAATAAAACCATTTGTTTGAGAAGACTGTTTGCCATAAGAGTAAATATAAGTCTTTCAGTTTTTCTTCCAAGGAGGGATGGGGCAAACATTTTATGTCAACCACATGAGAGGAAGTTTTTAAAAATTATTTATTCAGGCCGGGAGCAGTGGCTCACATCTGTAATCCTTAGCACTCTGGGAGGCCAAGGCTGGAGGATTGCTTGAGGCCAGGAGTTCAAGATCATCTTGAGCAAGAGCAAGACCCTGTCCCTACAAAAAGATAGAAAAAATTAACCGGGGATAGTAGCACACGCCTGTAGTCCCAGCTACTCAGAAGGCTGAGGCAGGAGAATCGCTTGAGCCTAGAAGTTTGAGGTTGCAGTGAGCTGTGATGACACCATTGCACTCTAGCCAGGGTGACAAAGTGAGACTCAAAAAAAAAATAATAATAATTATTCAGGCCTACTATTATAAGGCATTGTGCTAGACATTTTAAAATGCTTTCTCTCATAATTTTCTTAACTGCCCTACAAGATACTGTTCTTATTATGAAGAGAGGCTATGACTTGCCCACAGTTAGCCAGCCAATGAGTCATAGGACCAAAATTCTAAGTTTATCTGATTCCAGAACCCACCCTGAGATTGTCAATAATACAAGGTAGATTTTCAATCCCAAGAATGCTGATGACAATTTTCTTTATATACTGTGAGAGAGAAGCTTGCAAATGAAGCTGATAAGACAAGAGTTTCTGCCTAGGGACTGAGAGCTAACATTTGTGCTTGGATCTTAGCCTAAATAAGAAAATGACAAGCCAAAGTCCTTGAGCTTTCCAGTTTGGATTCTTGTCTGATAATCGACTACATCCTTCAGCCAACTGTCTGCTAGAAGCTGGAATCAGACCAGAAGGAAGCACAAGTACATTATGGAGAGGATGTAACATTAGAAGACTTCCATTCTTGTCCAAGCTCCTATATAAATCCTGGCGCCAAACTGAACCTCAATTTCCTTTTCTGCCAAATGTTGCCAGTGACCTTTCCCACCAACCATGTGTGGGTAGTCCATCCAGGTCCTTAGAAGACAGGTGCTGCTTGAACCAACTTATTCTTACCACAGCTTTAAGAGAGAAACTCTGGAATTTCCCATTATCAGGGCCAAAATAGAACTGAAATTAAACTGGCTTTATGGAATGCCAACAATGTGTCAGACACTATCTTTCTGTTTTATCACTCACTAGTCTACCATTCAGCATAGTGCTTAAAGCACAGTCATTAGAATCAAGCAGACTTTTGACATCGGATAAATCATGTCACCTCTCTGAGCCTCAGTTTCCTGCATAAATGGTTGAATTTATGTCACCAGGCTTTTGTGAGGATTGAATGAGATACAAGAACTGTTACTATAACAACCGTTTATGCCAGTGTGGTCATCATCCTTGTTTTATAGAAGAAGAAACTGAGGCTCAGAGGGGTAAAGTGATTTGCTAATGTCACATGGACAATAATGATGAGCCTAGAAAACTGTGCCTTTTTTTCCATTAAGTTTAGTGAAAGAGCTGAATCTAGTTATTTTATTTCCTAAATGGAAGTTGTTGTAGAAGAGGCTTCAGTTCCTTAAACTTCGGTTCAACCTCCCTTGATCTCTTTTCCTTTTGAAGGAGATTCACAGGATGCTTAAGATCTTCCATTATTTCACTACCTTATTGAAATTCTTAATTTCCTTTATTTAAGGTTATACTGAGGAAGGTTATAGTGAGGAACTCACCAGGTGGGTGGTCACCCAGACGGGTGGACTGAGGTAAGGGAGAACAGCTGTGGGTTTCAGTCTGCGAGCCCTCATCTGCCTCCTTTGGTTTCCCTTTGAAGACCCAGGAGAGGAGGCAACTGCTAGAAGCCTCTTAGGCCACCTGGCTGCCACTGGCTGGGCTCAGTTAGAGTCCTTCTCCTTCTTCCTCTCTGATCACTGATTGCCCTGAATGGATTTGCTCACTCTCACCCTGGACTGTGACCCCACACACACTGGACAGGGCCCAGGTCTGAGTCCCCTCTGCATCCCAGTGTCTGTGGTCAGGCCTGGCTCATTCCCTCTGGTAGAGGGGACCTCCTGAGCACTGGAGCTTCAAGTACATGATGGCTTTTAAGTAGAATTTGGGGTTTGAGTGAGCATCTTTATGTGTAGAGGTTTCTTTGTTGGGCTGCCACCACCACTACTAAATAGTGAGAGAGGGGAAATAGCAAGTGTGGAGAGAGAATGAATACTGGCTTTGCCCTGGTGTGTTTCCAGATCCTCTTTGAGATGCTTGTTTATCCTAGGCTGGTTCTTCCTCCTGTCACTGTGCTCTGCCAGCCCCGGAGACTCCCTGGTGGTTCCACTCCGCTTCTGGAGGTTTGCCTTCTTCAGTTACAAATCACTAATCTCTCCAATTTCTATCATGTGACTTAAATACCAGGGCTTTAGACCTCTTTTATTATACCACAACCGCACACTTCAAATATAGAAGAAAATGTGATCATGCAAATAAACTCTATTTACAAATAGAAATGACTTGTGATGTTGGTTGTACATATTTTAGGTTGATATATTGCTGAAAGCCAGTTACATGTCTGGCTTTAAGAGGGAAGTATTCACACTAAAAAATTTTCTATATGGGTGAGGGTTTTTTAAAGTTGATATTAGTTCCAGCAAGCATAATAGTTCCCTGCTTGCCGCACACTATAAAAATTGAAATGAACAAGAAACATCCCCAACGGAAGAATACTTGTGTGTCTACCTCTTTGTGTCTGGTTAATGTGGGCCAGTTCGGCAGTGTATTGTAGGGGGAAAGGCAAGATGTTTGGAGCCACTGTGTGATCTTGGGCAAGTCTTTCTCCTTTGTGGGCCTCATTTCCCCATCTGTAAAATGTGATGGCAGATCCTACCCTGTAAGGCTGTTGTGAGGGTTAAACTGTTGAAACAAGTAAATGAGATTGCAGTTCACTATGTGCTTTTTTTTTTTTCCCATCGTTTTTTTGGAGTTTTTTTGTTTTGTTTTTTGTTTCTTTGGTTTTTGGGGATTCTGTTTGAGACAGAATCTTGCTCTGTTGCCCGGGGTAGAGTGCAGTGGTGTCAGCCTAACACACAGCAACCTCAAACTCCTGGGTTCAAGCAATCCTCCTGCCTCAGCCTCCCAAGTAGCTGAGACTACAGGTATGCACCATCACACCTGGCTAGTTTTTTCTATTTTTACTAGAGATGGGTCTGGCTCTTTACTCAGGCTGGTCTTGAACTCCTGACCTCAAGCCATCCCCCAACCTCGGCCTCCCAGAGTTCTAGGATTACAGGCATGAGCCACTGTGCCTGGCCCACTATGTGCTTTTAATATACTCAATGCACTATATAAGTGTTGGCTATTACTGAGTGTCTGTGTGCCTGAGACACGGAGAGCAAGGGCCTGCCAGAGATACCACAGCTTGTCTGAGCATATATATGGTGGCCTTTTCCCCCCCTGTTATTCCTATTTTCCCTCTAGCCTCTTAGACTTCCCACAGGCCCCTTTGAGCAATGGCCAGCACTGAGGGTAGCTGATACTTGGGGCAAAAAGCTGTGCTGACCTTTACTAGAAGCAAACTTGTGCCCTGTCCACACCTCCTTCTTCAGTAATGAGTGCCTGAATTGTGCGATGTAGGCTGAGAACTTCCACGTGAATTGCATTTTTCACTCTCCCCCTTTCTTAAAAGTTCCCCCCTTTTCATTTTATCATTAGGTAGTAATTAGTATTCAAGGGAAATTGGTCTTAATATATTAAAATTGGTTAAGTGCGTTTAGACCTGTACCACAGCCAATGTCTTATTGGAAAACGTAATTGGGGACTCTGTGTATGTAATTAATTGAATTACAATTAAGAACTTTCATTAAGCGATACACTGGTACATTAGAGCAGTAAGGAAACATGTTTGATGAGCCACAAAACCTGTCTGGGCTCTAAGTGAGGGCATGGAGATTTGCATCCCTCTCGTAGGCTGCTGGCCCCAGAATTTGCCCTGGAGGTCTTGACTAATGGTTTGGTAATGCATCAGGTGACATTTCTGCAGCGACTCTGGATGGGAGGTGAGTTTCTTCCAGCATATGTGCCCTCATTCTCTGACTCTGGAGTCAGGGAGAGGGATAGTATGGTGTTGATCAGATGTTATAGTTCTTAGATATTTTGCCATGTAAATTGTCAAAAATGCCAGGCTCCTTAGAAGCCCACATTACTTTTCTTGTGTTTTGTTTTCTTGTTTTTTGGCGGTTTTTTTAGAGACAGGGTCTCCGCTGTGCTTTGAACATGAACAAAGGCATATTGGAGGAAAAGGAAGTAATGGGAATTCTGCCAGGAGTCTTAACTTCTAAGTAAACCTGTAATGAACCATGGTCCAGACCCTTAAATGGTCATGCTTCATCTTCTAAAGCTGTGGTCCCCAACCCCTGGGCCAAGGACAAGTACTGGTCCATGGCCTGTTAGGAACTGGAACTGGGCCCCACGGCAGGAGGTGAGCAGTGGGTGAGCGAGCAAAGCTTCATCTGTATTTATAGCTGCTTCCATGGCTCATCATCACTACCCCCTACCCCCCACCCCTGTCAGTGGAAAAATTGTCTCCCATGAAACCAGTCCCTGGTGCCAAAAAGATTGGGGACCACTGCCTAAAGGGCAGTTGGATTCACTTTGGACGCATACTTGTTCAGGCATCCCCAAAAGCTTGATTGAGCCTTCCTCTGGGCCAGCCTCTGTGCTGGTACTTGGGAAGTGGAGAAGATCCAGCCCCCACATCATGGAACCCACAGTTGTGATCAGTCCTACAAAGAGTGGAGAGCAGGGACCAGAGCTGGTGAGATTACTAGTAGAAGGCTTCATTAAGGAAGAAGAAAAAGGAGTTAGATAATGAATAAGTGAAGAATGTTCCAGGCTGAGGGACTGTGCTCATCTGCCAGCCTTAGGATGAGAAGGAGCTTGGCATATTTGGGAACGAATGAATGGAGTGGAATGAGTGAGGGAGAGAGAGCTGAAAGATGAGGGATGGGCAGGGTCTAGAATGCAGAGCCCCTTCCATGAGCTGCTCTTGTTACAAATTCTATAAACTTGAAGCTGTTTCTTTCTGATCACCTCATCAAACAAGATTACCTTGATTTATTGAGAGGGGTCTGAAACCTCCATGTGGAAAGTCCTCCAGCCTGGCTGGCTCTGGCTCCAAGAGTTTAATCAATTAAGCACTGACAGCAAAGATCCCTGCCCTGGTGGTAGCAGGGCAGATTCTAATGAAGGGTATATCCTACTGTGTGATTTTGCTGGCTTTAAAGAGATTACTGCAGAGCGGCAGGTGGGCATGAGTGTCTCCGTGTGTGTGTCTGTGTTATAGTATATCATCTATTGATTGTTTTTTAGAGACCAGCAAAAATGGCTAGTAGCTGAAGGGAAGTGTTTAATAGAAGAGAAGTTTGGGGCTTATGAGTCTTTGGGGACTTAAAATACCCCTGAAAAAAAATGTGATGGATGCAGAGAGCTAAGGAAAGTTTTTTTCTCCATGACTCACTTGGGCATCCAGCTCTGAGACTTAAGGAGTGGAGAGAGTTAGGTTACCCTGATTTCTTTGTTCTGGCAGGGCCCGGCATGATTGTGTTCCCCTCAGATACGCTTACAGCCCACGGAGTTGGATGTCTCTAGCTCATCTAAGGAACACTTTACTCAAAGAGGTTATGTGGTAGTTAAGTGTACAAATTTGGAATTAGGCAGACCTGGGTTCAATTCCTAGCTGAGCTTGCCCTAATTGTATGACTGTAATAGCAAGATGACATTCTGAGCTTTGTTTTTCTCATCTGTAAAAAGAGGATAATATCTACCTCAAAGGGACATTGGGAAAATTAAATGAGATAATGTATTTAAAATGCAAGCATAGTGTCTGGCATAGTAAGCACTCAATAAATGTTACCTGCTATTGTAGTTTTTGAGGCAGGATTCCTGTCCTCGATGAACGTAGTTTCAATGGAGAACTGGGACTTGTGTTAGGTTCTCTTAACCGAGGTAAACACAAGGGATGATGTACAAACCTCAGGCACTGTTATGGTCAACCTGTGTTGCATAAAACCTCACTCATTACACCAACAGCATTAATTGAGCATCTACTGTGTGACAGACAGTATGCTGTGTAGAATGGAATGTTCCTACCCTTAAGGAGCTCCTAGGCCATAGGGGAGTACAGATAGTTATCAAACAAGAGACTTATCATGAGAGCCTTCAACAAAAGGCCATAGGTTTTCAGGAGTGGCATCAGGAAAGGTTCCATCTGGACTAGACCTGAAAGTGTTTAAATTTCAAAGAGTGTAAAGGACATTCTGACCAGATAGCATAACCTGAGCTAAGTCTAGTTTGGCTGAAGCAAGAAGAGTGGTTCTGTGTGGGGAGCAGCAATAAGACTTTGAGATAGAGTAGAACAGGAGAGGGTTTATTTACTCTTTATTCAGTTACTTGCACCATGGTGTTTTATTTTGTACTGGGTCCTGGGCTGGATATTGCCCACACCTTTGAAGAACTTTCTCCCCAGCCCAAACATTTTGTTTTCCACCACTCCCCTTCACACACTCTTTGCTCCAACCAAAGGCAAACACATATATGTGCTCACACCTTGTGGACTTCATGTTTTTTCCCATACTCCTTCTCTGTGGATTACCTGCCCCCTTTCCAAGACCTGGAAATCCTACCATTCTCCTAAATTCCCAAAACACAGGACTGAACCTGGCATATGGTTGGTGCTGGGTGACTGCTGGCTTGGAAGGAACAGTCAACAGGTTGTGCTATGGAAAGTGTAAATAAAGGTGAGGAAGTAACAAAGGCCATTGATCTTCTGGTTGAGTTCTAAAGTTGGCATAGATCGCTTTGGAGAAGGGAGACAAGAGTTGCTTCAACTTATGGCTATTAAAATCAAGATCCTTTAGACTTGGTCTGAGACTCATTGAACCATAAAGTGAATTTTAAAGTCCCGTGCAGTTTGTATCGAAGAATACAGGAAGTCTGTCAATAACATCCAGTGAGTTCATCTATGCAGTTAATGGTTAGTGCCTGTTTGAAAGAAAGTCATTGACAGGATGCGGTGGCTCATGCCTGTAATCCTAGTACTCTGGGAGGCCAAGGTGGGAGGATCACTTGAAGCCAGGAGTTCGAGACCAGCCTGAGCAAGAGCAAGACCCTGTCTCTACAAAATGTGGAAAAATCAGCCAGGCGTGGTGGTACACGCCTATAGTCCCAGCTACTCGGGAGGCTGAGGCAGGAGGATTGCTTGAGTCCAGGAGTTTGAGGTTGCAGTGAGCTGTGATGACACCACAGCACTCTAGCCCAGGACAACAAAGCGAGACCTTGTCTCAAAAATAAAAAAAAAAAGTAATGTACCTCTAAATGTTTCCCTCAATTCCAGTGAAATCTCATATATGAAAACACTTTTTCACCTATAAAGCAGTATTTGTTATAAATAGCTTGGTCTGGTCATCTGAAAATAAACCTGTTACTCTTACAACTACAGGCTTTGTGGCTGTGTTTGTTGTTAGGTTGTAACATATGCACAGCTGTACCTGTACATTTGTGTCCCATTATTGTCCAAGTAGACATTAGGGACAATGAAAACATGGCATCATTACCAATAAAGACAGTGATTCTCAAACATTTTGGTCTTATGAACTATTTATATTTTGAGGACCCCAGAAAGTTTTTGCTTGTTGGGTGATATCTATTTATTGTATTAGGAATAAAAACTGAGATTTATTAATTCATTGAAAAAAAACAAATTCATTACATGTTAACATAAAAAACAAATTTTATGAAAAATAACTATAATTTCTTTAAAATTTGTAATGAGAAGAGTGGCACTATTTTATATTTTTGTAAATTTCTATAATCTCTAGCTTATAGAAGATACCTGGATTTTCATATCTGCCTCTGTATCCAGTCTGTTGCAATACATTGTTTTGGTTGAAGTATATGAAGAAAATTTGGCCTAACCAAGATATGTTGTTGGAAAAGGGAGGAGTATTTCAATAGCCTTTTCAGATAATTGTGGATATTAATTTTCATAACTATACCAAAATTCAAGGAATAGTTTCGTTAGTTGTAGTATGGAATCAGAATCAACCATATCAATGAACTTTTTATTTCTTTGTGCACTTGTAAGAGAATGGGCAGGAAAAAGACAAATAATGTCTTACTGTTATTATTATGAAAATAGTATGGAAATTATGGATCCCCCCCAAAGGAATCTTGGGGATTCTGCCCTTGCCACCACCACCCCCCCCAACCATGGGTCCCAGACTGCACTCTGAGAACAGCTGATTTAGAGTTTGTAGTTACTCAACTCAATCTCTTACTGGGTCATTGCTTGTAGGAGTTTGGTGAGGGATATATGACAGGAACAGCCTTCAGCATCCCTTTGAGGGAAGAGGAGGAAGAAGCATGGACTCCAGAATCCACTGGCTCTGTTCCAGCTTTGCCTTTCCTAACAGTGGAATCTTGGGCAAGGTTTTGACCCTGTCTTGACCCTTAGTGTCAGAGTTAGGGTTTGAATCTACATCTCAGAACTCTATATTCCTTTTTTCTTTCTAGTGTTATTAAACCCCAAGTCCACCTCCCAGCCTTTGGCTATCTCCCAGCACCTCCTCTTTCTTTGCTGCGGGCCTAGACTCCACCTGCCTCCTTCCTCACCTCTCTGCTTCCCTTTGCACCCGGGGCAGGCCTGTTTTGCCAGGCTTCATTCCTCTGTTCCTCCTTCCTGATTTCTTACTCCAGAGAGTTAAGCTGCTTCCTCCTTGGATTTTCTGCTTGTGCCCCAAACTGTTCCACACTGAATGCGCTCTTCCAGAGCCTTGTCATCAGTCCATTGAGCTCTGGTGCTCAAGTCACTATTAGGCTCCACCCCAAAATTTGATCTATCACAATACATCTTTGAATTATTACAGCTTGAGTGTTTTGACGTGATACATTATGGTAATCCATGGCACATTGAGAGACATTAACAGTCCTGACTTTGACAAAATATATTGTGAAGTCTTTGAAGGCACCATTACAATTTGTCTTGTCATTCACGCGAAGACCCAGTTCAGCATTAATGTAGATGAACACAATGTGGCTTTTGTTTCATTTAATTGCTTGTGACCTTTTTAATTGCTAATTTAACAAAATACCAAATGGGTATATTTCAATTAAATTAACGGTTTAGGAAGTGGTTTTTGTTTTGTTTTTAGTATGTTTATTTTTAAGATGTTTTGGTTTTCTCTACTTTTTACTTTGAGTAGCTAAAAATGTCTTGCCTTAAACAGAAGTGGGTTTTTAATGTAAAGTTCATAATACAGTAATAATTTTTAATATGCAAATAGGACAATACCAAGCATCTTTCATGTGTGGTTTGGATTCACCCCTTTTCAGAGGATATAAACAGTAAAGTTATATATACAAAGTCAGAGAACTTTTCTGGTCCAAAAACATGCTTTTGGTATAATGCTTTGCTTCAAATATTTGTCCTTAAAATGTCTATTGTATGCACCATTTACTGGGCACTTCTTTCTCCCTTATACTGTTTCCTTTGTGTCCTGTAGCTAGTTTGTAGGCTCCTGCAGATCAGGAGGCCTGCTTCATCCTCACCAGTGTGCGCCACAGTCTAGCACACTGTTGACATGGGGAGAGAAGTAGTTGCACATTGCATGGACCCACGGATATGCCCCCTCATGGCAGCAGCACTCCTGGGCCTACTTTGAGAGGTGGCACCAGAACTCTGAAACCAGCAGTTGTTTTTATTCAGCAGATAACCTGCTTTGGAGTGAGCAACATGAATTGGAAGTGAGTGCAGGACTGATCCTACTCTACTCCCTCAGGTGCTATTGCCCTTCCAATCATAAAAAGCAGACCCACCCCTTGTCCGCTGGGGCAAGGCTCAGAACTCACCCAAGTATCAGGGGGACTTAAATCCTCAAATAGGATATGAATTTACACTGTCAGAGTGTAGAAGGTCAGTGTAAGAAGCATTAGTGTATTGAGCCAGCTCTAGCTATGTAAGTCTTAAACAAAATTAATATAAGGAAATTGACAAGCCTTGCTGGTTATTCCATAGCTTTAAGACCTCTACTAAAATCCTATCATCTCATCTGCCCATTATTAACATTTTAGCAAAATATAAAGTTTTCATTAATCTCCCACAGCAAATTTAGGAGTGAAAACTGGCACTTGTTTGAGCTTTTAGGACTACATTAGCTGGTGTATTAAACAAAATATGTCATTCTTCAGTAGCTTCTATAAGAAGCTAAATCAATTTCCAGCCATATTTATGCACCACTTTATCTAAAAGCATCTGAATTATCATTTACAGCTAAGATGCTTTATTAGCAGCTGGCATTGAAATTGCTCAGTAAAAAATTATATGTCACGTTATAGTAATTTTTAAATTGGTTTTAATCCAACATCATAAAATGTAAAAATCTTAAGTGTGGGGTTTTTTTTTTAGTAATTGGCATTTTAGCATAATGAGCTGTTACCTCTTTCCAAATCAAATACCTGCAATATTTAGAAAATACTAATTAGTAAAGAGCTAATTTGTATCTAATAATGGCATTTTCTCAGAGCTAAGTTGTATCTAATACTGGCATTTTCTCAGAAAAGATAGCTTTAAATTATTTTTAAAACATTAAAGAATCTTAATACTTTACCAGAGTTCTCCATAATTCTCACATATAAAATGTTCTAAAATAGAAATAAATACATTTTGGCAGTTATTTTTCAGTGAAAATGTAGATTGGAGAAAGTGAATGATTATTCTAAACTCCACATCCCAGCCGGCCTCTCAGTTTGAGATGTGGACATTACCCAGGAGACAGTGGTGATCGTGATCATGGCATCTCTATCCAAAATCACAGGTGTTGCAGAGAAAGGAAACAGGTTACTCAGTGGCCCTTGCAGGTGTTGGGTGCAGCTCTGCTGTGTCCTAGAGATGTGATCTCGACTAAGTCATTCAGCATCTCTGACCCTCACCTTCCTGTGGGCACAGAGCCTGGTATTCATCAGTACCCTTGTATTGAGCTCTTGCTTTGCCCCTGCATGTTGGCACTGGCAGGGTCTGGGCTACAGTGGTGAGGAGCGCAGTCCCTATGCCTGCCCTCTTGGGATTTATAGTCTAGTGCCAGAGACAGACAAGTACTACCTGAGTTAGCTGCTCTGCAGGGTGTGGTGACAAGGAGCTGACCTAGACGTGGGGGCCTGCGGTCAAGCTTTCCCTGTAGCGTAACTTGCACTCTTGAGAAGGAATAGGGAAGGGACCAGGAGGAAATGAGGTAGAGAGAAGGGTGACCCAGGCAGAGAGGACAGCATGTGCAAGACGCTTGAAGATGGGATTCTATCAGAGGCATTCGGTGAATGGCCTGTGAAGTGTGAGGCTGCGTCCTTACTGAGGGGAAAGCATCACTGTAGGTGCTAGAATGGTCTGAGCTGGGAATTACTGTAGTGTTTGGAAATAGAACACACAATTCCTAGATAAATGAGTTCAATGTGAAAGCATCAGAAACCAAACTTGACTTTAAAAGCTTGCCCTGTAAGTAATAACTATGGGGAGGAAAAGCATGTTATTGTCAGGCTACCGCTTATATAATAGAATTTTCCAGTTTTATGCCCAAATCTAGAGTTTTCCATTTCCCCAGTTCTGCCCCAAGGAGTTCTCTCTGGGTTTTCTTGTGGAACCATCTCTAGGTACTCAACAGAAAGTCCAAGAACCCCTGCTCTCTGGTTGGCCTCTGCTTAGCAGGTGCACCCCCCCACTCGGCCCCACCCCGCACACCGGCAAATGGCACCAGCACCTGCATCTGCACCCTCAGAAGTCCACATTTCAAACTCCAGGGACTGAGAGATAGATTAACTTTGCTTAGTGTAACCTCGGAATGTATCTTAGCCTCCCAGACCCTCAGAGTCCTCGTCTGTACAATATGGAAAATTATGGGACCTACAAGATTGTCATGAGACTTAAATGCAGTGACACATATAAAGTGGTTAGCACTGTGCCTGAAATATGGTAAGGATTCATACACATTAGCTTTTATTTTTATTTATTTTTTATTTATTGAGACAGAGTCTTGCTCTGTCGCCCAGGCTATAGTCCTGTGGCATCAGCCTAGTTCACAGCAACCTCAAATTCCTAGGCTCAAGCAATCCTCCTGCCTCAGCCTCCCAAGTAGCTGAGACTACAGGCACATACCACCACGCCAGCTAATTCTTTCTGTTTTTACTAGAGACAGGGTCTCACTCTTGCTCAGGCTGGTCTAGAACTGAGTTCAAGAGATTCTCCCGTTTCAGTCTCTCAGAGTGCTAGGATTACAGGTGTGAGCCACTGCACCTGGCCCATATTAGCTAGTACTTATTTAGCAAAATTTAGTGAGAGTATACCAGTTACCTGTACTGCTTACAGAAGATATAAAGATGAATAAAAAACTTTACTGACTTTCACAGAGCTTCCAAATTGGGACAGAGCAACCGCAGACAATTCTAGTGCAAGGCTGAATATGATTCTGAGAGTAGAAGAAAAATAATTGTGGTGGCTATTAAACATATTATGTATTAGATTCTTTACATAAATTTTGACATTCTGTAAATGGCAGACACTAGAGTTCAGAAAGGTAAAGTCACTTGCTTAAGATCACATAGCAAATTAGAGGCAGAACTTAGGTGTTGAGCCCAGGTCTACCTTGTTCCAGGGTCCAGTTTAAGCCAACTTCTGTGGAATTCATTGCCAGAACCATCAGAAAAGATTTCATGGAGGAAGTAGAGTTAGAGGTAGCCCAGGGAGGGGTTGGGGGGATTTTGACAGGTTTAGGGGAAGGGTGGAAGGGGCGTTCTAGGCCAAGGGCACCACATGAGCAAAGGCCCAGAAGCAGAAAATCCTGGACCTCTCTGTACAGTCAGGGCTTTGGGAGGAGCTGAGAGAAGGTATGTGTGAGAGGTGACAAGAAAGATTAGAAAGTTATATTTCAAACAGATTATAGGCTGCTTTGATTGCTTGGCTGAAGAAAGTATGCTTCCCACTTGGCTGCGGGAAGCCACGGAATATTTTTGAGCACCAGTCTTCTTGTTTGTTTCCAATGTCACATATCATGCACAAGGTTCTAAGCATTTGGTGAATGAATGAATGATTAAGGCTTTAGAAAGATGGATGGGAAATGTCTTGTGGTGGCTGGATTGCAGAGAGAGCCTGGTGGCCAGAAGGCCAGTGAGGAGACTGTCACAGACATCCTACTGCCAGCAGGCACCCCCTGAACCAGTGGGGGCTGTGGGATGCGGGGCTGGAGGCTGTTAAAGAGACAGTTGGGGAACCTTGGGAAGGACAGGATTCTTCAAGGAACATGGATCACTTTTATAGTCAGGAAAATCACATTTAGGAAAAGAAACAAGAGCACCCATGCTTTTGTGGTTTTGGCTTACTCTTGTAGAGACTGCGCTTCTTGCTGAGAGTGAGTGGGACTTTTTCTATCCTTCTTGTATCCCTGCTACCCAGCCAAGGGGCTGCCATAGAATAGGCAGTGTTTGTGGAATTAATTGTTGAATGATTAATATGTTACCATCTTCTTGTTTACTGGAATGGCATTATTAAGTCATCACTCAGCCTTTTCTTCTCTAAATTAAATAGCCCATATTATTTTAATTTATCCCAAAGCATTTTAAGCAGACACCATTTGCCAAGCTTCATGTATCTTTATGTGTTAAACTGCTTTTTCCTCCCTAGGTTCGAGGGCAGATGGGGTTTTTGAGGAGGATTCTCAGATTGACATAGCCACAGTACAGGATATGCTTAGCAGCCACCATTACAAGTCATTCAAAGTCAGCATGATCCACAGACTGCGATTCACGACCGACGTGCAGTTAGGTAAGTGTGTGAACAGATGATGAGCTGATTCTTTGTATCGGTAGTCAATGTAGAAATAGGGAAAGAAACAACATACAACTTTTATGTGACCTGAATAACTAATGGTAATTTGTTTCCTGAGAAAATGTTTAAACAATGAAATTTAAAGTACATCTTTTTTCCCACTTGAGTGCTCTGTCTTGTCTTCTTTTTTATGAAGCAGAAGATTAGAAATGGAACTAACTTGAGACTCTTTTCAATTGATTGACTTCTCTGAAGTTCCATAATTCTCTCCATTCTGTAATTCTCTTACATGCTCTCCTTAACGCTGCCACTTGCCTTTCCTTACTCAGGGAACTCATTGCTTATTCATTCATGCCTTTATTCAGGAAGCTTTTTAATGATCTCAGAAGTTATATTTGGATCCTCATCAGATAATCTGGAACTAACTTTCAACTAATTTTAGGGGTTAATTTGTTTCAGTCATGTGCTAAATTTCTGTTTTGACTTAAACCTAACAGGAGTAGAAAAAGTGTCATAGTAATCAACATAATTTTAATTCTTCATCATCATCATCATCGTGGCTACCTTTTCTAGGTATCCACTGTGTATTAGTCACTGAACTAAGTGCTTTACATGTACTACTTGACTACTTAAAAGGTAGGTATTTTTACTGTCCCCAGCTAACAGAGGAGGTAAATGAGGTGCAGAGGGTAAATCTCATGCCCAACTCACACAGTAGGTAAATGGCGGTGTCAGGAGCAGACCCTGGCCTTCCTGAGTGTACCTTCTTCCTAATAAGGAGGTGTAGGGAGCAGAAGGGCGGTTAGGTATGGCCAGGCTCGCTCAGTCAGGGAGCTGAACTGTCCACTGGCTCTGCCACTCCGCCCCTTCCTGCATTTCCTTTGCCTCAAGCATAAAGGGAGAGAGTTTGGATTCTAACTCTAAGGCTCACTAATTTTATGTTTCTCACAAATGCTTTGTACGTTTCTTATAATAAAATCCTTTCTAACATTGGCATTAGCCTGAATCTGGCTAACATGTAATAAACCTCGAAAATCTTAAGCCAGGCGTGGTGGCTCACACCTATAATCCTAGCACTCTGGAAGGCAGAGGCGGGAGGATTGCTTGAGGTCAGGAGTTCAAGACCAGCCTGATCAAGAGTGAGACCCCATCTCTACTAAAAAAATATAGAAAAAATTAGCTGGGCGTGGTCACAAGCACCTATAGTCCTATCTACTTGGGAGGCTGAGGCAGGAGGATCTCTTGAGCCCAGAAGTTTGAGGTTGCAGTGAGCTATGATGACACCACTGCACTCTAGCCAGGGTGACAGAGTGAGACTCTGTCTCAAAAAAAACAAAAAAAAAAACCTCCTTAAATATTCTATTCTTTTCTAGCTTGACTGACAGGAATTTCCAATACATTGACAATATAGCTTAGTAATTAAGAGATGGGCAAATGAATCACAACTGGTTTAAATTGTTGCTCTGTCAGTGACCAGCCATATAACCTTAAGCAAGTGGCTTGATCTTTCTGAGCCTCAATTCTATCCTGTTTAAATGGGAATGTCAGTAGTACCAGCTTCTTAGGATTGCTATCGGGAACAAGTAGGATACTACATGTGAAGCACTTAGCACAGGGCCTGGCAGTTGGCAAACTTTCGTAAATGAGAACTGTTAGTCGAGAGGCAGTGTAATGCAGCACTTAGAAGACACACTCAGGAGTTGGAAGCCTGGCTTCAAACCCTGGCTCATGTATTAGCTGTATCACCACTGGCAAATGATTTGGAGCCCCGGTTTCCTTGTCTGTAAAATAAGGGTAATAATAGTCCTTATCTCATAGAGTAATTATGAGGATGAAATGTCATAGCACATGCAGAATACTTAGAAAGGCTCCTGGCATATTGCAAGTGCTCAATAAACATTAGCTGCTAGGATGATGTTGATTCTAACAGGCTAAATAGATAAATCAGCACCCAGTAACTGTGAACCAAAACACAGACCCCACCTTTTTTTCCCCTCTCTGTATAATAAGTCCTCACTTAATGTCATCAATAGGTTCTTAGATACTGCAGCTTTTTTTTCTCATTAATGTTATAACAAACAACATTGAACAAAATGACATTATTCGAGGACATGCTGTACGTCATTTTGCCTAAAGTCACAGTTTCCAAGAACCTATCAGTAACATTAAGGGAGGACTTACTGTATCTGTTCCTCCTCACAAAAAACCCTGGATATCTAAAGTGGTAAAATTGTTTATTTAATGTTGATTCTTAAAACATAAAGTTGTTCAATGTTGTTCATCCTGGGAGTGTTTTTCCTGGTGTCTATCATAGAGATAAAAATAGTAAGATTGCTCAGAAAGAAGCCAGATCTCAAAAAAAAAAAAAAGAAAAGAAAAGAAAGTATATACTATATGATTCTATTTACATAACATTCAAAAATACACGGAAATATTCTTGTGTAAGAAGTAATGATAGTGGTTATCCTGTGGGCTAAAATGGCCATGGTGGCTGGAGGGGCTTTCTGGGAGGCTGGGAAGGTTCTGTTTCTTGATCTGGATGTTAATTATATGGGTAGGTAGACTTTCTGGAAAAGCTGTTATATATACTCATGATTTGTGCACTTTCTGTGTGTATATTTTTAATTAAAAGTTTACTAAAATTTAAGAATGCTAGTCAGACATCCCATTTGTGTTTGGCTGCGGAACTTGCCCAGTAGCAGAGGGTCTGCTTTTTCCAAGTGGGCCTAGTTTTAAGAGGCCCAATAAGTAGCCCAACTGTGGTCAAGACAGAGGCCCAAGGCAGGGATTTTCCCAGTTGAGCGCTATCAGTGAATCCATCCTACTCATTCCCAGTATGAAAAGCAGTGCCTTGGAGTGATAACCAAGATGGTGGGCTGCTTTCCCTACTTTTCTCCAAAGGCAAAAAAAGACAAACTTTAATTCATCGGATTCTGACTTGTATATTCATTCAAAGGAAAAAGTCCACAAAAGGATCTGTGGGAGGAGCCCAGGTTCTGCAATCAGTCAGGACTAGGTTTGAATTCCAGCTTTACCACTTACCTACAGTGTCATCTTGGACAAGTCTCCTCCCCTTTCAGTCTTAGTTTTTGCCATTTATAAAATGAGGATTACAATGTTTACCTTTTAGATTGTAGGAAAATGTCTGGCCCATAGAAGCTGTATTCTAAATGGTAGCTTATCTTAGTGTTGTTACTATCATTGTTGTCATTATTTATCTTGCCTATTGCCCTCTCCTATTCCACCATCTTGAAAGCATTGAACCAGATCACTCAGATTAGGTGGTAGCTCTACTGGCAGAGTTTCACAGTGGAGACTTGTCAGGTAGAAATGGATGATGACAGTCATGTACGCATCTCTCCCTAGAGTGTTCTGTGAAGTGAGGCAACTGGAGGCCAGGTCCCAGTCATCTCTGATGGCTTCCAGTGTCACACATGGCGCCCCCTGGTGGAGAGTCACCGCTCTGAGGAGCTTCTAAAACAGATGTCAGAACATTTGTTTCTATTATGAATCTAGGTTCAATTTTTAGCATTATAAGCAGAAACTTCATGAATTAGTTCTAAGGAATTTTGTAACAACCAGATGAAAACTGTGCCCGTGAGCATCACATCATACAGTGAATAAATAAGCTCATTTTCCCTTCCCATGTAGATTAGGTCAGGCATATAACTTGAGACACTCTCCCTCCTTACAAAGCAGATGATAACACACCCCTTCACTCTAACAACAACAAAAACCTGCACACAGCAATCGAGAAATTATTTCCTTCTGAAATAGATGCTACTGCAAAGTGCAGAGCAGCAAACAGAACACCCTTTATGAACATTCAAGTGAGCAGCTGGATTCCGAGATCAGTAAATAATTTATTTCATTTCACCTGACTAGCCAGGTGCTTCAGATCTTTCCTGACACTGATGGATGGTCTCCTCTGCCCGTCCATCCTGTGTCAGTCAGAACAGAGATTTCACTTGGGCCCTGTGGCAAGTTCTTCTAAGTGGCGTCTGTGTGTGGCATTTGCCTGGCATCCCTGCTGATTCCACAGAAAACCACCCATCCACGCTGAATTAGTGGTAGGTAAGAGCACACAGCAAAAGATTGGAATCCCTAGGCTCTGCAGTGCCACTACAGCTGCTTGTCTTCTGGTGGGGAAGTAGTGGCTGATGTGCCAATTTTACCATCTGCCATTTGTTTCTGAGAAAGTCAGGGGATGAGAGACTCAAACTTTGATCTGCAAGACCCAAACTTAAACCAAACTTTTCTATGATTGAAAAACTATTGGATTCTATTAATGAAACCTATATCAAAGATGATCTTTTAAAATAATAAGAAATATAATTTTTAAAAGCAGTTATTACGTATGAAGTGCTTACTGTGTGCCAGGCACTTTGCTAATCTCTCTCTTTACATGCAGTGGTGCCTGAAATCATACTACTACTATTAGATAGTACTGAAATTATCTTCACTTTTTATATGAGGAAACTGGGGTATAGGGAAAAAACCTAGTAAGTAGTGAAGCTAGGATCAGAACCCAAGACTGTCTGAGGCTGAGTCCTGAGCCTAACTACTATATTATGCCTTGGATGCAAATCATCATTGTGCTGATACTCCATACTTCTATGATGATTTATAATATACAGAGAACTTGCATTCCTATTACATCATTAATCTACACAGCACATTGATAGTTGTTCCCATTTCATGACTAAGAAAACTGAGGCTTGGGGGAATTAATGAAATCATTTGGTGTGTGTAAAGTGCTTAGTGTCTACAGGCACATGGTTGCTACTTAATGAGTACTAACTCTCCCTCCCCATCAGCCATCAGGATATACACGGGGGTACCAGTCCCAGTAGCCAAACTGGGACTGAAACCCAATCCCGTATGCTAACCCCAGTCCATCACACCACAGGTGACTCAGTTGTTAATAACTTGCCTTTATAAAGGAAATGATTACTTCTAGTTGGCTAGTTCCAAAACTTGTGCACATCTCTCACTCCTCTCCCTCACCTAGCATCTGGAAATGGACATCAGTGTAGCATGAGTACTACAACTCCCTCTTCCACTCCCCTTTAGACATTGTTCTTCAGCCACTGCCCTTCTTCCATCTGGGCCCAGAGCTAACCTCACAGTCCTTTCCAACACAGCTCCTACCAATCAATTGGAGTTGGTTTTTAAATTGAAATGCTTACCAAATAAAGCCATGATGCCTAACCATTCCCTGTATTTCCCTAAAACATTCTTGGAATATTTCATCTTGTCTGCTTTCCCTCTATGTTGGGCCTAAAAGTGCAGATGCCCTCTAAGTGTAGACCTTGCTTGAAATTCTACCAAGTTGAAATTCTGTCCATTATCTTGATCTCCTATATGCCTAATTCTATGTGCCCAACCACTTGACAGAAAAGTCAGGCACTGAGACAGCAGTGCTACCCAAACATGCCAAGGTTGGTAGGAGGAAGTAGGTTGGGGAACATTGACATGAAAAGCATGAGATGGTGAATGCCAACCATGATCTAGGAAGCCCATAGTATATTATCAATAAGTATTAATATTGATTAGCCAGCTGGCAAAAGCTGAATGACAATGCACCAGCCAAGGGGCTGCACAGAAACTGACACAAGAATGAGGCAGAGAGGGCCAAGACATCACCAGAGTGATACCTCTCATTTGCATGGCACCTTAGAGCAATGGTTCTGACCTCAGTCATCTATCAGAGTCACAAAGTCCCTGGCCTCATCCCACACCAGCTGGCTCAGAATCTTCCCTTGCCAGGCACAGTGGCTCACACCTGTAATCCCAGCACTTTGGGAGGCCAAGGTGGAGAATCACTTGAGACCAGGAGTTTGAGACCAGCCTGGGCAACATAGCAAGATCCCATCTCTACAAAAAAAATTTAAAAATTATCCAGGCATAGTGGAAAATAACATGTAGTCTCAGCTACTCAGGAGGCTGTAGCAGGAGGATTGTTTGAGCCCAGGAGTTTGAGGCAACAGTGAGCTATGATCCTGCCACTGTACTCTAGCCAGGGCAACAGAGCAAGACCCTGTCTCAAAAAAAAAAAAAAGAATCTCCCCTTGATTGTGGTATTTGGGACACACAACCTCACAGTATTTAAAGGACTCTTACCCCTTATCTCTTCATCCAAGCTTGTTTTTACTAACTGGGCAGATCAGCCTGGTTTTCCCAACACAGGGTCTCAGGCTGAGAAGTAGTTTGATAGTTGTGCCACTTGTACTAACTTGATTCCTTTGCCTTATCATTTGTCAATGTAGACCCTCCCCATGTCACTGAACACATAATATACCATGAATTCCATCTGTGTCATAATTGCACATATAACCTAACATAATTCTGTATATAATATTACAGAATCTGTATAGGATTTACAAATAAAGGGTATAAAATAACCTTTACCATGGTTCCATGGGTACTTCCATTATCTCTTCATAAAACAATCCAGTATGTATATTCATATTACTTGTGATTATAATAGTTATTTATCAAAAGTATCAAGTATAGTACCACATATCTTAGAGAAGGTAAAAAGGTTTCATCTCATAAACTGACTGCAATCAAGTTTGTGATGTCTGCCCAGAGAGTTGTGCTGAGACAGCATCTCGAGTTGTGTCTGAGGGCAATATAAAGAAACTCTGTGATTGATTAAAAATGTCTGCCCTGGGCCTGAGCATTATGAGAGGCAGCATATTTGCCATCTATTGTCTTCCCTGCTTTGTCTTTCTTACTGCTGTTATTATTTAATCCCCAGTCACTAAGTATAAGCCACTAAGAGGAAGACTTTGTTACAGTGTTATTTTAAACATACAATATGCAAGCAAGCAACACAGCAACAACACAAGAGTGAGTGAGTGAGAGCAAGCAGCTGTGGCCTGGGCTTTACTACTCCTCAGGCTCGCTCACTCTGAGGTTAAAGGTAGCTCTGGGTGGCTGTATGAATCAGATATTTTGCCTCATTTTCAATGGAGGGGACCTATGGAATAAAGTTCAAGTAATTACATGATCTGGAAATGCATGTTCTTAGGAAATGGATTGATTTTCCTTTCATGTTTCCATTTCATTTTCTCACTGAGCCCTAAGAAGATACCCTGGTCCATTTCAAGACACTAAAATGACTACAAGAAGGCATGCATCACACTCGACTCCAAAATCCCTGGGTTTGTTCAGTAATTTGAGGATGGCAATTCTACTATTAAATGATTGTTCTATCCCGATTAGGACAGTATTTTCTGAACCAAAATTTGTAATTGAGTTTAAGGCTAATGAACTTATAAGATAGCAGGACAAATACTATCAAGACTGCCTCCAGACTAGCCTGAGCAAGAGTGATACCCCGTCTCTACTAAAAATAGAAAAAATTAGCCAGGCATGTGGTGCATGCCTGCAGTCCCCAGCTACTCTGGAGGCTGGGGCAGGAGGATCGCTTGAGCCCAGGAGTCTGAGGTTACTATGAGCTAGGCTGATGCCACCGCACTCTAGCCCAGGAGACAGAGCAAGACTCCATCTCAATAAATACATAAATTAAATAAAATAAAAGACTGCCTCCAGAAAACTCTTTTACCACATTAGTGCTCAATGCAGTGATTGGGTCAAGGGAAATGACTGGGAATGTCAGAAGTTCCGGGAGCTTTTTCTAACTACACATCTCCCGCTAGTTGCCTGCTGCCAGAGACACCCTTTTGAGAATTCCTGTCAGTAATCCAGGGTTGTTAATGACAATGTGTCAGGTTCCTTAGGTACTTGAGAAAGAATTGAGAATTGGAAAAAGTGGAGAACTACTGGCGTAATGGAATTAATGGGAGCAGGATTCATAAGAGTTCATCCAAGGTTCTGTACTTTTTTATCACTTCTCATCCTTGGAACTTGCACTCCAACAGTGTAGCAGGGCCTGAACGTGGGGAACATCAGGGTTTTCCCCATTCCACAGGTGATACTATAAATTCTCTTAGGAAATGGCATTACTGCTTCCTAGCTGCCATTGTAAGCTCACCTGAGAGAATTCACCCCTCACCCAAAGACAGGTATTGCTGGGATTAAACACCCCAGGTCTCATTTAGTAAGCTCTGCCCTGGGACCGAGCCCTGTACTGAATGCTGCTGTGCATTTGTTCATATTCGGGCCCTCCCCCCCGCTTAGCCTTCATGCCCATGATAACAGTGTGGTCAGGCACACTCAGACTTGTCCTTGAGTCTCTTACTGACCACAGACTGGAATTGGCAGCTTTTAGCTGTGACTCCCAAACTGGTTTGGAATGGTTAGCTGCTTGAATGGAACCAGTCATCCTGGGGCTTAGTACCCACTCGATCTCAATAAAATAAGGCTCTGCTGGGTTTCGTTTTAGTTGTGACCCAAAATATGATTTTGTCATCTATTTTGGGTGCCAAACATGTTGCTGGAGGCAGTCGGTGCTTTTTATACTGTAATGCATTTGGATTGGTGTGTGAATACACAGCACTCCTGTGAGTCAAGAGAGCTGATCTGTTTAAGCCCTTGCCTGGTTAGTAGTACGAGGATATGAATTATGGTTACAGCTCTGTCATTAATGGGTGACATCAGACAAGTCATGTCCCAGCCCTGAGCCTCAATTTCTTCATATGGAGAATGAAAGCCCCAGACTAGGTGATCTCTGAGGTCTCATTAAGCCCAAACAGCCTGTGTGTCTGATCCTGTGTGTAAATTCAGACAAGTTTCAAAGACTTCCCTGACTGCTCTGTGGATGCTATCGATTGGCTGCGTATATTCAGCAAAATCCACTCTGGCCCAGAGTTGTTCAGTGGCACTCCCTGGGGGCTTTTCCAGGCTTTCATAGGCTCTAGGTAACCTGTAGACAAGAGGATTTTAGAATTGTATGAAAAGGTACTGCAGAATTTTAAGAACAGTGGAGCTTTGTAGTCTTAGATTAAAAGTTGTAAGAAATTGATGAATGAACCACAGCTCATGATGTCTGAGCAAAGAAACAGTACCTCAGGAAATACTGAAACATGGAATGTTAAATGCCCTAATTTTTGCCCAAGTGTTGTTTTAGCCTCCTAAAGGGCTATTTTAAATAAGTACCTTAGGCAAGGCGAGCATTCTCCTCTGGAACATAGGAAACAGCTGGCAGGTGGGAACACACCCTAGACTTAGCTAAACCTAGGCTTCAACCCCAACTTGGAAGTTTACTAACTTGATTGACCCTGGGGTAGTACATCATTTCACCTTTCTGAGGTTCATCTTTAATAGTAATTTGAGTAATAATTGATTGAGCTCTTATGTGCCAGCACATAGTAAGTTTTTTATGTGCTTATGCCATTCATTCCATCTGCACAACACCCTGGGGAGTTGGTACTGTTGCTGCCCCCATTTTACAAAGGAGGAAGCTCAGGATCTCCAAGGGAGAAGTAACTTAGCCCAGGATGACACCAGTGGGAATGTGCCAGCAAAATCAAGGTCTCCAAATTAATGACCTGGAGACCTTATAGGGTGGGGAATTCCCTAGCACAAAAGTTTCCACAACTCCAGGTCTGAAAACATTCTTCCTGATATTGACTTGAACTCTTAGAGGTTGCAGGGAAGAGATATGCCCAGGGACACTCGGTGATGGTGGGAAGTTATTGAAAGGATTCATGGGGGTGAGGGTGTTGGTCTCCCCAGGTGGATTCTGGTGCTTCCAAGACTGGGATACAGAGCAGGTTGCAGGGAGAAGTCTCCCCACCCCCTAAGCCAAGGGTTGGTCGGGTTCCTCATTCACTGACCTCCCCATGGCTCCCTGAGCTCCCAGTCATGACCCTCATTGCTGGGTCCATGTCACACCCCTTAGTCCAGTGTCTGACTCCTGATAACAGCAGTCGTTTAGAAGGTATAGTATTAGTCACTAGCTATGTGTCAGGCACAAATTCAAGCACTTTTCATGCCTTATTTCACTTAATCCTCACAACAAGCCCATGAGGTATATATTATTATTATCTCCATTTTATAGCAATTTGCCCAAAGTCACATAGTTAGGAAGTAGGAAAGCTGATATTTGAACTTAGAACTTTCTGATTCCAAAGGCCCCCTCCCAAACCCCTCTGTACTACCACCTTTAAATATAAAATGGGCTAATACTACCTTCCTAATAGAGGTGTTGTAAGCTCTCAGTAAGCCACTGTACACGAAAGGACCTACTAGCACAGGGGCTGGCCGAAGTGGGTAGTCAGTCTGCCCTCTTCTGCTAACAGTGAGTGTTAGGAGAAGATGATACACAGTGCTAATTTCCTTTTATGGAAATCTTTTAGTTGGTTAAAACAGACAAGGGTCTCCTTGTGATAACTCTAAAGCCTTGGACAAATAGTTTCTCTGGAGAATTGTATATACATTAGAGTAGTATTTTTGTTTATTTTGAGCTGTCTTGTTAAGGCAGGATTTATATGCTGGTGATGATGTAGGACAGCAATCAGACAGTGTTTTCTGCCTTTGACAGTTGGTGTGATAGTTTGCTTCCAGTGAAGTTTGACTCACTGTATCTGGAAGCTGTCAGGGGTGGGAGCATGAAAAGGTCATGACGGATGGCTGTGGATGAGTGGTGAGGGGAGAGAGCCGGTAAAGGAGACAAACAGCCTCCCTTGTTTCCGAGGGAAGGAGCTGACCCTGGCTGCGCCAGGCCAGCCCCACGCGCTCTTCCTCACCTGCCACAGCCGGGAGAGGGAAGCCTGCTGGGCCCCAGCTTGAGAGTGGCCGGTGGCGTGATGACGCTCCTGCCTGCTTCCTTGCAGCTCAGGCCTGGGGTGCTCGAGAACTGCTAGAAGGAAGCATTCTTCAACTTAGGGTCACTTTCACCATTATCAAGACTTCAGTGTACTTGTCCTTCCCCACATTTTAAAAGTTGGGAAAGGGTACTTAAGTCTGAAGTGGAAACCAAAAAAAAATATGTCAACTTTTAAAGTGATATTTGTTTTTATTTTTGGTAGAATTTTTCTTTTGGAAAAATACAGAAAAGGAAAGAATGTAATCCCACTAACCAGAGTTGACAACTCTTACCAGTTTGGAACATATCCTTTTGGTCTCCTTTTTATAAATGTTTTTCTCATCCTTTTCAATTGTGTCATAAGAATTTTTCTAAGTCAAAACTTTTCTTATGCATAATTTTTCATGATTATATTGTATTCCATCATGGTTGAATTAACTACTCCTCTATTTTTGCCCATTTCAGTTGGAGAAATATAAATTTAACAAAAGCCAACTTCCCTTATTTCCTTGGAGATACATTTATAATTTGAATTACTTAAAATGGCACATAAGTGATACTTTAAGGAATACCTCTGCCTTTCCTTCAGTGACCTTAGATAAAAACTTTAGCAAGGAAACCACAATCATGCTCAGTGGTCAAAAAGAAAGATATTGATTGGATTTTAGCCCCAGTTTGCCATGTATGAACAGAAATAGATGTATGCATTTATTGGCATATTCAAACATTTGTTTATTCCTTGGTGAAAGCTGACAGAGGAGACTGAAGACTGTTCAGGCATAGTTCCTTATTACATTGTCTTGACTCAAACAGATGAAGCTGTGTGGAGCAGTGGAAAGAACAGGGCTAGGAAAGCAGACAGCTCTGAGTTTTGAAGTGGCTTTTCCACTTAAACGCTCCCTGACCTTAGACAAGCACCTTGGGTTGCTTCTGCAAGCATGGTTCTTGCAGAATGGTGTAATGGCTGAATGGTGTAATGCAGAATGGTGTAATGGTGTAATGAGCTGGGTGATCTTAGGCAAGTTACTCAACCTCTCTGTGTTTGTGTTTCCTAGTCTATAAAATAGGGATGAACATTGTAACCAACTTCGTGAGGTTGTGAGGAGATTTGAATCAATGGATTTCTAACCATGCTGGCACATAGTTGTGGTTATACTTTAGGTGCTCAGCGAATGGTGTCTATAATTGGCATCATAAATGTCAGGCCTAAGGAGAAGGTTGTGCCGAATGATTCCTGGTTTCTGAGCCCACTGAAGCAGGAGCCGTAGTGAGCCTGCTAGGGTTGTACGTTTGCTCTTGGCCTAGGCCTTTGCCTTGAGGAAAGTGAGCCACAAGGAGCGTGCATGCAGCTCTCCTCTTCTCTTAGTGCTCTTCCGTCACAGGGACACAGTGATGCTTCTAGCCCCCTAACCCACCCACTCCCCTCAGCAGCAAGGAAGTGGCAGTGACAAGTGAGTCACAGTTGCACTACTTGTCCTACCCACTTGAAAGCCGCACCAGCCTGGCTTCCACAGCTTCCTCCTCCTCCCCTCATCACCACAGTGGTGCCCCAGGATCCCCTCTAACTCCTCCTTTTCCCTCACACCCCACATCCTGTCATTTGCCTAGTCCTAGTGCTTTTGTCTTTAACCTGCTTGTCCTCACCGCACCCCACCCAACTCTTTCTCTCTTCAGCAGTGGAGTCTGGGTGTGCTGAGGGAGATGGGCCCCCACCATGGACTGTCTCGGGCCCTCCAAGCCTGTAATCAGAGGGCTGCCACTTGGCCAGCAGGAGAAAAACAGGGTCCTGTATGGCTGCATGCTCTGCTTTAAGAAGCTGAGACTCACACAAATCTCAAGTAGGGTGAGATTATTTAATGTACAAAAGGATTTTTCTCATCAGGAAAGATTCTCCTACAGGTTGCTTTAAATAGTGACTCCTCTAGGCAGGCTAGTGTTTTACAGATCATTAACTACTTGACTGAAAGCCTACAGGGCAGAGAAACTTAAAACTAAAGTGTTGGGAGCCCCTGCCAATTACAGATCAATTCAAAATGAAGATAAAGTATCTCTGCAACTAGAAGTCAGTGGGGAAAATGTGATTCAATTCAGAAAAAAAATCTGATTTACACACAACTTTTTTGAACACACCAGTTATTTAAATGGTGTTCCACCTGTCTGCTCATCTTGAACCTATTGCATCCCTTTCCCACATCTTCATCCCCTAACCCCAGTCTTGGGGTTCCCCTCAGTGAACAGTGACTGCACAATAACCCCAGGAAAGGGCGTCATTGGCAAAGTGTTCTTATGGCCGTGAGAGCACAGGCAGTTGATGCAGAGATACAGCCTGTAATGGATGAACTATACAGTAACAATTTGCAGATAAAAATAATAGAAGTTAAAGTGTACTATACATGATAAAAGAAAGATGAAAGAGAACGAGAGTCTGCTACATCTGAGATGGTTACAAAAGTCCTGCTTTGTGAAGTAGGCTCTGTTGAAAAGATTGATGCAATGGGGAGTGACCTTGGCTTGGAGCAGGAGCTGGTGATGTATGTATGAGCATCCCTCTGCTAAATGGACCCAGATTTGTAGCACTAATATACATGGGAGCCCAGAACCAAACTCAGTACGGCAATAAATCAACAGCCACTTTGGGTGTCATTTCTGGTTTATATTCCACTATTGTTCTATCACTTTAATTCATGTCACTATCATCTTTTCATCTGGAACAGTTTTATATAATTTTCCAGTGGAGTTACCTGACAAATCCTATCAAATTAACAAGGTACGTTAACAATATTGACTGACTACGGCTTCAAGAGTTGCAGGGCCATAGAACAAAATTTTAAAACCGTGTCTCTCTGGTGATGATTTTTCCCCCCTCTCTTTCTGAGAACAGAATGTGGGGCAGGGTTTATTTCCACATAAGAGATATGCACATTTATTTTGCTCTGCTTGTTTTGACTTTTGTAAATGTCAAAATAAGCAGAAGGAGAGGAAAACATGCATGCACGCGCGCGCGCGCGCACACACACACACACACACACACACACACACTCTCTCTCTCTCTCTCTCTCTCTCTCTCTCTCTCTCTCTCTCTCTCTCTCTCTCTCTCTCTCTCTCTCTCTCTCTCTCTTGCTACCAACCAACCACCATGGCTTAAGTACTTTTATTTTTTCAGGGAACTATAGAAATGTCCAGATCCTTAACAATTAATGACCAAATTGGAGGCAAGAGTGTAACTAGGTAATTGTAATCTATTTTAAGTGAAATGTAATAAAATTGGTCTGATACATTCTCACCCTCCTGAAATCATCTAGACCTGAACGTCCTGAGTCAATTGGACTTACGACATTATGCCTAATTGAAACATGATGTTCCTGAAATATGTCTAATGACAAATTCCAACATTCGATTGGTAAAAAAATACCAATTGTTCATCTTTACCAAAGACCACACAGTAATGACCAGGGTTAAGCAATTGTCACTGCATTTTCTCGTCTGAAGACAGCAGAGGAGTCTCTGCTAGTCTCTGCACATAGTCTTCTGCATTTGTCTAACTGGTATTTGGGATTTATTTATTTATAAAATAAAATAGAAATAAATGGAGTGTGTAGCAGACCTAATCGCTAGGATTTTGTTTGTATTTGTTTTCTTTTTTAATTTGCTGTTAGACTATGGTTGTTGGTGTGTGTGCATGTATATACATATATTTTTAGGTTTTTTTATGGGGGGAGTTAATTAGGCTGTTTCTTTTATCTGGTTCTTTTGGTTTACTGAGTTTTTTCACATTTTGTTCAAAAATTTCTGAGTGATTCATAGGATGAAATATGTTAACTCTGATTGTCTTTTCTGTTGCAGTATACACATTTGATTATTCTAATTATGTCTTACATCTTCATTTTGCTTTTTCTTGCTTTGACCTTGACCTTTAAACTATGCCCTAAAAATTAATTACTTTTAAGGTTCCACATGGGGCCCACCATAGAAGGTATATTAAAGGTTTTTGTCTCACTTCATGAACGTATTCCTCAATTTTCAGCAAAAGAGGGAAAACAGCGCATCTAGCCTAGATCATGTGTATCAGGCTGAGCACGTACTCCTCTGTAATACCAGGAAAGCAATTGTTCATTTCCATACTTATCCCTGGACACCTCCCATACCTGGCGTTACCTTTGTTCTATGAACACCTTTATTCCCAGTCACTGTACAACATGTTATGTCTTTCACAGCTCTAAAAATGAAACCCTGCAGTGCCAGTATTTAACATTCTTGATTCCTGCTATAAAGTCTTTGTTGCATAAAGCTCACACCCAGTGCTACGTCTCTCTGTCAGCAGAAAAGCAGTGACCCCCACAGTCTGAAGCCAGGCTCTAAGACTTGAACTTGAAAGGTTTTATGTAAAGGACCTTTGGATCCTCCTGTGACTTCCTTTAAATATAGCTTGGATAATTATTTAGTGTCACAAAAAGGAAGAGATGGATTCTCCACCTCCCATCTTTAGTGTGTAAGGTTTTTCCAGATCAGAAACTGTTCGTGGGTAGCTTAGTTATTGAGGCATAGGGGATGTTACAGATGTATCTGTCCACTCCAGATCTTCTACTTTAAAAAAAAGAGAAAAACATGGATCAGAACTGTTTTTTAAGTGAACTTTATGGTTTATTTCATTATAATATAGAGGTAACATACAGTTAACAATATGTAGGTAAACTCTATTATTGTATCTTATACCTAAGAAAGTGTGTTTCTTAATACCTTTTCATACAGTTTGGGTCATTTTCTCCACCCCAACTCACCCATCCAGAAAACCAGACTGTGCAGCTTCTGTGTGCCATTTGGAATCTCCTTATGTCTGTCTTAAGAAACCCATGGCATTCCCCAAAGCCCTAAGAAAGAGCTCATGTTCGTCCAATTTAGGATTTATAAAACAGGTCAAATGATTACACTGAAATCACTTACACCTTCCACTTCTTATGGCTTCTTTTTTATCCTCCCCTTCACTTTACAGGTATCTCTGGAGACAAAGTAGAGATAGACCCTGTTACAAATCAGAAAGCCAGCACTAAGTTTTGGATTAAGCAGAAACCCATCTCAATCGATTCTGACCTGCTCTGTGCCTGTGACCTTGCTGAAGAAAAAAGCCCCAGTGAGTAGTCCCTTTTATTTATGTCTCCTTTCTCTCTTTCCTCTCTCTTCCCCTCTGTGTGCTGGGTGCCAGGAGAATATATTGCCACCGTGTCCTTTTTTCCTTGGGTCTTTTTAATTCATTACCAGAAATTTCTTTTAATCAAACGGGATTGTATTATGGTACCCAGAGCCTGACATGAGCCCCATCCTGGCTGGTCTTGATGGCAGCAGAGAACCTTGCAGCCCTGTTCCTGACCTCTGCAGCCCAGCCCTGGGGCCTGGGGGAATAGGGCCAGATTTCTGCTGGGAATTTGCACTCACTAGAGCCCTCATTTCACTTTGTGCTCCCTTCTCATTTGGGGGACTTGACCTGTCAGACCTGGACCTGCCTGCCTTCCATGCCAGACCGAGGAAAGCAGGGCGATTTCCTGAGGCAGCTGAAGACATTTAGATATCCATCATGCTGGAAGTGTTAACACCTCCCCAGATTACTGGCAGCTGCATGACCTACCAGCTCATAATTAAACTCTTGTTGGGTCCTACAGAAGAGATTATTGCTGGGTTGGCATTCCTATGCTTAAATTATCAAGGTAGAATACAGTCCAGTTGTATACTTTGGCAATTGTATTTTTGCAGCTAAGTAATTGGGTATAGCGTTTAGATTAATCACTTAATCCTTTTTAGGCCTTGAGTCCTATCAAGGGGCAAAAAGGACACATAGATCACACTGAAATTCCTCCATGGAAGAAAAAAGTTTAAACTATATAAGGGTGTATTAGTTGCCTGGAGAAGGCTACAAGATAATGGTTCTCAAAATCTGGTACATACCAGCATTATCTGTGGAGCCTATGTAAAATGCAGTTACCCGGGGCTCACCCTAGTAGATTCTGATTTAGTAACTTGGGGTACAGACTGAGCATCTAATTTTTATTAATTCCCGATGTCCAGTGTCTACTAAATTTGAGAACAAATGTTATGAGGAATTATATACTCAAAAGGAACAATAAGAAATGTAAAAGCCAGCAAGTGTTTATAATATGGTTCAAATTTTTGAGATAATACTGACTAAACAAACGGGTCTGAAAGGGGCTTGCAGACTGGGTACATGCCACATTGCCTCATTTATGGGTGGGTGTTTAAATTTTCTGTCAAATGCAGCTATGCTGGGCTACATATTCTCCCCTTTCAACCCATTAGCCTACAGCTTAGCAAGAAGGGAGAACTTAGTGGAATACAGGGAAAGGAATCAGGCCATCCCCAACCCCTTCCCGCCATTCCTGCCATCCCAGTGAGGCCTCTGACTCTGCGAGAGGCTGGTGAGAAAATTGCCGGCTGCTCTGGGGACCTTGCCCTAAGGCTGCTGGATTCTCTCTGTCTTTGGATAAACATCTTCCTAATCCCACTCACTCCAGCTTGTCAGCCAAGAAAGATGCTATTGTTCTGCCACTTTTCTTCCCAAGAACCAAAGATGCTTTGAAAAGTAACATTTTGTTAATTCTCCATGTCTCTGAGAAATGAAGGGCAATCACTTGCATGTTGCATAGAGAGATAAGCTGGAGTAGAAAGGTCGGGAAAGAACTAGAAACAGGATTCAGGTTTTCCTTACACTCACACCAGGACACTCACTGTTCCAAGGAAGGTTGTGATGCAGGCACTGAAGGTCCAGGATGTAGCACACCCAGCCTAGCAGGAAATGAAGAAAAGATTCACAGCCACCCATCTCCCATTCCCTCGAGGGATCAAGTCAGTAGAGAAGTAATTATTACACATCTGTGTAAATGAGGCCAAGTCCCAGCATTGGGGATACAGGGCAGATGTGGGCCCTATCATTTCAGTATTGACAATCTAGTAAGAGTCTTTTGTCTTATTTCCAGATACACCAGATGGTTCTGTGTAAAAATTGCATGTGTGGGTCTTATAGGGGTTTCTTCCTCTTTCACTCTGGCTCTAGAGATCTAGAAATTGTGGCACTTTCCTGAGGCTCACTACCCCAGTAAACCTCTTCTTAAGTCCCTGTTCCCTATAGCAGTGCTTTTCAAACCATGTTCCTCAGCGCTCTAGGGACCTCAGGGGGGTGTGTATATAAGACAGGATTGGGCATAAAGTCTCCCCTTCAACCAAAAGGACTCTATGTTTTTTCTATTTAGGGATTCTGCATTTAAAAAGTCAGCTGATAAAAGGATTTTGCCGCTTTAAAAAAAAAAGATCTGAAAGTTAACAGGCTTACAGAATACAATTCAGACTCTTCAGCATAGTCTTTGCAAACATTGACAACCAGCTGACCACTCTGGCCTCATAGCCCGTAATTTCCCATCTCAAATTTGGGCTATGGTCACTGTGAGCTACTTATACACAATGCATTTTGTGCTTCTGCAGTTCCCACTGCTGGAATACGCCTTCAGCCCTGACCCTTCTCTAACTTATGGATGTTTCTACCTCCCCAAACTCAGCCCACTCATTTTTCAAGATCCAGCTCCAATGTCAGGCTCTCTCTCTCTGTGGACTTTGCCCCCAGAAGCTTGTACATAGCTCTAGTAAAACACCCCTGTGCTATATTTATTAATATCTATGTGAGGTCTGCCCCTCCCTTCCATCGTCATCTCCATACTAAACTGATTGACCCAGGAACTGGCTTCTGTATCCTCAGTCCCTAGCACAGTGCCTACAGAGTTGTCCTCGGTGGTTTGTTGACTTGAAATTGAACTCAAGAGGCTAAAATTTAGAAACCAAAAGTTATCTGACATAATTTATGTTGTAAAGTGCCCAAACAAAGATGTATTAAATGAATCAGCTTGATGCTATGTGTTTTATGATTTCCAGTATCTTCATCAAATTAATTCAGTGACTCAATCTAAAAAGTTCATTCTCAGACTATCATCAGGCTACAGAATTAATCTATGGGGCGTCTTCCTTTTCTTTCTTCCTTTTTTTTTTTAAAGGATTAATGGTAACCCTTTTTATCTTTTGTGTCTGTTGAACCTTAGAAAAAAGTTATTTTAACAACACTAAAGAAATGAAAGTCACTATATTTCATAAGTTTAGCCTGTGATTTTTATCAGCATAGTGATGTATGTTTGTAGCTGAGTTTACATCAAAAATTATTCTTGGGGCCTTCTTGAATGAATTATGGCAAAGAAAGAGAGTCTAGAAGTAGATAAGGTTTTTGATTTCTGCAATATATTTCCTTTTTCATGTTTTTATCTCCGTAACACAAGTGTCTTGCTGAAGACTGGAACGTGTGACCAACTGGAATAATTTAGTTGTGAAAACAGAGCAGACGTGTTATTAAACAGCCTTCTTTACAAAAAGGCATAAGTGTTGGGAGGATAATGAAGTTGTTCCCAGCCTTACTTGAGACGTGTTTGTCAGAATTTTGAACAGAAAAGAAATGGTTTTTAAAACCTTTGAATATGGCCAGTTTGCAGTGTTTATTGAGAAAGCCGCTGTCAAACCATTAATTTGGTCGTCATAAGGAACACAACTCAAGTTTAATTGATGCCATATCCAAAAAGTGTGTGAATAGCTGACTTGGCAAAGGGACTGAGCATTTGAATGGCTGCAGTGAAACACATAATTACACATATTGTAGGATCGGAAAGACCCGGGCTCTGAAGCCATGCTTCATAAATAGCAGTTCTGTGGCTCTCTTTCCTTTACCCTCGACTTCTCCCTCTTAGGCCAGGTTCTCGGAGGGAAGATTTATTGCTCTGTCCCTGTGAGTGCTTAAGGACCTGGAACTTAATGACTAAATAGATACATGCCTTTAAAAAATTGTACATATAAATATGGGCTCCTAAAAGAGTGAGTTGAGCAAATCTGTATTATCACAAGCCCTGAGATATTAAGAATAAATTCTGCCTTTCTAGATTTAAGGAAAAAAAATCCTGCTGCCATTATAATTATTATTATTCAATTCAGTGATTTCTCAGTCAGATTTTGCTACTTCTTAGGATATCTTTTGCTATTTTGAAAGATGTCACAAACCTCTAAAAGATGAATTAATATTCACTTTAACTGACCAAGGATGTTACAGCACATAGGGGAGGAGAATGTTTCCATATCACAAACTGCCATGTTTAAATTGTCTTATAGAAATTAATTTTCCATTCTTATACAGGTCTAGACACAGGCTTTGAATGCCATGGGCTCTCTTTTTAAGTGCTAGCCTTCAATTCCTACACTGAAACAAAAGCAAGGGACCCTTCTGTGAAACTGGTACCCATCAGAGATTCTCAGGCTATAGCTGAGTACCAGCCTCAACCATGGCAGGTCTGGTTTGATCAAAAGAAGGTTGTGCACATTTAGAGTCTTTAAAGGAAGCAGCCTATCATTAAGAAATCAGATTTAAACCTTAATAAAGTAGCTGTCGTCTTTATAGCTGAAAAGAGCTCTGTATCTCAATTAAGTACATATCATATAAAATCTTAAGGAAGCAACATAATAGAGGTAACCTGATTACGTTCTTTTGCAATAGTATAATTTAAAGGAAATCTGATTCTGTTGATGCTGGTTATGTTGGGGGGGGGTTTGTTTTGTTTTGTTTTGTTTTGTTTTTTATCCAAAACACTGTTTTGATACAAGATAGGAACTATTTGGGTTTAAGAGTTAACCACAACTGTAGAAGACTGTTAAACCCTTGTGACTAGAACCTGCTGAATATTTGAGATGAGACTCAGTTAAGGCTATGAGTTAAATTAGCTGGGCTTATTGGTGACCTCCCGTTTAAATGAATCTTTCTTTTCATAAGTACTTGACAAGATCTGTAAAGTAGTGTATTTAATTTACTAATTAAATTAAAGCTACTGAATAATGATTTGTCCACATTGATTTAGCTTAAATAGAAAAGATCAGCATTGTTGTGATCTTCAGCAACCTTAATGGCCAAGCCAGTTAGACACAAAGGCCTCTTGTGTTTTATAGGTCAGAAGTACGTAGGTAAGCCCAGGCTGTAATTGAATTGCCTGCACTGCACCCTGCAGTCGCAGATTTCCTTTGCCTTCCTGTTCCATTGTTGCACTGGGGCTTAAGAGAATGTTAACGCAGTAATAGGCACAGGGCCTTCCCCATTATACTTCTTGCTATCGAGCGGTTCTGCATGACTAGTTAAAGAAGATGGCAAGAAGATTAATGAAAGCAAGGCTAATACAGAAGGGGGTACTTTTGCAAGACTTCTACTGAGGAGATATTAGAGCTGAACCAGAGCTTGGCTTTTTCTTTATCCTGTGACCTTTGAACCTGCCTTACTGTTGAGAGCTGCCAGGGAAGTCGACATTTTGATTGATGTTGGTACACGAGTCAGTCTTTCCCATTGAATTCCACATCTGCACGAAAATAGCTTTTCCAGCAGAATTCATACTGGCTAGAAGTGATAGCCAAATTGATGGCTGAAATGCTTTTATGTAGTTTTCATTTAAACCTAAAGGTATTTGATGGTTTAATTCAGTATCCAGTTTTCATAGATTATACATGTTCACTTATATGTTCTTAATGGGTTCATCAACCCATAGTGAAAGACCAGTATTAAGAATGTTCATAGGTTTGCAAACAGAGCTCCGAGCAGGCTTTATGGGGGAGTAAAAGCAGTCATGAAACAAATCCTTCACTATCCTTAAAAAAAAAAAAAATCAGTCTGAAGGCCCAGGGAAACTGACTTCAAGGTTTGTGTAAATAAAGCAAACCATCTGGTTGTTTTTGGAAAGCTATAGGTGGAGAAGTCTGAAATCTTGCCTCTATACCCGAACTGAGACCCACCTCAGAGGCTGTCTTGACTCACCCAGATGCTGGGATCCCTGAACTTGTCCTTGGGACACTAACATTCCATCTCAAAGGGATTGTCATGGGCTACTTGTAATACTGCCGTGTGCAGATACAAATCTCTTCACATGTTCTCACTAATTCTGTTACCTTGTTTGTGGAGCTGCAGGCCTTACATGCGTGTGTGGTTGTGTGTGTCTGAATGAGCCACTGTATGCATCCCCACCTCCCCTCCCAACAAAGGAGAGCAGGGAGAATGGCAGAAGGATCGAGTTTGTTACTAAAATCAACCCGGGCACACCCCAGCCTATACACTGAATCCTCTGACCCCCCCCTCCCCTATTTCTCTTCTCCCTATTTGACAAGGGTAGTTCTAGCAGAGAACATATATACACACTCTCTCTCTCTCTCTCTCTCTCTCTCTCTCTCTCTCTCTCTCTCTCTCTCTCTTTCTCTCTCTCTCCCTCTCTCTCCCATCTCCCCCGAAGGATAGGCATTCTATTTGCTAAAGGAGGAGGTACCCAGGAATTTCGTCATATTTTTTAGATGCTCTCAAGAATGTGTGAAGGAGGAATGAGGGTGGTGTTAGCCACTGCTGGATGAAAAAGCTGCAGCCCCAAGGTGAACAGTTGGGCACCTATGGCCATGGTGGCATACTGTAGGCCCAGTAGGTAAGGCACCTGCATTTATGCTCCAGTAGACCTGCAGCCCAGGAGAGCTATAGCCCCTCCTCAGCCTCTGTCGACTCCCAGGAGGTCTGGGCACTCCAAACATTAGGTGGGCAAGCTATGTTTTGTTTTTATTCTCTGACAAGGACTTATTTCATAAGTTCCAGATCAAATACGGTAAGTACTGCCTGATTACAGAACACAATGGACTCTAACATATTAAATGCCCCAGTTATTGAATTGCCTTTTCATAAGAGTCCTCTGGAGCACAATCAGGAGCAGGCAGTGCCTCATCCTTTTAACAGATATGTTTCCTAGCCCTATTAAAAGGGGTCTTCATCTATCCTGTCAAAGGGAGTCTGCTGGGGTTTTTTAGTTTAATTACACTATCCAATTAAAACTCCTTGCTGCATTTGGATGTGCCTCTCCTTGGGCCTGAGTGGATATGACATTTACAAGGCTCGCTTTTCAAGCAGACAATAGTGTGATTGATGAGGTGCACATTCAGTGAAGGAGGCGAGTGCCTGTGGAAGTGCTGCTTAGTGCATTTTGATTTATTTATCATCTCCTTCCAAAACAAGGGAGCTGACGGGGAGATGGGTTTAGGCAACCAGGGGGACCACCTCAATATTTCCAAGTGTGTGGGAGGGAAAGACCTGGAGTGTGTCGTGGGATAAAGATGGAGAAAAACTATAAGTGTAGGGCCAGTTTGCATCATCTAATGTCAGATTCTGTTCTTAGTTTCTCTGACCCAGTCTGGTTTCCAGTAACCTCAAGCTACAATCTGCTATTAATAGGCCATCACTGTGTTTCAAGGAACAGTTTGCTGGTGCTGGATAGCACTGGTCCCTGAGAACTCAGCCAATCCACCATGCGACCCAGTTGACTGACCTGGTCATCATTTGCTGGCATCTGACTTTTGCACTAGGTATGCCAATTCATGCTCCCAGCTGCGTCCTCCGGAAATCCAGCAGCTTCTGTCCAGGATAGCCAGTACTTGATGACTCTTTCTCTCACCCTGCCTAGCCACGTTGAATATTTATTTATCTTTTATTTATTTTTTATTTTATTTTATTTTTTAGAGACAGGGTCTCACTCTGTCACCCAGGCTGCAGGGCAGCGGCACGATCACAGCTCACTACAACCTGGAACTCCTGGGCTCAAGCTATTCTCCCACCTCAGCCTCCCAAAGTGCTGGAACAACAGGCTTGAGCCACTGCACCTGGCCTATGTTGAGCATTTAAAAGTGCTTCTAGGCCAGGCACGATGGCTCACGCCTGTAATCCTAGCATGCTGAGAGGCCAAGGTGGGAGGATCACCTGAGGTCAGGAGCTTGAGACCAGCCTGAGCAAGAGTGGTACCATCTTTACTAAAAAGAGAAAAAAAATTGGCTGGGTGCAGTGGTTCATGTCTATAGTCCCAGCTACTCTGGAGGCTGAGGCAGGAGGATCACTTGAGCCCAGGAGTTGGAGGCTGCAGTGAGCTATGATGACAGCACTGCACTCTAGTCGGGCGACAGAGTGAGACTCTGTCTCAAAATAAGTAAGTAAATAAATAAACAAGCAAACAAAGCATGAGACTCTGTCTCAAAATGAATAAATAAGTAAATAAACAAACAAGCAAGCTAACTTGCTTCTCGAATTTGGAATCAGCCAAGAGCAAACGTGGCTCTTCAACAAAGAGAGATGGAGGCACAGTGGAGAAGTTCTCAAGGTTGTAGTGACAAGGCAAATCTCACTTCTTGCTCTCAAACTGCTATTGCTGTTTACCCTCAGCAAACAATAGATGCGACCAACGCGCTGGTCTCTGTAGCTCCTAGGAAAAAGGTGTTGCAGTACAGTGGTCCTTGGAAGGGTCAACACTGTGAATTTAGGAGTCAGGATATTCTACTCTGAGCCCCACACAGTTGATAAAAAGAAGACACCTGCCATATTTATCATCAGGTACTGTGGTTGCCCTTAGGGGCTGCTGGGGGCACATTTACGTGATGTGTAAGAATGTCTGTGTTTGTGAGGAAAAGTGGCTGGTGCTAGGATACCCAGTGAGTTTTCTTACATTCTCTGTAAACTTCCTTCATTTTTCCCTAGGACTTATTAATAAGCAAGAAAGAATTTGCTTGTGTTGATTGGAATATTGATATTTGTTAGAGTGGAAAACATTTTGAGGGTATCACCTTTTTTTCCTCCTGGGAGAAGCTTTGTTCTTGCTATTAAGTTTTCACTTAATTGTTAACTTGGGCCTTATGGACCTATAATAACAAAACAATTATCTAGGTATAATGAAAAATTTGCATGCATTTGCATTTTCTTAGATTTTGATTACCATTTCTTCAAATTCATTCTTTCTTGATTTTAACATTAGTGGAGATCCTAATTGAGAAAAGGGTAAGGGCAGGAGCTGTTCTCTACTGAAAAACTCTGTGTGAAAGATTTCTCAGCTGGATAAATGATGGGGAAAATCTGTTTTCCTTTGCCTCCTGCCAAGTTCCAAACTGTGTTTTCATAATAAATAAATGGAGCGCTTAGATTTTAAGTTATTCTTATAGACATGGAAAAAGTAAGCTACACTTTCATTAAAATCAAGGTGTATTGCTTATAAGACTCCCAAATGCAACTTCCAAGACAGGGTAACTACTATCAGTGTATCCTTTTTATCATAAACGACTAGAAACCCAGACAAAATATAAGAAAGTATTTTCAGACATTGGAAAACGGGTAGTACAGGACTATGATTCCTGAGAGAAAGGAAACAAAAGAGATAAGACTGACCATCACCTCAGCTTTCCTCCAGGGTTTCCCAGGAAGGGAGAACCCAAGGAAAGTGTAACAGTCTCACTAAGCTGGAAAACAGAGATGAGTGTAAGCTGAAATTTACAGAACAGAGTATGCATAGGAGGGAGCTACACTGAGGAGGAGCTCTAGAAAGAGCCCTTTGAATCTGTCACTGTAGACTACATTGTGCGTGCCTGTGGCGGGGCCTCACGAGGCTGGTCAAAGAACAACTGTTGGGGAGCTGTACACTAGAGTTCTGGCCAACCAGAGTGGAGCATCCAGGGCATTTAGTAGTGATTCCAGAAAGGCCATACTTTGGGAGTAGGACTAAACTAGCCATAGATTAAAGACTGCTCTAGTCCTTGCCAAACAAAGCCTTAAAAGGAATCTTGAAAGGATCAAACTCATCCACAAGTAAATTAACTGCCTGCCAGAACAAAGCCCAGTACTCTGTAAAGGACAACAATATAATGCAGACACCCCACAATGTACATTTATAATGTCCAGCATCCAATCAAAAATTACTAGACATGCAAAGAAGCAGTAAAATATGTTCTATAATCAGGAGAAAAATCAATCAATAAAAATAGAGCCAGAAGTGGCAGGGATGATAGAATTAGCAGACAAATGCTTTAAAAATAGCTATGATAAACATATTCAACTACTTGAAAGAAAGAACTCAAAAAGAAGAGAAATGAAAACTATTAAAAAGAACCAAATGAAAATTCTACAGCTAAGCAATACAGTACCAGAATTAAAAAATTCATTAATGGGAGTAGTTAGGTAGGAAGATGAAAAATATCAAAGTATTAGTTATCTATTGCCATATAACAGATTGCCCCAAAATTTAGTGGCTTAAAACAACATGTATTATGTTACAATTTGGTAGGTCAGAAATCCAGCACAGCTTAACTGGGTCCACTGGCTCAGGATCTCTCATAAGGTTGCAATCAAGATGTCAGCTGGAGCCACAGTCATCTCAAGGTTCAATTGGGATAGAATCTCCTTCCAAGTCCATTGAGTGATTGTTGACAGAGTTCAGTTCCTTGGGAATGCCCTCAAATTCTCCAAAGGAAAGCTTATAAGATGGAGATGGCTTCATCAAAGTAAGCAAGAGCAAGAGAATACTAGCAAGGAATAAGTCATGATCTTCTATACTTAATCTCAGAAGTGACATCCCAACACTTTTACTGTATTATTTATTCATTAGAAGCAAGCCACTAGGTCCAGCCCACAAACAAGGGCATTACACAAGGACATGAAAAGCAGGAGGTGGGATCATGGGAAGCCATTTCAGAATCTGGCTACCGCAATCAGTGAACTGTAAGACAGAACAATAGAAACTATTCAAACTGAAGCACACAGAGGAAAAATGGATGAAAAGAATAGAGCTTGTGGAATAATATCAACTGTTCTAGCATATATGTAATTTCAGCCTCAGGGATGGAGGATTTGATTCCAGATTTGATTTAAAATATCAAACCACCGGCCGGGCTCAGTGGCTCATGCCTGTAATCCTAGCACTCTGGGAGGCCCAGGCAGGTGGATTGTTTGAGCTCAGGAGTTCAAGAACAGCCTGAGCAAGAGCGAGACCCCGTCTCTACTAAAAATAGAAAGAAATTATATGGACAGCTAAAAATCTATATAGAAAAGTTAGCCGGGCATGGTGGCGCATGCCCGTAGTCCCAGCTACTTGGGAAGCTGAGGCAGTTGGACTGCTGGAGCTCAGGAGTTTGAGGTTGCTGTGAGCTAGGCTGACGCCACGGCTCTCTAGCCTGGGCAACAGAGTGAGACTCTGTCTCAAAAAAAAAAAAAATATATCAAACCACCAATCTTGAAAGCCCAACAAAAGCTAAGCAGGATAAATATGAAGAAAACCACATCAAGGTACATCATAATCAAATTGCTGAGAACCAATGATAAAGAGAAAAATCTTAGAAGCAGCCAAAGGAAGAAGGCATGTTACATAGAAGAACCAAGATAAGAATCATTGCTGACTTCTCATCAGAAATAATGCAATCCACAAGACAATAGAACATCTCTGAAGTGCTAAAAGAAAAAAATCTGCCAACCTAGAATCCTTTATTCAGTGAAAATATGCTTCAGAAATTAAGGTGAAATAAAGGCATTTCAGAAAATCAAAAGATGGAAGAGTTTGTCACCACTGAACCTTTACTACAAGGAGTGTTAAAGGATAGAGGGGAAAAATACCAGATGGAAACTCAGATCTACACAAATTAAGAGTCCTCAAGATGTCACCATTACCAACTATATGGAATCAACCCAGAAAAAGGAAGTAAGTAAGAGAGACCTCTTTGAGCAGGAACTGGCAAGCTATGGCCCACAGGCCAAATCCATCCCCCACCAGTGTGTGTGGCCTATGAGATGAGAACAGTTTTTACAGGTGAACATTTGCAGTTGATGTAACGAGCGGAAACACTTGTTTTGGATCCCATTTCAGTGAAATGTTATCCCCCCCACTAAAGAAAAATCTATTTTTCTCATTAGTAGACCTGTGTTACCCAAAAAATGTACTTGATTATTATATTTTGAATTTTGTCAATAAAATACGCAGACTTTTTCTAGCTCTTCCTATATAACTATCTACAAAACATCCTTAATTTTATCTTTTGGCCCACAAAACTTAAAATATTTAACTGTCTGGCACTTTATAGAAAAAGTTTGCTTGTCTTAAAGTGTGGAGGTAAAAAGGGAAACAAAGGAAACCTCCCCGTCAGGCAGTGGTCCGGGTACTTTATATGCATCACTTAACTCTTGCAGCAACTCTGTGAGGCTTTATCTACATTTATTATATAATTCTAAGATTGTTGGATTTTATCCTAGGAATATTTAATCCTGACAACGCTGAGGCAGATATTGTTCCTATTTTGTGAGTAAACTGGGGCTCCAAGAAGTTACACTATTTGTCCACAGTTGTAGATAAATGGTAACAGAGGAGCATATTCTTCTGCCACTGACACAAAGCCAAGGCCCTTAAACATCTGTGCTTTCTTCAATTCCATCTATAAAGTCTTATTTTTTAACAAATTTCAACCATGATTGGTTATCTGGCTTCTCTTCCTAAAAGCTATTAAATGCAAGAGGGAAGAAAGAGACAGAACATAAATAATAAAGACAGTGTGGGAAGTGAAAGCTGACAAGAATTGACCAAAACTGAAACAAAACAAAAACTATTAAAAAGCAGTCCAAGAACTCAGTAAGCATTATAGTATGGAACAATTTTGGTGGCAAGACACAGAGCATTTTGTATCCCTGAGGATATCATGATGTTCAGTAGTTACATAGATGAACATGATAAAACAGTAATTTCTTTTCCTTGTACTCTAATATAGGAGGAAGGTGTGTGATACAGAATTTTAATGCTTAAAATGGAAAAAGGCTTTTTGCACAAAGGTTACCCTAGCTCTTCACTCCAATGACTCTGGATAGATGAGGTTTCATTTGTTGTAATTTAGGCTCCCACAGAGTATTTGCAAACTCAAGCTTGTCACAGACAGAAGTCCTTCCAGTGAGGAAATTTCTAGATACAGAACTTATTTCTTGTCTACTTCTCTAAAAGATGAAGAATAAAACTCAACCAATATTTGGTTATTGAAATGCCATGCAGTATCTTGTTAGAACAACTTATACAGGAATTGAAACATCAAAAGGCCCCCATAAACCATTGTTCTTAATTTATTTCCTGAAATATACATAAACATTTTTGCTGCATATAGAAGTAGAATATGTATCTCAAGGAAAAGCACTTCTATTTGAGTTGCAAGCTGAACTAGCCATTTATTTCATGGAACATCATTATTACTTGAAAGAGTAACTGACAGACTATGGTTATTCAAACTTGAGTATTGTGAAGTGAGCCTACCACTTCAAGAAAAACAAATGACAATATTTAATGCCAGTGATGAAATTCAAGCTTTCAAGTGAAAATGAGGATTTTGGAAAACTTGTATCCATCACTATGAGCCTGACTTCTCATTGCTTAAAGACTTTTCTTAATATCAGTGGTGATATTAATGAATTTGATTCTTTTTTGATATCACATAGTGAAATATGTCAAGATTTGGAAGATCTGCATAACTCGGTGAACCAATATTTTCCAGACTATTGCACAATGTTACAAAATCGGGCAAGGGGAAAGAGTCAAAATGTAAGACAGACCAATACATTTTAATGTAACAGAGTACAAAAAGTTTATTAGTATGGTTTCTATTCCATATTGCAACTACTCTTTAAGAAATGACCATTTATCAAGTTTGGTGTAGTATCAAAGAATAATATTTACGAAGAAGAATATTAAAATATGCCTCCCCTTTCTAAAAATGTATCTGTCTGAGGCCAAAACAATATATCACAACAGATCAAATGCAGAAGCAGATAGGATAATCCAGCTGTTTTCTGTTAAACCAATTACTAAAGAGATTTTTAAAATACAAAATAATGCCCCTCTTATTAAAGTTTTTTAATTTGGGAAATATAAGTGTTTTTCCATTCAACAACATGTTTATGTTAATTTGTAATGGGTTTATTATTTTTAATGAATTAATAGGTAATTTTAATTTCTAAAACAATAAATATTGGTAGGTATAATCCATATAAGCATAAGTTTGTTTTGTTTTGTTTTTGAGACAGAGTCTTGCTCTGTTGCCCAGGCTTAAGTGCCATGGTGTCAGCCTAGCTCATAGCAACCTCAAACTCCTGGGCTCAAGCGATCCTCCTACCTCAGCCTCCTCAGTAGCTGGGACTACAGGCACAGCCTGGCTAATTTTTTTCTATTTTAAGTAGAGACTGGGTCTCGCTCTTGTTCAGGATGGTCTCAAACTGCTTAACTCAAGTGATCCTCCTGCCTCGGCGTCCCAGAATGTTAGGATTATAGGCATGAGCCACCATCCCCAGCCTAAGCATAAGCTTTTTGGACTCTTCAGTAATGTTTACGAGTATAGAACTGCTGATCTAGGGTCTTCAAAATCATCTTAAAAAGCTTGGACTGTATCCTAAGGATGATAGGGAAAAAAGTACTGCAGAGTTTTTTGTGTGTGTGTTTTAAAAGGATGACTCTTGTGGGTAGATGTTTGTACCTGAAGAAGACGTGATCAAAAATGGGAAAACCAGAGAGGAGGCAATAGGTGATCATGACCTGGGTATGGACACAGGATAGAGAAGGATGGAAGATATAGCATGTGAAATCTAGAGGACCAAATGCCTGGAACTTGACTTGGTGCATCATGAGGCCTCCATATGCACTAACACTTTTGATTTAAGGGGAGATGTTCACATCAGTTCTGGACATGCTGTACTGGAGGCCATGTGACAATGGCAGTAGTACCCACGGTTGGCCCTGAAACTCTGGAGGAAGGTCTAGACCAAATAGCTGCTTCAGGATCATCAATGTATGAATAGTAATCAAAACCGAAGGGCAGAGCTGACGCAGGAGAAATGTAGAGTTAGAAGAGATGAGGATCAAGGATAGAGCACTGCAGAGGACCATCAATTAAGGGACAGGTGGGAGTCAAGAAGATCACAAAGGAAAAATGAGGAATGATTGACTGGAGCAGTGGACTGAAGAACTGTGGCTCCACTGAAACCCAGGGACGAGAGGACGTGAAGAAGTAGTGTGGAATACAGCTGAGAAGTCGCTACTGGATCTCTCAACACTGAGGGCGTAGTGACCTTAGCAAGAATGTTTTCAATAAATTAGAGGAAGGAGGGAAATCACATTGCCATGGGAGTTCTTATAATTAGAGACTTAATTATGTTTATAGGAAGGAGCCAAAGAGAGAGAGAGTGTGAGTTTGAGAGATGTAGGCATAAGTGTAAGTAGGTCAGACGCAGCCCCTGCTCCAGAGGTCGGAGAGCTCATTATGGTTCCCCAGGCCTCTGCCACTGCGGGGATGCTCAGGAAGGAGCCCCACCTTTTGCCAGTGGAACTGAACTGAAGCTCCCTGCAGGCAGCTCAGAACTGCTGCTTACAGTGGAGACCCAACCTGGAGGAGGTTTTCAGCCCAGAGACCAGAGAATCCCAGCCCAGCCTTTCCTACTGCGACCTACAGAGAAGTATGGCTTTGCCTAAGAATATGTATGTTCCCATCAGTTTTCTCCAAGAAATCCAATCCCTCTTCCAAGTCAGAGGGACCAGAAAAGATCAAACCCTGGAAACCCAGGTTTTAAAAAGTATCCATGCCTAATGTAAAGGAATTGAGAAAGAGTCCAAATCCTTCAAGATGTTCTTCGTAGCCTTATTATTTATAACACTGGCAATTTTATGACTAACCCAACAGATAGTAGCATGAACCATAGCACACATCTACTTCTTGGAACAAAATGCAGCAACTGGAAAAGATAGTTATGGAGACTATGTTACAATGGGGAAGGGGCTATGGTAAAATGTTAACTTAAAAAAAAAAAAAGCTCTGGCTGCTCTGGCTGGGTGTGGTGGCTCACACCTGTAATCCTAGCACTCTAGGAGGCTGAGGCAGAAGGATTGCTTGAGCTCAGGAGTTCGAGACAGCCTGAGCAAGAGCAAGACCCCATCTTTAATAAAAATAGAAAAAATTAGCCAGGCGTCATAGTGTGCACCTGTAGTCCCAGCTATTTGGCAGGCTGAGGCAGGAGGATCGCTTGAGCCCAGGAGTTGGGGGTTGCAGTGAGCTACGATGACACCACTGCACTCTACCCAGGGTGGCAGAGTGAGATTCTGTCTCAAAAAAAAAAAAAAAAAATACAAACAAACAAATTTTAGTATACAATCTGATTACAATTGTGTAATGTTTGTCAAAACAGGTGAGAATGGCTAGGAAAGAGATCATGGATGTCTTTGTAGAAGGGTGTTGGGATTATAAGGTGGAGTGTGGAGATTTTTCCTCTGTGTTCTAAATTTTTAGTAATTTTTAATAAATTTTATAATTTTTAATTGATAAACTCAGATTAATTTTTTGGTTTTCTTGGCAAGTGGTGACACCTGGGGGTTTTACACACAGGTAGGCTGCAGGCTTGATTTGGAAGCCCGAACTCTGAGCAGTCATTGCAACCACCGTCAATGCCAGCAGGCTGTGCTATAAGAGACCTTTCTTCAAATGATGCTTTCATATGATTTGCAATGGAAATCCAGGAGCACCTCTGTTAGCGAGGGTATATGAGTGCTCCTCTTTGCCTAAGCCATCCTATCTCACAATCAGAGCAGCATTTCCGGAATGCCCTCTCCCCTGAATTGGCTGAGGAATCTATTTTATCAGCATAGCCTCTTGTTTTAGTTAAAATTCATAATGCAAAAGATAAATTGTACCATAGAAGCTCAATGTCTCTACTTCTGACATTTGTGCTGTTAATTAGTTTCTACTTGGTATTATATGCCATCTTCTCTGTTTTATTTTGAAAAAAATACGTAAGTGTAAATATATTTTACATATCCAGATTTCCATTTCAGTATTCAGAAGCAGAGGTATAGTTTCAGTGTCTGCCCTGAGCATGTGACCTGAGCAGTGCTTAGATGCCACATTTATACCCCATTATATTGCATTTTATTCCTATAGGGCTGTAAAAGCAAGTCTGCTCAAAGAAGACACAATTAAAAACAAAATTTTCAAAAGAATGAGCAGTTTATCTTCAGATATCAACTCCATCACAGTTGTAAGAATTATCACCTCTGCTCACAGAGCCCCTGCTCTCTGCCGGGACGTAGGTGATATGTAGGATGCCGGACAGATGCCGCCGCCTCCTCCTCTGCAGCTGGGCAGGCGCAAGCTCCTGGAGGGCCAGTGCCTTGCCAGCCCCGCAGCTGGGATACGACAGAGCTAGGTTTCACCCTAGGCCTAAGTCCAGGGCTCATGCTTTTCCCCTCTGCATTTCAGGCTCTGTCATGCCTTAATTTCAAAACAGAATTTAACAATCCAAGCAAAATAATTTGAACTAATTGGAATATTAGACTTTGCATTTTCTTTCAAATCACACTGATCATTTTTTCTCAGCTAACATTTTTGCAAAGGCAGTTTGCTCCTGTGGCTTAACGCTTTTCTATGAAAACTGCCGGTGGTCTTGGAATTCTCAAGGGTACCTGTCCACCCCTGATTCCCTGTAACGCGCCAGGGCAGATGCCCTGATAGACTACGGTTGTTTGACCCTCTCTTCCTCCCTTGCCTGAGGTAAAGCTTGAGCTGCCTGGGGCTGATAAAATATCTGATAACAGACTTCTTTTACTCTGTTCTATCAGTATGGAAGTGCAGGTGATTCCTTCTTCCCAAACACCTCTGGTGAAAATTTACCATGTAGCATAAATTACTCGTTTATTAACAGTCATTTCCAGCAAGAGGTCAATGAACTTGTTACATATGAATATATAGATTTTGGACTGGGTGAAATTATACAAGTGTGAATTCTGATTATTAGCTGTTATTCTGTTATCAAAGAGTATCCACATCCTGCCAATGTTGTCTTCTCTCTGGTTCTCAACTGAATCCCTATTACATCATCTCGTCTGGACCTGTGAAGCTCAAAACCGCGTTCACTCCTACCTGGCCGACTGTAGCAACTGGTTACGGGAGAGCCAGGGGAAATGCCCTAAAACACAATCTGTCCATTTGTTTCACTGCCCTGCTTTTTTTTTTTTTTTTTTTTTGAGACAGAGTCTCACTCTTGCCCAGGCTAGAGTGCCGTGGCGTCAGCCCAGCTCACAGCAACCTCAAACTCCTGGGCTCAAGCAATCCTTCTGCCTCAGCCTCCCAAGTAGCTGGAACTACAGGCATGCGCCACCATGCCCAGCTAATTTTTTCTGTATATTTTTAGCTGTCCAGATCATTTCTTTCTATTTTTTAGTAGAGACGGGGGTCTCGCTCTTGCTCAGGCTGGTCTCGAACTCCTGACCTCGAGTGATCCTCCCGCCTCGGCTTCCCAGAGTGCTAGGATTACAGGCGTGAGCCACCGCACCCGGCTAACTGCCCTGCTTTTAAAACCCACTAGTGGCTCCATCAACTGGTGAATCCAGGCACGTTTAGTCCTTTGTTTAGCCTCATCTCAACTCCTACCTGCCCACCGTGCATGACCTTGGTCTGCGTGGAGCTCCTGCAGAAACTTTGTATGTTGGTCCTTGCCGTATCCTTGCCCTGTTGCATCTTCTTCTTTTCCACCCTTCTCCACCCCACCTTTTCCCAGCTAACTCCTGTCTTCTAAGACTTCTCTGAGAATTGTCCCTGATGCCCTTCCCCAGGCCAGCTGCCTCCACCTCAGTATCTCCATAGCAGCTGCCTGCGCTTACCTGCATGGTAACACTCATCATGTGACTCCCAGTGTTCGTTTCTCTGTCCCTTGCACTAGGCTGTGCTCCTGGCAGAGCCTGAACTGAGTAAAACATTCCTTCTGGCCACCCAGCAAGACAGGGATCCTGGAGTGAGTCGACCCCATGTCCTGAGGTCCAGCAGGGGTGAAAACATGGCTGCTGACCTTAACCTGAGTTTGCACCCCAGGGCTCTTGCTCGTAATTCCTCCCAGAGAGCAAGAAGGGGCTATCTGCTGTGGCAGTGCACCCCACCCTGCCCAGTTATTAACATCTGTACTCTGTAGTTGTTAAAATTCAAACACAGGCTCTCTAGTACTCCAGATTATGCTCTCTGCTCTCCCTGTTCCTGTCTCTCAATGGTGTGAATACTTTCACTGGAAAGGACAAATTAGAGGCCTAGGAGAGATGGGGAGCAATGCCACTCTTCCTTGTTCCCATCTGCCTCACTTGTCCTCAGTGGGCACGGGAATGAGCACTGGGAAGGACAAAGGACATACACAGCCCCCAGGTACAGCAAAATACAGTCAAAGTGAGGTGTTTGGGGTCACCTGGCCCAAATATGCAGCCTTTCAGCAGACTTGGCTTAGGATGATCTCTTTGTTGTTTTTTCATGTGACTGTGTACAGATGAGCCACAAGGCTTCCTTCCTGAGGCTCCCAGGCCTGTGCAAACTGCTTATCAGCTGAGCCATGTGTAGACTGGGCTCTACCTAAAGTGAGGAAAAGGGAATTTTTTTAATGGTGTCTCAGTTGCTCAGGCGAAACGTGCTCTAGCGTCCTGAGGTTTTGTTTTGTCAGTGACAAGCAGGAGCAGGTGGTGTAGACAGTCTAGGAGATCACTTATCAGAGTGGTCAGTGAACCCCGAAGCTTCAGGTCTGTGGGCCTCCCTAAGACCTTCTGGTCCTTTCTAGCCCCAGGCCCTGGTGTCTGTGTCTGTCATGGCCAGGTGTCAGCCTCCTGGAACAGGTGTCACTGTTTGTCCTTCATGGCCCTGTGTCCTTCATAGATGGCTCTGTTTGGTCACAGCATGGCCAACAAAGGTATCTGCATTGTTCCTTCACATTGTGATGTCACCAGCAAGACTCTGATGTTCCAGAATGGATCCTGTGAACATGAATATATACACACACGCACACACATACTTACACATAAATACACCTATTTATGTAAGATTCACTTCCTTATCAGAAATAAGTAATTTGTGTTAACAGAGTGATTAGCTTCCAGTCAAGAATTCTAAGATTTTAGTACCATGATTTAGAATCAAGCTAAATTTGTCAAGTGACTGAAAGTGAGGTTTTTCAGAAATTATTAGCTAATTTTTTCAGTTTAGGATTTATAGTTACAATTAGTATATCATAATGATGTTTCCAGAATAAAGTACCAGTGGCTCAACTTCTCTGGCCACAGATGTACAACATATATCAGTTTATTTTTGGAGATCTGAAAAATTAGCTACTGTAAATAAAGTCACCAAGAAGATTTCTCCGGGAAAGAGGTGAACTTACAGTAATATGGGTGATATATTATTAATTAATAACTATGACCAGCTGCTGCTGCAATTAAAAGGACAACGGATGAGAAGGCCTGACAGGAAAGGAATGCTGAATTTCAGTCTCGGGCACCACGGTCTGTCGAAAAAGACTAGGGAAGGTTGTTTCCAGGCTGTTTGCAAGAGGCCTTTATGTTAGAGATGTCACCAGCTTCTCCTTAGTCTAGGCAGGTTTACTGAGCACTGACTACATGTCTGTCTTGGGCAATGTTCCTTTGCTTGCCAGTAATGGAAACCAACTTAAATAGCTTAAGGAGAAAGAAGAGTTTATTGGAAGGTCACAGGGTCTCCCAGAACCCAAGGACAGCATGTGCTAATAGGCTCAGAGTCCCAAAACCCCTCATCTTATCCTCAGTTCTTATGCCAGTTCAGACAGGCTGGCATCTATGTCTTAGCTTAGAGGAGGGAATCTGATCGATACGTCTGGCCAGAAGGACGGGCACGGCTACAGGTATGATAAAACAAGAAGCAGATTTCTTTGGTGGGCCACAGACAGTGGGGTAGGTAGGCCCACGCAAGAAGGGTGCCTAGAAGTGTAGCTATGAAAACTTGCCCAAGAAGGTACCAGTTGAGCTGAGTCACCAGGGATCAGCACATCTTTTCCATGCAGGGCAGTCAGAGAGGACATCTCAGGCACAGGGAAGGGCCTGTGCAGAGGCCAATGTGGGCAGGTGTGTGTGTGCAGCTCCACAGGTAGCCTGTAGCCCCTGTGGAGGCAGTGGAGTGAGACGAGGCTAGACCAGGAAGCAGGCCCAGGAATGACAGTGTCATTCTGAAGGTGTAGGAAGGGACGTGGAAGAATGGGGACCTAGGTCAAATTTGTATTCAGAAAATCTGACCCCCTGAAGTCAGTCAGGAGTTTGAGGTTGCATTGAGCTCAATCACACCACTGCACTCTAGCCAGGGCAACAGAGTGAGACCCTCTCTCAAAAAAACAAACAAAAACCCTCCTTTTCCATGTAATTATCATATAAAAGTGGTTCCATAAAGCCTTCCCACTGTGGCGTTCCCCTGAGTATACTCCAGAGAGGAATGCGACCTAACTAGCCATTTGATCTTTCTTTCTTTACTGTCCATATTATGCCCAGCCTGCGATGAGGAGTGGACTACTCCTATGCAGAGGGGTGCTGTGCAGCCTCCACTTGCTCTCGCTGACACTGGAGTGGGGAGGGCAGGCCCCCCCACAGGTAACTCACCAGAACCCCCTCAGCACAGCCTTCTCTCTCTCTGCAGGTCACGCGATATTTAAACTCACGTATCTAAGCAATCACGACTATAAACACCTCTACTTTGAATCAGACGCTGCTACCGTCAATGAAATCGTGCTCAAGGTGAGCGTTCCTTCTCAACCCTGGGACGGCGGGTGGGTAGGTCCAGCTTCCACTCACGCCAGTTCAGGCCCAGCTGCAGCCCCTCTGCAGCACAGGACAAGGCCCCTAGCCCCAGCTCTGCGAAGGAGGAAGCGTGCTGCGGGCTGCCGCCCTGCTGGGGAGCACCACCCCCGGGGCCACAGCAGCCTCAGGTCACTGCTCTGCACCTGCTTCAGCCAAAGCAGGACCCTTCCACTTCCTCTCAGCCCCAGTAATCCTGGCTCTTCCTGTGTTTACTTTCCTCCAGCCATTGTCAGGAGCTCCTGAGGCTCCTGGAGCAGACTCTGAGGAAATTATTTTTGTTTTGAAGACACCTTAATTGTACTCAAGGTGATTTTAGCAACCTGTTCTGAACATTCCCAGCTCTGTGCTAGAGTCGCGTGTTGCCGGCCTCCGCAGCACTTACTGAGCACCGTCTGCGCACCTGGCCAGTGCTTGAGGTCCCACAGTGACAGGCCCGGTCCCTGCCCCCAGGGAGCCTTTCCTCTACCAGAGGAGGCGGCCATAAGACAGAAAATCAGAGAGACCGTTAGCTAGTCTCAAAGGGGTGGGTGTGTGAGGGCAAACTGACTTGGGGTGAGGGCGGGGAGGCCAGACGCTGAACCCTGAAGGACAAATGCTTGCCAGGTAAGGAGGGAGAGCACATCAGACACACGGCCTGTGGAGGGGCTGGAGCAGGGTGGGCGTGGGGCGGCTGGAGGGGCCAGGCTGGCCTCCGGCTGAGAGCTCTGCTTGGTGTAGGAATGTCGGGGGGTCTTGTTAACTCTGAAGGTCTGGGTGAGGACCCCAGGTTGTACATCTCTAAGAATCTCCAGGTGCTTCCCAGGCTGTTGCTCTGTGCACCACACTCTGAGTAGCCCTGGACTGGTGGTTCTCAGACTTCCAAACTGAGAATCCTTCCATCAAGCCACGTCTTATGTAGATAGGTCAGAAAGGAAAACAGAACTGCTCTGGCAGAGCAGGGATTAGAACCAGAGAGGGATGCCCAACCCTAATGCATGTGACCCTGGCTAGTCACATCACCTTTCTAGGCCTCAGTTTACCCACCCTGTAAACTAGGGATCGTGGTACCCATGTTGCCCCACCCACCAGAGTGGGCTGCTAGAGTGCAAGTCTAATGAGGTACGGTGAACCAACCTCAGTTGTCTTCATCCTCTTCTCAAGAGTTGAAATCATCAAGTAATACTTTTAAAAGTAGCTGAGATGTCTGAGAGATTGCGAAGTGCAGCACCTGGGCCACCTACGTTACACGTCCCTCACAGCGCATCTTCGCAACTCTGAGGCAGTGATATAAAATTGTTCCCATCGCCTAGGTGAAAAGTCAGGCTTAGAAAAAAAGCAACTTGGCCAGATCATGACTCTGGTAAGTTGGTAGAACCAGAACTTGACCCCAGGTTTGGCAGATTCCAGAACTTATGTCCCTAATTCCCCAGATGTGCACATCTGTAAGAGTGGAGTGGGGGATTTCAACACAATGAAATTGCTTTACAGGAACATTTTGAGACAAAGTCCCCTGGCTGCAAGATTTTTAAATGTAGTTGGTGATAATTAAAAGGATAAAGCTGCTGGAAGGACAGCTTGGAGCCGAGGCAGAGTAGCCTGGCCAGTTGGACGAAAGGAGAGGGTTCATAGGCACCGTGATCAAGTCCCCCAGACCAGGGAGGGGATGGAGGGCCAGCCCGGAAGAGCCGCAGCCAGCGAGTTCAGAGGGACTTGCCAGATCACCCCGAGACCGCACAAGCAACTTGTCTGTGCACAGTGTTCAGGGACGAGGTAAAGAAATATTCCATTACTCCATCAGGGCCTGGACTTTTTTTTATAGCCAGCATTAAAATATTCAAGACTTGAGAAGGATTCTAGTAAAATTATAATCCTGTGTTTGACATCAAAATAATTTTTACAACAGCAGATTGATGACAGAAACACAGGTTTATGACTTCAGAATGAGACTGTGGAAGATCAAGTGCAGAGAAATCATTTCACAGAACCAAATGCTCCCTCAAAGCAGATGCTTTTCTGCAAAATCCCTGAGGCCTGTCGCCTCCCCTAAAATGTCTATTTTGATATCAAAATATTTGTAGAAATATTGCATCATGCACGAGACTCCAGGAGCGTAGCATGCCCAGGCCTGATTTACCCTGAGTGCTGATGACCATGATCCTGATGGGAGGTTAGATTTCACTTTTCCTATCTCTGATATTTTTTTTTTTTTAGACAGACTCTTGCTCTGTCACCCTGGCTAGAGTGCAGTGGCGTCATTGTATCTCACTGCAACCTCATACTCCTGGACTCAAGCAATCCTCTTGCCTCAGCCTCCGAGTAGCTGGGACTACAGACGCACACCACCACACCTAGCTAGTTTTTTCTTTTTTTTCTGTATTTTTAGTAGAGACGGTCTTGCTTCTTACTTAGGCTGGTCTGAAACTCAAGTGATCCTCCCAGAGTGTTAGGATTATAGTCGTGAGCCACCGTGCCTGGCCCTATCTCTGATTTTTTGTAGCAATTTAAATACTTAGGTTTATCCATCATGCCCGTACTGTTGTGAATGTGTCTTTATGAGCTTGGCACCAGCAGCAAGTGACTGAGGCCCCCAGCCTCATGTCATGGAGTTTGGCAGAAATGTTGATATCAGAGGCTCTTCAGAGGTCAGTCTTAGACTCAAGTAATATATGTTCTTGTTCTGGAACCCAGGAGTTTTACATAAAATGAGAGCTTTAGAGGGAAATTCAAGGGAGGAAATATAAGAGCCAGGGGCTGGTATCAAAGAAACTGTCATGAACAGGCAACCTTCCATCAAGTTATTTCATCTCATCTTTTTCTGCTTGTAGAAATATTAATGTCTCCCATTTATTGAGCACTGACCACACGCAAGACATTATGTACATTATCTCATTTACTCTTCCTGCAGAATATAGATATTATCATCCCCATTTTATAGACAAGGAGATGGAGGCCCAAGGCCACAGAGCACATAAGGGTGGAGCCTCTTCTTCAACCCCGCCCTGAGGAGTTCCAGAGCTGCCCCCTTCCCACCAAGATGTAATTGAGCTAAGCCATGTGTGGTCCCTAATTCTTTAGGCTTTGAGATGAATCTCGGAGGAATCATTGGGCTCTTCAAATTGGGTTCTTCTCTTGATCGAGTGATGGAGGCTGTGGCTTTATTGACCATGAAAACTCCCTATATTTTTATGCCTTAAGCTGTAAAATGCATTGAAAGTGAAACACTCTATAGTGCATAAAATTGTGCAAGTTTTAAGCCACAGCATATTAACCAGCTAATGGCAGACCAAAGGGTGTTTTTATCTTTTGATTATTACATTAATCTTCCATTAAAATTATCTGTGTGATTATCACAAAGCACTGAAGATAATAAATTTAGGAAATAGTAGGCTTGTTAAGGATCATTTTTAAATGCTTTTGTCAAGTTATATGTGCCAAAACACACTGAAAACACTAGGTTGGCTGAGTGTACAAACAATATAATCCAAAGATTGCTTTTATTAAGAATGATAAAAACCTCTTATTTCTATACATTGTATTGTCCCAAATTGTCAGCCCAGCCCTGCAGTGCTCATGATTTATTGCTCTCAGCTGGTAACTTGGCGCGGCAGCGGGCAGAGCATGTCAGGCCTTCTGTACTCACACACCAGCCTTTAACGCCTGCTGCTGGCGACTATCAGAGCGGAAAGCTGGGAGGGACCATGTCGGAGAGGCCCCGTCTCCGTGCTGCCTCCTCCAACAGCCCCCTGGTTCCTGCTCAGAGTCAGCAAAGGCCTCTCTCCCTCTGCGCACAGGACACTCGGCCCTTAGAGTTGGCTGATTTCTCTAGCCAAATATATCTAGGTCTCTAGTCATAACTTTTAGATGTTTGCAGGTGAAGAGAAATGACATTTGTTCACAAGAATGCCCAGCCAGAGGGGGCTGGCGGGGAGAGGAGTGGTGTCTGGGGTGGGGGCTGGGGAGCTGGAAGGGTGTTCGTCAAGGGCCTGACGCCTACTGGCCTTGACCGAACGACATTACCATTCTGTGCTTTGATTATCTCACCTGTACAGTGGAGATGATAATGGCATCTGTCTGTAAGGTTATCATGAAGACCAAATGAGTTAATGCTCCAGAAGCACTCCGAGCAGTGCTGGCTGTTAGCATTTACCTTACAGTGCTGCCACTGTCCCCACCACCCTGCCAGGGGGCTCATCCTCTGCATGGGGTGCAGGTCTGATCACAGACCTGTCCCTGGCTCCTCCCTGCCTCACTAAGCCATGCTAAGCTTCTGCAGTTCTGTGGACATCCCACTGCTGTGCCTTGACATACGCTGGTTCTCTCCTGCCCCTTGTACACCCAGAAACTCCTATGTATCCCTCAAAACCCCAGCTCGTTCATTCTCTCTGCAAGCTTTCCCTGCCCTACACCTCCCTGACAGTTCCTTTGTGCTTCTATACCTGTTGTGGCGCATGTCGTGCCGTTGGATACTAACTAGGCAGCGAGCTCCTCAGGGCAGGGACCAAGTCTATCTCTTGAACTGAGGTCAGGGACCCTTTGTCCCTTGAACCAGGCATGGGGCCAATCTCAGACATGGCATTTACTCAGTGCTAAAGGAGCTGGTGAGATGCCCGTGTGTGCAGTGGTAGATGTACGAGCGTGGCTCTGGAAGGATCCCCCAGGGGCTTGCCTGGAAGCAGCAGCCTGAGCAGGAGCCCGGGATGCAGCCCCAGCTGTGCCCACTCTTCACGTGGGGACTTGCATGGCCCCTCACACAGCTTTGAGCCTGACTTCTGGGTGACCTGGGCTACATTGGCCCTCCTCTCTGAGCCTCTCACTCCTTTTGACAAAGGCCGTGGTTGGTGTGGTGCTTATGAGCACTGAAGGAAATACCACAGCTGGAAGCTCCATGCCTGGCTGGGAGGAGGCTGAAGATAGAGCCTTGTTTGGTTTGAGTTTGATCCCTGTGATGTTCTCATCTTTCAGATGAGGAAAGTGAGGCCCAGAGAGGCCATGTGCAGCGCAGGTTGCAAAGTAAGCTGGAAGCAGAACCAGGCAGCCAGTGCACAGCTCTCTGGGGGCAGCTTGTGCCAAGGAGGGAACGCAGGTTCGGGAATCTGAAAAGACCCCCCCATTCACTGACTGAGAGGCTCATACAGGCCCCTTGTCTCCTCCAAGCCTCCATTTTCCCGTCATAAGGCAGGGCTCTGGGCCCAGCCTGCCAGGTTGCTGTGATGACTGGACTCCATCCACAAGAGAGCACCTGCCCCGAAGCACCCGGCCCAGGTTAGGGCCTTCCCTACCACCCGCTTCTTTGCCTTGTGCCGAGCAGTGAGCAGCTGGCAAGTGACCAGGCTGTATCCTCTTGCTTTCTAGGTTAACTACATCCTGGAATCACGAGCAAGCACTGCCCGGGCTGAATATTTTGCTCAAAAACAAAGAAAACTGAATAGACGTACAAGCTTCAGCTTCCAGAAGGAGAAGAAGTCCGGGCAGCAATGACACTGACCTCCAGCCTCAACCTGCTGCCGTAGCTCAGAGCCTGCCTGCCTGCCTGCCTTCCAGGGCCAGGTGCCTGAGAGTCCACCCTGTGTCCTGCAGTCCTTGGGGGGAGGCCAGCCCCTGGCTCATGGGCACAGGGCTGGTGGGCTCTTGGGGAAGGTGCAAGGGGGCACCCTAGGAGGGAGCACTGGGGACCTTCCAGGGGACCGAAGCCTGCTTGGCAATGGCTTTGATTAGCAATGCCTGGGGGCCAGACCACCCCCTAGAGGAGCCGCGTGCTGCCCAGCCATCTTCACTGCCTGAGGACCTGCCCGAGGATGTACATAGCCATGCCCAGACATTTCTTTGCAACTTGATCAAATTTCTTAAAGCAAACAAAGAACAAAAATGTACATTTCTGTTTTTCCTTTTAATAAACAGGTGTACTCTTTATCATGGTTGGTATGATGGACCATTCTTTGGGGTGGAGGATTGATTATGCTATTCTCTTTAAAATCTGTTCCCATATTGAACAGGCAGATTGGAAAAGCTATGGTTCGATTTCTCAGAAGAAATGTTTAGGTCTTAGTCAATAGTTCTAACTATGCCATTTGTTTAAATGAATGCATTTGCTTTGAGGATAGCATCTTACTAAAAGTTGGGAATGGGGCCCTAGTGTTGTGTGTCCAAAGCTAGGTCATTTTCCCCTTCCACGCATCCCAGCACCTCTGACCAGAGCTGTGGAAGCCGCGGGCGCTGGGAGAAGGGGCGATGGCTGCTCCTCGGGTCCCGCCGCGCTCCCAGCCAGAAGTGGTCTTTCCCATTGCTTAAGTAGCAGTGTAGGCTTCAGCCGACAGCTCCACCTGCATGTGGATCTTTCTGGAATTGGAATAGTCTCTGCTTCGCTGCCTTCGAAGGGGCCTCATTTCCCTTTCTCTTCTTACAGCGCCTGCCCCTCGTGGAGCAGGCGGGGAGCAGCTGGTTCTCACTGTGTCAGGGAGAGGCTGAGCGGAGGGAGACCTGCTCCCCGGCCAGCTCCCCGGGTGGGAACAGGCGAGGGATCGGATGCCCCGACACGACTCCTCTGGCCACACCAGATGCCTCTGCGGTCCTCGACAGCCTCTCCAGTGTACGGCGCGGTGACAGCCTTTCATACTGTCCCCGGCCAGGGCCGAGGACCAGATGTTTCACTGAGGACCTGCATTTAAAACGTTTTTTAAATTGTTGTACAGGCAGAGATGTGTCTAAAACAGCATCTCAAAGTTGAGTGTATTTCTTTGCACACGGGGTCATTTTAATGAATTCCTCTTTCATTCTGATCTTTGTTCAGCCAACAGGAGCATCCTTTTCTAATGTCTTCCATTCCTACCCACCCTGGAAACAAAAAAAAATATTATTTGTAGCTTGCTATCTGTATTTGAATTTTTAGCAATTTTATATTTAGATATCTTTGAAAAAATGTAAATGACTAATTTGGTCATAAAATCTTGTGACATATTCAATATTAAAATGATATTAAAATAAAAGTCATATAAATACCCTCTCTTGCCTATTGCTTTGAATTCCTGACGTCTTGAGTATGTGCTGCTGGAGACAGTGGCTCTGGGGGTCGGCGTTTGCTGGCAGTTCATGGGCCCAGCATCCCTGAAGCGTGCCAGGGCCCCTGTGGTCCTGAGCAAGACAGAATGGCCCTCTTCACTCGAGGGTGACACTGGAATCATCACCTCCTGCAGTTACAAAATCAGCACCGAGACCATTCTCCACAGTGAAATGTGACACATTCGGTTCACACAGAACACACATGTCCAGGTTAAGGAGTAATTTACAGGGGACACTGCACCACCACCCAGGTCCAGCAAATGTCACGACTCTCAATTCAGCTCTTCCTCAGCCCCCCGCCAGCCCATACCCAGGTTCTAAGACAAGACCGTGAGCTCCTCAGCGTCTCGCACCCTCCCCGCACCCGCCTCGGCCAAGCGCGAGCTCCGCGCCTTCGCGCCAACTGACGTGGCCAACTGACGTGACTGATGGTGACACTGCTGCCTTCCACCGGGTCTCCTGACCCAGCACCAGCACCGACCGCACCCCATGTGATACAAAAAGTCACAGTGTTGATGATTCATGCCCGGGCTTCTGAATTCCGCTGGGGACTTGACAAAGTGTGGGCAGCCGATGGGCCTGGGCAGTGGGTCCCTGCAGCCCCAGCTGCCCACCGAAAATGGCCCCCTGTCTTCTGAGGGCCACTGTGCAGCAGGCAGGCTGTGTGTCAGCCCACAGAGCTCCCACAGACGGCCTCGGCAGGTCCTGTCGTATCTCCGTCCCAGAGGTGAGGACTCGGAGCTTGGAAGGGTCACTGCACGGGCCCCGGGCACACCGTGGGGGACTGGCAGACGCGGCAGCCCTGCTCCTAACCGCTGGGCTCTGCCCTCCACAGTTGGTGGCCACATGGCTCGGGGCTGGTTACTGCCTCTTGGGTCCTCAGTTTCCTAAGCTGAAAGTGAAGGTGCAGCATGGATGACCTCCACAGACCCTCCTAGGGATGTTGTACGGGCCTCAGAATCACGGGAGCCCAGCCTCCCAGTGGTTTCTCTTTGCCTAACAGGGGCTTCTCTGCTGCTGAGGAATTCTAGGAGTTGAGAAGGCTGTGAGGTCATTTAGTCCAACCTCCACCCTAGGGACAGTAAGTACATCCACCTGGGCACCCCTGAAATCACATGTGTGACCACAGTCACACATCCCACACCCCTACAGACAGCTGGCACTTTCTGTGCTTTCCCCAGGGCCTGCCTCCTGCCTCCTATTAAGCTGTCACCTAATGTTAGTTACTATTTAATTAACCATTTATCACTCTACTTATACAGATAAGGAAACTGAGGCAAGAGAAACAAAGTCCCTCACCGGGGGCCATGCGGTCGGGAAGTGGCGGAGAAGGCCCCAGGTCCGCTCTCTGGCCTCCCAGCCCCCTCCCCGTCTCCAGCTGTCCCCGGGCCTTGCTGGGCCTCCGCCTGGGCCGCTGTGGCCCACACAGCCCAGGTCCCCACGGCCCCACTAAGGCCCCGCTCAGAGGCCCCTGCTGCTTGGCAAGCAGCCAAGGAGAGGGGAAGGGTTAAACTGTCATGTCGTGTTCTCACCAAACACCTCTGCTTAAATGCAAAGTCCCAACAGGGCGGTGTTCTGGATAAAAGCCCTGGGAGTGATTTGTGAAGTCTCGAGGCCCGGTAATCTCGTCAGCGTAATGGGATTATATTTCAAATCACCGCGGCCTGTTCATTACCCATTTAAACTCCTCTGACAGAGGAAAACTTGCATAAACGCGCGGGCAGCCCTTGCCGACTTCCCACTCTCCTTCCTGATTAGACAAACAGATGCTGAGGTCTGGAATGAACAAATAATGTGCCCATTTATTCATTTTTCTGACAAGTCACAATAGATTTTTAACTGTCAATGAGTGACCTCCCGGAGGTGCGGCGGCCGGGAGGTGCCCACCAGGCAGCGAGTGGTCATTTCCGCCCGGGCCGGCCGTCCTGCCTGGCCAGGGCTCCCCCTGGGACGCGGCAGCTGCCCAGCCCCTCCTGCGCCAGCAACAGCACATGGTGCGGGCAGGGAAGAGCTGTCCACTGTGCCCCCAGGCTGTCCCCACCTAGACAGTCCAGGGGCCTCCCCCAGGCCACCAGGAGACACAGAGCCTGGGTAGGAATCTGGCCCTGCCCCTGCCCAGTAGCTGGGTGTTCAGGATACCTTCTTTAATGGCTCTGAGCCTCAGTTTCCCCGTCTGTAAAAGGGAGAGAGTGAGCAGGCCCGTCTCGGTGGTGAGGGCTCAGTGGTGTGGCTTGTGCTCAGCTCCCACTCGGGTCCACTAGGATGGTCCACCATCCTATCAGCACGCCCGGCTGCGACACCAAGGGCCAGGCCCTCCCCCACCCCCGAGGTCTGGTGCAATAGTGCTTGGCAGATGGGCTAGTCACCCGCTGGGCTGGGCCACGGGGTCTCACCCCAGGGCCTCTCGAGCTCTGCTCTGTGCTCGAGCTCTGCTCTGTGCCAATGCCTGGACCAGAGGTGGGCTGGGGGCAGGACAGCTAGATCAGGGACCTCCAGGGTCCCCCTCCTCATGCCACCGAAGACTCGTGAAGATTCCTGACCCCGGAGCCAGCCCAGGCGGCTGGCTGCCAACTAGCGGGGCCCCAGCGGGGACCACAAAGGATAGTCTCCGCTTCCTCTTTCATTCCAGGCCCCTCACCCTCTCCCAGGGCCCGGGAGCTCAGCCCCAAAGATTCCCAAATCTCCACGTGTGTGTTCACACAGTGCCCACCCCCCCCCACCCTGCCACCCTCCTGGGAGCCAGATCTCCCGAGATCCTCCCTGGAGACAGGCAGGGGGAGGTTCAGACAGCCTGAGACTGATGGCTGAGCTGCTTGAATCCAGAGAAGGAATGAAAACCCACCTCCATGCTGTGTGACCCAGGCTCACGACTCAACCTCTCTGAGCCACTTGCTGTCCTGCACAACTGAGACAGAGTCCCTCCTTCCTCAAGGGGTTGCGTGAGGAGTAAATAAGATCATGTGCTCAGGCCTGGCACACAGTAGGGATTGGTAACAGCCACGGAGCTGTGTCGCCCGGTCCTGCACTTACTGGGGACACGTGGCCAAAGGAGGACCTCAGGCCTCCGGGGACAGCCCCAGCCCCCAGGGAAGCCCCGGGGCCCAAGCGGGGCCTGCACCCTCCCTCCCAGGGCCCCACCAGCCGCCTCTCCCCTCTTCACCCCGGCCTGCCTTGCCGCGTAGCCCCAGGCAGGGCTCCCATCTTTATGCATTAACTCTGTGAATACAGAAGAAATACTGTGAGGCTAATTCTTTTTAAAATGATAAAATTTGTCTACATTATGGCGTTCCAGCCCCCAGCTTCCTGAAAGCTAAAAATATTTTAATGTCATATTTCCATGTAAATTTTAGTTTAGAATTTAATACCCTTTTAACATACATTAAATTTTTAGCGTTCTTCAAGCCCTTGACTATTTTAAGGGCTTAGCTGATGTGCGTTGGAGAAAAGGGCTGGGGGAGGCTGTAAATTAGAAGAGAAAGTTCCAGAAGCGAGATTACCCCAAACCTCTGTGTCCACCTCATCTTGGAAGTTACTCTTCCGGCCAACCCTGGAATCCTGGGGAGGTGTCGGACATCTCGGTTTCCCTACTGGAAATCGTAGCAGGCAGCCCGCAGCCAGGAGCCCGGCTCTCCTGGACCCCACTGGAGGCCCACGAGCTGGTGGGCGCCGCGGAGGACAGACCCCGAGGCAAGGAGCCCGGAATCCGCCTCGGCGCAGGGAGAGGGGCGCCCGGCAAGCCCGACCCATCCGTGGGGAGAGGCGTGATGGAGGGTCCAGGCTGCATGTGTCCTGGCCACGGGGCCACGAGGTCAACCTGCACAAAGACCCCTGCCCCAGGGTCCTCCTCACCCTCTCCCAACAATCTCCCACCACCACAGAACTGCTGGTTGCCCCCACGTCAGGAAAGGGGGTCTTTGGGCTTAGCAGGAGGGACTTGTGTGTCACTGCCTAGGAGGCTTGAGGGACCCTCAGTGACAGGACCCGCACGTCCCGGGCCATCAGAGTGAGCTGGGGCTGAGAGACCCGCAGACATGGAGACCCACCTTTCGTCAACGTGCCTATCACCCACAGTCGGGACTCCCAGGCGCCACCCTGCACCGCCTGGTCCACGGCCGTGCCCGGGGCCTTGTCTCTCCTGGGAAGGGCAAGAGGGAGCGGGACTGTTCTAGGCTCCATAGCCTCGGGGCAGGGACTTCTCTCCCAAATACCACGTACACCATCCCAGGCCGGGTCCCCATTGGCCTGGCAGGGGACACATGTCATCCCTGGGCGTGTCCTCATGGGGACGAGCGGCTGTGATGGGCGGCCCCTCAGGGCCTCTGGGCTCAGGGGAAGGGCAGTTCCAAAGGGAGGGGCTGGGAGGAGTGGCCAGGACAGGCAGGGTGGACAGGCCTCGCCAGCAGTCCCTGTGTGCCCATCGCGGTGCTGAATACTTTTTCCAGAATCCCCCAAGCAGAGGCTCTTAGCACCATTCCACACTGACAAGACCTGAGGGGTGAGGGAGCTTTGCCCAGCGCAGAGGGGACACTCGTGGGACCCAGACCTGGCTCTGACTCCAGTCCCCACACGGCCACGCTGCCTGCGTCTGTGAGTGTGTGCAAATGTGTGTATGTGTCTGTCTGTGTCTCTGCAAGTATGTGCACGTGTGTGCAGGTGTCTGTGTTTTTGTGCGTGTCTGTGTGTGCAAGCGTCTGGGTGTGTGCATATACCCGCATGCGTGTGTGTGTGTGTGCGTGCAAGCGTCTGGGTGTGTGCATATACCTGCAAGCGTGTGCGTGTGTGTGTGTGTGCAAGCGTCTGGGTGTGTGCATATACCTGCAAGCGTGTGTGTGTGTGTGTGTGCAAGCGTCTGGGTGTGTGCATATACCTGCATGCATGTGTGTGTGTGTGTGTGTGCAAGCGTCTGGGTGTGTGCATATACCCGCATGCGTGTGTGTGTCTGTGTGTGCAAGCGTCTGGGTGTGTGCATCTACCTGCATGCGTGTGTGTGTCTGTGTGTGCAAGCGTCTGGGTGTGTGCATATACCCGCATGCGTGTGTGTGTGTCTGTGTGTGCAAGCGTCTGGGTGTGTGCATATACCCGCATGCGTGTGTGTGTGTGTGCAAGCGTCTGGGTGTGTGCATCTACACCTGCATGTGTGTGTCTGTGTGTGCAAGCGTCTGGGTGTGTGCATATACCCGCATGCGTGTGTGTGTGTGTGTGTGTGCAAGCGTCTGGGTGTGTGCATCTACACCTGCATGTGTGTGTCTGTGTGTGCAAGCATCTGGGTGTGTGCATATACCCGCATGCGTGTGTGTGTGTGTGTGTGTGCAAGCGTCTGGGTGTGTGCATCTACCTGCATGCGTGTGTGTGTGTGTGTGTGTGCAAGCGTCTGGGTGTGTGCATATACCTGCAAGCGTGTGTGTGTGTCTGTGTGTGCAAGCGTCTGGGTGTGTGCATCTACCTGCAAGCGTGTGTGTGTGTCTGTGTGTGCAAGCGTCTGGGTGTGTGCATCTACCTGCAAGCGTGTGTGTGTGTCTGTGTGTGCAAGCGTCTGGGTGTGTGCATCTACCTGCAAGCGTGTGTGTGTGTCTGTGTGTGCAAGCGTCTGGGTGTGTGCATCTACCTGCAAGCGTGTGTGTGTGTCTGTGTGTGCAAGCGTCTGGGTGTGTGCATCTACCTGCAAGCGTGTGTGTGTGTCTGTGTGTGCAAGCGTCTGGGTGTGTGTACCTATACCTGCATGCATGTGTGTCTGTGCTCAAATGTGTGTGTCTATGTGCATGAGTTTGAGTGCATGAGTATGTGTGTGCACATGTGTCTGTGTGTAAACAATGTGTGTGCACATGCATGTATCTGCATGTGCATGTGTGTGCACGTGTGTGTTTAATCCGCAAGCAACCGCCAACCCGCCTGCCTCCCACACCTGCTCCTGGCACGGCCGGACGGAGGCGTCTGCTCTCCAAGGAGGCCGTGCGGGTCCCTAAGCAGCCCCTCCCCCACAGCCCAACAGCTGGCCACCACCTCCGCACACATTTCCCTGTCACATCTGATTTGCAAAGTCGTGTCTGTGACAGACCCACAGGAGCATCCAGTTGGGGCTTTTTCAGGTCAAGGAGTATTTTCCGGAGTCTCTGGTTCTTCAGAAGAGAAAAGAATGTGAACAGCCCTCTGTCCTCATTCCCAGGCCAACACTGCCACCAGTGGCATCTTCCTGGGCTGGAGGATCACCCCGAGGGCCTGTCATTACCCCACTTTACAGATGAGGACATCAAGGCTCAGAGGAGTCCTGCTGTTTTCCTGAGGCCACAGCTGCTCAGGGTGGAGCTAGGACCTGAACTGGCCTCTCTGGCCGTCCTACCTAGGCTTGCTTGTCACTGTCACTATCCACAGCCTCCCTACAGATGCCTGAGCTAGGCTGTCCCTACCAGCCTGACTCCAGGACCTCCTCCTCCAGGAAGCCGCCAAGCTGGCACGCCCACCTCAGCCCCTTAGGGCTCTTATTGCCGATTGAAGTTCCCAGTTTCCGGAGCATCTGGGGCAGGGCCTGCCAGAGCTGGTGGCTTTGACCCCCTGACTTCATCATCTTAGTCAAGGCACAACAGGAACCCGCTGGCCCGGCCCTCGAAGGCCAAGCCACACTCCCCTTCTCTGAGGGCTGGGTTGCCTGTCACCCCTCCTTCTCTCTCTTTCTTGTCACCCTGGTGGTGAGGATGCCGGTGGCCACCAGACTAAAGACCACCAGACCTCCTAGGGCCCCTGCTCCTGACTGTCACTGCTCCACCTCTCAGCACTGACTCCCAAATGGAGGGCAGCAGATGGGACCAGCGGCGACAGCCCTGACTGGGCCGAGGAGCCTGGGGTGTGGTGCAGGTGGGTGGCCACCAGCCTCCTCCACTTGCCTTCCTGGCCCGGGGCTCTCTCCTAGGGTGACGCCCCCAGGAAGCGGCCTGCACAGACTGTGCAGGGACCCATGCCTGCTTTGCTCAAATCACAGGTGAACACCAGCTACCGCCTCCTTCAAGACTGCAAGCCCGGGTCCCAAGGCTCATGAGCCCCGCACACCACGCGCCGGGCAAGGCTGTGACACCGGACACTGCGCCCAATGAGCAGATGAGGAGAGTAGGCCCAGGGTGCTCAGTGAGCCACCCAAGGTCACACAGCCAGGGAGGTGGGACAGGAAATGTAACCCAGATTGTTCCTGGCTCCAGACCCTGCACTCTAACCCTTCGTTGTCCTTGCCTGAGAAGAGTGAGACACTGGCTAGAATGCCGTTCTTGAGTGTGCAGACAGGGGCTGAAATTCTAGCTCTGCCCCATCCCGTGTCTGTGTGACACTAGGTCAGTCGCTTCACCTCTCTGTGCCTCAGTCTCCTCATCTGTAAAACAGGCTAATAATCCCTCCTCTTCAGGGCCATGAGAAATAAATGAGTGAGTAGATGGGAGAGAGATGTCTGAGGTAGAGCCAACTTTGTGGCTGTGTGTATTCAGAGGGGGACAGAGAAACCTAGGAAATGGTTAGCCAGAGGCAGAAGCCCTGGGCTGAGGATGAGGCACTAGGGCCCAGCACAGTGGCCAGCATGGAACAGATGCTCAGTACACATTTGCAGAACAAATTATTGCCTTCTGCTGGTGCAACCAACTGGCCTGGAACACAGACAGGGCCACAGAGCAGAGGGCTGGACCCAGGGTGCCTTGGGCACGCAGTAGGAAAGCAGGGACACAGCCAGGGGGGGTGAGCATGAGGCCGGATGCAGCCTAGACCCACGCTCCAGCTCTGGAGCTCAGTGTGGGCACGCGAGCCTGGGTACACGCAGCCTAGACAATGACCACATCAGTCAAGATGGCCACACCGACCTTGGGAATGACTGCCACATTGCCAAGATGGCCGCCTCAACAGCCAAGATGGCCTCCTCATCCGCCCCAGAGCAGGGCCTGCTGGGTAGCAAGAGCCCCACTGCAACTGGATTCACAACAGAACAAATGAATTATTGAACCATGTCAAGATGCCAAATAGGGTGCCTCAAAACCCAGGGCAGCCCAAATTCTCCAAGGAATAAGAGGAAACCAGTCAGCGCATCCCTGTGCCCCTGAGAATGCTGGGTAATTGCTTTTTCTCCTTTGTCTTTTTGTTTGCTTTTAGCAAAACCACCAAGAAGCAGCCACAAAAATCAGTTAAAACTTCCAAAGTGATTCTTTCTCCAGAAATCTTTTATAAAAGGTGAAAGATTTACAAGACCTGAAGAGCAAACCAAGCAGGATAATTGTTTTTGGAATGACCCCAATATTTTCACCCTGGCGACCCCGGCTGGGCATCCTGCCCCATATTTATGATTCCTGGTCCTCTGTGCGCCGCTGGGCGACCTTCTGAGCCCCCTCTGCGAGCCCCCAGTCCCTTATCGGGCCTGTAACTCACCCTGACGCTATCTCTTGGGAGGGTTTTATGCACTTTAATTTAACTCCCCTCATCATTATTTCCCGGACTTCAAGGTTTTCTCTTTCGAGCTGCCCTTCCCGGGACAAGCATAATCTGTTTGCCATCAAGCCCAATAAATATGTTTGTGCGAGAGACGAGAATCGTTTGGGGAGAGTGGCTCAGGCCTGGGAAGCAGCCTCTGGCTCTTACCTGCTTCTGGGCTTCCCGGCTGGTCTTTGTATCCTTGCACCTCTGTGGAGGTGGGAGCCACTGCTAGGAGCTCAGGCCTGGTGGCCCATGTAGCAAATGCAAATCCAGGACTCCCATTAAATTCGAATTTCAGATACACAATGCATTTTTCTTAGTGTAAGGATGTCCCATGCAATGTATGGTAAAAATTATTCACTGTTTATCTGAAATTCAAATTTAATTGGGTGTCTTGGTTTTCAGTGGCATCAGCTCCTAGGGGCTGGCCCCACCCACTCCTCCAAAAGCAGATTAATATGTTGAGGGTGTATTCACCTGCTAGGGCTGCCATAACAAAGCCCCAAAGACTGGGTGGCTTAAACAAAAGAAATTTATTTTCTCACAGTTCTGGAGGCTGGAAGTCCGACACGGAGGCGTTGTTTTCTCCTGAGGCCTCTGTCCTTGGCTTGTGGATGGCTGTCTTCACCCTGTGTCCTCACATCATCTTCCCTGTGTGTGTCCGTGTCCTCATTTCCGCTTCTCAAGGACACCAGTCAGATTGGATTAGGGCCCACCCTAATGACCTCATTTTAACTTAATTACTTCCATAAAGGCCCTATCTCTAAACACAGTCACATTCTGAGGTAATGGGGGTTGGAGCTTCAACATATGAATTTGGGGGGATGGGGGTAGACACAATTTCGACCATAACAGGAGGGTTTAACCATCTCCCACCAGAAAGCTCCAGAATCTGGGGCCCACAGCAGGGCAGCCCGGCCTGTGGGGACACCTTCGGTTTCCAGGGCTCGGCTGAGAGAGGCCCACAATGAATCATTGCAATAGGTCAGATGCCACCCACGCTGTCCCCTGACCTCGCTGCTGTGTGTAGCAACACTGAGGGCCCCCCAACAGCTCTGCAGGGCAAGTGTGATGAGCTGAGGTGTACAGAAGAGGCACGAAGCACAGAGAGGCACAGTAGCAGCCCCATGCCACACAGCAAACCAGGGAAAGCCCTGGATTTACTGGCCATCTCAGGACTCTTCCCCCTTGGTCCCCACCCCACCGGTTACACCTTCAATGCCCTCAGGACCCAGATGAGCCAGCTGCACTTGTGCAGCCAAAATGAACCCTCTTTGCAGCACACCACGCGGCCTAACAGAGAGCCAAGTACGAGCCAAGGCGGGCGACTGGGTTCACAGCCGGACAGGCCGTGGCAGGAGCCTCCCATGGGAAGAGGCCCGGGCCCTCCCGCCCCTTTCCCGCCCTGCCATCCCAGAGGGTTTTCTGGGTGAGCAGGTCATAGCCAGAGGCTCCAGAGGGAGACAGACCTGAGTTCAAATCCCTGCCCGATGACTTCCCATCGCCACCCGGACTGTGTCCCCACCAGCAAGATGCCTGAGGCAGGACGAGATTGGACAAGTTAACCAAGGCATGTGTCCCTCTGGAGTGTCCGAATGTTCCTCAACCCTGTGCCATGCTCCCTGTGCAAACAAGGTGCTAATGGAATTTCGGACTGCCCCACGCCTTGAGGGGCAGTTAACACTCCTAGCCTGTGCCCCAGCCCTCTCAACCGCTCCCCATGTGACAACCAAAAATGTCCCCACCCCATTACAAAATGACCCTTAGGCGTGGGGTCGCCCCGGGTTGAGGCCCGCAGCCCCACTGCTCTGGGGAAAGGATTCTCACCAGCAGTGGGACACGGCCAGGGATGGGGCCCTGCCCCCAGGCTGTGTGGGGAGCGCGGACGCCATTACAAGACGGCGCCGATTTCCGGTGGCCTGGCTGAGGTAAACAAGTGTGGCGCATGCGTAGTACATCTGTAGGTCTGTTACATAAGTATGCATATGAGGTTTTCTGACTCGGCCTATTGGTGACCGCTTGTGATTGACTTTGACCTATCTCTGTTACTTCCTGTTTCCCTGAGGGTATATTACTGTGTGAAAGCTTGTGCTCAGGGTCTTCCGCATCTTGAAGCTTAGAGGGATCCCCAATAAAGCACTGTAGAAGAACTCCTGTTGCCGCGTCTTCCTTGCTGGCGAGGCGGGCGCGACAAGGCTGGGCGGGGGCAGAAATGACAGAGCGCCCCTGGAGGTTTGCGGGTGCCGCAGTGGGTGACGGGCAGAGGTCCCAAGACGACGGGGCCGCGGCAGGTGAGGATAGAAGATGCTGGGACCTGAAGCCCATGTGGCAACTGTTAATCACGTTTTTTATTTTCTGTATTTTAAGATGCTTTGACATTTTAGGGGCTTTGTTAATCCCGAAGGAACTGCCCCTCCCACGGCTAGCTAATTCCTGAAACACCAGGCCTTTCACATGCAGCCCCCCAGCCCAAACTGCAAATCCCCCACCACCTCCTCCATCCAGCTCTCACGGCTCAGCCAGTGTCCCCTGCCCTAATCTCCCCGGGGCAGGTACCACCCGGCAGCCCAGAGCCCTGTGACGTTCTTCAGACTGCCCGAGCTGTCCAGCCCGACACGGCCCCAGCTGGCCGGCCCCGCCTGTGCCTTCCTTCCCTGGGAACCTCAGTGAAGGCCCTGGCCCCGCTCCCGCCCGCTGTGTGCCCCTTCTCAGGGCGCTGTGAGTGATGCACACGCTCTCCATGGCATTGACCTCTGCATGTCTGCCGCCTTGCCACGCCTGATTAGAACAAATCCCGGGAGCATCTTACAACCACCACCATCTCCCAACATGCCCACCTCTGGACACAGGGGCACCAGGAAAGACTGACATCCCCCCCATCCGCAACCCCCAGCGGGAGGAGCCTGACAGGAGGCATCGCTATGCAGAGCAGCGTTGCACCCACGCCCAGCAGAGCGCACGAGCAGGACCCTACAAGAGGGTGGGCAGAGCAGGGCAAGGAGTCCGGGGAAAGGGCTGAGCCAGATGGCGTCTGGCCTGGCACGGCCCAGGGTACCTCTGGCCTCAACACGCTGTGCATCTCGCCCAAGCGGAGCCCCAGGACCCATCCAGGCTGGGGGGACTCTCCGTCATCCTCAGCGCTCCCCTGCCGTCTGTGGCCAGTTGTCGGCATATGACAGAGGTGGATGGACAGAGCCAGAGCTGCCTTAGGTCTGAGCCCAACTCTGCTGTCCTGAGCGGTGGGGCCTTGGGCGAGTCACCTCTCCGAGTCTCTGCTTCCTCCCATGTAAGACAGGGACAACAGTCTTCTTTCGTGAGGAAATTAAGAACATAAAAATCAAGCCATCAGTGACGATGATTAGACTCCCAAATGCCTCCGTTTGCAGTGAGGATAAAGCATCCCACTTCCTACTCACACCTGAGGCTCTGGAAACTGCACCATGGAAATGCAGGGATCAAGCCATCGGGGGCCACATTGTGTTTTGGGACATTTCCTCTGTAGAATCTCTAGAAATGATCATTATTGGATTTCTAATGTAACATAAAATGTGCCCAGGATCACAGCAATTTTCCAGTGTATAATATATTGTTATTGACTGTAGTTACCATGTCGTACAATAGATTTTTTTTTTTTATATAGACAAGGTCTCGCTCTGTCACCCAGGCTGGAGTGAAGATCATTGCTCACTGCAGCCTTGAACTCCTGGGCTCAAGCAGTCCTCCTGCTTCAGCCTCCCACGTAGCTGGGACTATAGGCATGCAAGCACCACCGTGGCCGGCTAATTTTTTTTATTTTTTATATTTTTGCTGAGACGGGGTCTCACTATGTTGCCCAGGCTGGTCTCTAACTCCTGGCCTCAAGCAACCCACCGGACTCAGCCTCCCAAAGTGCTGGGATTACAGGCATGAGCCATCGTGCCTGGCCCCTTTGCCCATTTTTAAATCGGGTTATTTGTTTTCTTGCTACTGAGTTGTTGGAGTCCCTAATATATTTGGATATTAACCCTTTATCTGATGTATGATTTGCAAATATTTCTCCCACTCTGAGGGTTGTCTCTGCTGCTTGTTTCCTTTGCTATGCAGGAGCTTTTAGTTCGATGCAATCCCGTTTGTATATTTTTGCTTCTGTTGCCTGTGTTTTTGGGGTCACATCAAAAATATCTTGATCCAGACCATGTTTACGCATTTCCTAAGAGCACTGCTGTCCCCTGCTCGAAGCCTTTTCCTGGCCCCATCGCTCTGCCCCCACCTCCTCCCCGGCAAAGCCCCTGCTCCTCGAAGCCTCCCACAGCCCCTGCAGTCTCTCCTGCCGGGCCCACCCCTGCACCAGCTCCTATTCCCCACACCCGCTCCAGGCCCACCACCAGGCCTTTGCACTGCCCTCGGCCATCCCCTTCTCTGTGCTTCCCCTTCTCCCAGACTGACCCCTTCCCCAAGCCACCGCCCTTATCAAAGCACCTCACTCTCCTGCTGTTTCCCCACTGGGCTCTGAGCTCAGTTCCGGCAGGGACTGGGTCTGTCCAGTTCAGCCTCCTGCCCTCAGTGCTTGGAGCACTGCCCAAAACAGGGGCCATTTTCAAAAAATGTGTAACATTTGTTGAATGTGTGCAATCAGCACAGAATCGCTCACTGTGCTGAGTGCCAGCAGTAAAAGAAGCACATTATACCCCTGACAAAAGGTGCCCATGGGGACCTCCTTGAATTCACATTCCAAAAGAAGCCAGGCTCAGGGGAGCACAAGCTGTTCCACGACATGCAAGAACAGGCGAGACTGCTCCGTGGTGCCAGACATCAGAGCAGACGTCCCATCTGGGGAGCGGTCGCGCATGTAAAAGAATTCATTGAGCTATGCACTTAGGATGTGTACCTTACACTATGAAAGTTATACCCCCAAAATTCAAAAGTTAGGAGAAAGAAAAATAATTGTTAAATACATCTGAGTCACGTGAACTCACACATAGTATTAAAATGCACAAAGACACATGCACAGAAATGAAAGCGCGTAAAACCTGGTGAAATCTGAATCAGGCTGTCAACAGTATTGTACCAACGTCAATTTCCTGGTTTTCATATTGTACCAGAGTCACACAAAATGTTACTGGAGGGGGAAGTTGAGTAAAGGGTACCCAGGACTTTCCATACTGTTTTTGCAAATTCCTGAAAGTTTATAATTACTTCTAAATAAAAAGTTTTTTTTTTAACTTAAAAACTAGAAATATATTTAAGAAATCAGAACCAAATCTTTATTTACATAACATTTATTAAACTCCAGTGAGAATACAAAACGCTCTACTGGACCAGGTGAACTATGAAAGGTAGGTATGATTATAAACTCACAGAACATACTCTGTGTGGGAAAGTTATTAATATATCAGAAGTTTAACTGATAGTAGTGTAAAGAGGTTCGCTGAAAAGATAATAAGACAAAAACTAATAAATACTGGGCGAAGTGATGACCCAGGCCCTTAACGCTGTGTAATTTTCCCTCCTGACCCCGAGACCAGGGGAGTTCATGATCATTATCCAGTCATGGGAGTCTTTGATGTGAAAATTTTTTTTTTTTTTTTTTTTTTTTTTGAGACAGAGTCTCGCTCTGTTGCCCGGGCTAGAGTGAGTGCCGTGGCGTCAGCCTAGCTCACAGCAACCTCAAACTCCTGGGTTTAAGCGATCCTACTGCCTCAGCCTCCCGAGTAGCTGGGACTACAGGCATGTGCCACCATGCCTGGCTAATTTTTTTTCTATATATATTTTTAGTTGTCCAGATAATTTTTATTTCTATTTTTAGTAGAGACGGGGTCTCACTCAGGCTGGTCTCGAACTCTTGACCTTGAGCGATCCACCCACCTCGGCCTCCCAGAGGGCTAGGATTATAGGCGTGAGCCACCGCACCCGGCCTGATGTGAAAATTTTTTACTTATTTTTAGAATACTCTGTCAGCTTCCAATATTTCTATTATTAATTAATATCTTGGCTTGTGTACTTGATAATCCAAATGCAATAAAACCAAATGGGAAAAGGGCTACGCCCGAGTCAGAGCCAACACTACAGGAGCAGGAATGTTAACCAGGAGATGCAGGGAACCTAGGCAGCAGCTCCCGGGGCTGGGACTGCCAGAAGAGGGGAACCCATCTGTCTCTGATCCCCTTATTCCCAGAGTGTGGCAGAGAGAAGACAGACAAATATGTGTTGAGTGAATGAATGAATGAATGAAATGAGTGAATAAATGAGGCCAACTCTGTTGGCCTCACTGGCTGCCGAGCCTTCGGGGTTGGGTGCCCCAGGCCCGGCACCCAGAGGCAGGCGGAGTGCCACAGGGGCCTGGCTAACACACTGGCGCCAGGGTGGCCACTGCCTGCCCCTTCCCCACACCCTGGCACCAAGAACCGGCCTTTCTGGGCACCCGCAGTGCCGCCCGCAGCAGGGGAAGACACCTGGGAGCGGAGGCCAGCAGGGCTTGGGGCGACCGGCTGTTCGAGGAAGCTGTGGCCTGGAAGGAAGACAGGGTGCTTCTGCGAGGGTCTCCTGATCCGATAAAAGATTATCAGCTAAATAAAACAAGAAGTGACTGGGCCCACTGTGCCCTGTTGGATTGAAATCGTGTGAGCAAAGTGGTTTTCTCTGGGAGATTTATTTCCTGCTCGGGCTCCAGGCAGCCATCCCAGCCAGAGAGAACGGGCGGGTCTCCCCCCGTGGGGCGGGCTGGGCTGGGCTGGGGGGTTATTTAATCTTCCAATGAGCTGGAACAGGGAAGACGGCATGAATGGACATTAATTCTAAAACAAATTATTAAAGTGAGATCTGGGATTCCGGGAAAGCCATCTACCCCCTGCCTGTCTGCCACCTCCCCTCACGAAGGCCATCAAATCGCTCCTCTCCCTTCAAAACCCAACGCCAGACCGACCGGGCCTCCCACTGGGGCTGAGGAGAAAGGCCCAGGCCCGGGGCCAGAGCAGTCGTGGGCCTGGCTGGGCTGCCAAGCCCGTGGGCCTAGGCCACCTGCCTGCCTGGGCCTCGGCCCCTGACAGTGACCCCATGGTTCTTGCTTCCTGGTCACCTGTATTTGTGCTCAGGGATGACCTGGGCTGCTCCTTCCATGTGGGGTCAACTCCCATCCGCCTCCACAACAGGCCCTTGGCCCACCTTGGGTGTCCCTCCTCACACCTCGCCCAGCCCAGGCGAAGCCCCCCACGCCGAACGGCACCCCACATCCTGCCGCCAGGCCCAAGGGACACAGGGAAGGGCCAGACCCAGTGCCCCAGAGGCCAGCCGGGGGCGGGTAACTGCTGAGAAGAGGGCACACAGGCACAGGCTGGGTGCAGGGGTGACCTCCGTGTGCTGCCAAGAGAAGATCCCCGACCTGGGCATTGAGGAGGACGAGGAGGGGGAGGGGGAGGAGGAGGAGGAGGACACCAACTGGACCACGAGGCTTGGAATGAAGGAAACAGCATTTGCAAAGGTCGGAAGGTAGAGCATTTACTGGTGCATCCAGAATCTACAATGTTAATAATAGTTAAAATAATAGTAAAGATAGTTAGAATTTAAGTGCACTTTGCCAAGTACTCCATATACCAGTGTTATCTAATTTTAATCTTCCGGACGACCCTGTGAAGGGGTGGGGATTGTGGGATTGTCATTATTCCCATTTTCCAGATGAGGAGACTGAGGCTCAGAGAGGCCCAGGTGCCCCACACAGAGTCGGTATGTGGGAGGGCCGGACTCCCACTCTGCCTCGCCCTGTGGCCCATGCTACGGGGACCCGCAGGTCACATGCCCATCTCTGAACCAATCAGCGCCCCAGGATGGAGGCTGCAATTGGCCTGGCCTGGGCCACGCCCCCTTCCCCGTGGCCTAAGCCGCTGCTGTTAGAGGGAAGGCGGACCTTCCCGGCCTGGAAATGGTCCCCTTGAGGCCTGTCTTGTGCGGGGTCAGAGAGGGTAAGCCGCCCTCTCAGGTCACAGCGTGTGTGTGTGTGTGTCCCTGAGGGACACAGCCCACATTTCACGGTTCTGTGTCTCTGGCCCCTGCCCGTCCTCTGAGAGCACCCCTGCCCCGTGTGCCGCACGGGTGGCCCTGGCGGGGGTGGCTGCTGTTAGCTGAGTGCGTCCGGAGCTCTCGGGCCCGAAGGACCCGAAGGTCCCCGGCTGGCCAGGGACGCAGGCAGCTCCCCGCGGCGCCGGCCCTCCGGGACGCCAGCCGGTGCCAGCAGGTTCCGAGTCCAGGACAGGGCGAGGAGCGAGGCTTTCTCCAGGCCCAGCGCGGCGCAGGGGGCGCCGACGCCGACAGAGCCACCCGCGCACGCGGCTCCGAACCCCTCGAATAGGGGTCGCGACCGCCGCCCCTCCGCGGCTTCGCTCCGGGACGTGCGGGGTCAGGAGACGCCCTCACGGCTCGGCCCACCGGGCTGTCCCCGCGCCGCAGCTCCCAGCCTGGGTCTCGGGCCGCGGGGGAGGCGGCGCGGGGCCAAAGGCGCAGTTCCCAGCACTCGCCCCCGCGCCCGTGCGCACACGCCGGCCCCCGCGGCACGGCCCTGTCCCCGCCCGCGGCCGCCTCCCGACGCGGGTGGCTCCGCAGCAGCTGCCACACAGGCGCCGACTCCCGCGCGCGCCTGCGGCCACGCGGAGCCCGGAAGGCCCGAGGGCGCGGGGCGCTGTTTCTGGAGCCTTCGTGGTCGAGGCCCTGCGGCGGCGGCTGCGGGCCGTGCACGGGAAGCGGGGAGAGGGTCGCTGTCCGATGCCCGCCCGCGCGTCCGTTTGGGCCTTGGCCTTGGCCTAGGCCGGGGTGCGAACCCTGGCGCCCCAAACACACACGGGGTCTCCACGGACCCACGGGCCGAAGGCGGCGGGACACACACCGCAGTGCTGCCCGCGCCACCCTCGGCCCGGGCAAGGGAGCCCAACTGCAGCCTCGTGGCGCCACCTACGGTCCGGATTCCGTAGGATTGGTTCCCGGCCCGGGGCGCCCGGTGGGCTCGGTGGCGTGTCTGTCTCTGGTCCCTGTCTCTTCCTGCCCCTGGGCTGCCGTGAGGGCCACTGCCCACCCCAGTCTCAGCGCTGCCCTGCGGCAGACAGCCCCGCCTGTCTCCGTCCTCGTGGAAGGAGAAGCGGGTGTTCACGCTGTCCTGGGTGCAGGGAGCACAGCCACTGCCACAGGGGGACTGCTTCCACATATACAGAGGGGGAAACTGAGGCCCAGGCCCACAGCCAGAAAGTGGGGAACCCAGGACGGCCTTGACTCCGGGATAGTGGAATTGGGGCAGCTGGACCTGGCTTGCAACCTCTTGGGCCCACCTGCAGGCCAATGACCCTGCAGATGTCCTCCCTGTACCACCCTCCTCACCCCTGCCTCCTTCTCCACCCCAGCCCCCAGGCCTCCTCTGAGCACCCCACCTGCACACTTTGTATAACACTACCCTAGATTCTTAGAAAATCACACAGGAAAAAGACCCTTGGAGACCCCGCCTCACTCCCCACTGTAGACCCCAGAAACCAAGGCTCTGGCGGCCCCTTTGCCCTGGCCTGAGCTCTGCGAGCTAGTCTGCTTGTTGGTGTACACTGAGATCCTTCAGCCACGGCCCCATCCCCTTCTAGGCCCAGCAGAGGCACCGCACCCAACGTTTTGACAACCCTGAGCACACTGGGAGCGCTTGCTCCGGGCCAGCCCTGGATGTCCCTCCTGTGACACTCAGCAAGTCAGCCCCATGCGCACAGCCTGTTACACACCTGGGCTGCGTGGCCCAGCCTGTCACCCACACTGCAGCGTGGTGCAGCAGGCTCTAGTAAACACTGGTAAGTACTTGTGTGTCTAAACGTGGCTAAACACAGGAAAGGTGCAGTAAAAACATGGTATTATAATCTCATGGGACCACATCTTATATGTGGTCCCTTGTTGACTGAAACACTGTTATGTGGCGCATGGCTGTGTTATTGTTCCCTTCCTTCCCACAGGTGAAACCAAAGCCGGACAAGGCCACCAGCTTGCCCAAGCTCATACATGGCAGGGAGGTGAGTGGCAGAACTGAGAGTCCAGCCCTGATTTGGAGACTCTCTTCTGGCTCTGCCAGGGCCTCCTAGCCCGGTCCACAGCCAACACCTGGGACCCAGGCTGGGCCAGGCATCAGCAATGGCACTGGGATGTGACCCACCCTGGCGTGCGGGGTGGCTACCCACTCACGCCTACATCATGTGAGTCACAATCACATGGGCCACATGGTGTGAGGCTCCAGCCCAAGTCTGGCCCTCAGAGTCCTGAAGTGTCAGATGGCTCTAGGCTGACCTTCCCGTTTTACAAATGGGTAAACTGAGTCCACAGAGACACAGGGCCTTGCTCAGAGTAACACAGAGCATCTGTGGTCTAAGCTGCTCCATCCTGCAGGTAAGACAAGAGTCCAGGTCTCAGGATCTTGGACCTATCTGAGCCTCCAAGGCTGCACTCCTCACCCTGTAGGATCAGCAGTTCAGCTGGAGCTCCCACTCTGGGGGTGAGGGAGGAAGTGGAAGGGACAGACACCGACATAGACAGTGACAGACCCAGAGATCACAGCTCAGATGAAAGGCTTGGCTGGGGCTTGGGGAAGCCCAGAGGAGAGATTAGATGTGGGAGAGGTCCATTAGGCAAGGATACCCAAGGAAGTAATATCAAGTGGGCTTTGAAGGATGAGTAGGAGTTTGCCAGCGGAAAAATGCAGGGAGGGATAGTTCAAGGAAAGGCATGGGGCTTAGGGGACGCTTGGCTAGTTCCATCTATAAATTGATAATTAAGAGTGTGGACCTGTGTACCAGACAGGCCTGGGTTCAAGTCCCTGCCCTGCTTCCAGCAGATGACTTAACCTTTCTGAGCCTTCTTTTCCTCATCTGTAAAATGAGGCAACAGTGCTCTCCTCAGTCACGGGGCAATTGCAGGGTTAGCATAGGGTGGGACACACAGGAGCCCATCAAGGAAGACTAAAGACTATTGGTAGGGAGGGGGCAGTGTGGCTGGGGAGGTCGCCAGAGGTCAGACCATGAGGACCTTGAATGACAAGCTAGGAACTTGGCTCCGCTATGAGGACAACGAGAGCCGTGGAAGGGGTTGGAGCCACGGAGTGACCCATTTGCTTTGTGTTTAGAAGGTGCCGCTGGAGGCCAGGCGTGGTGGCTCACGCCTGTAATCCTAGCACTCTGGGAGGCCGAGGTAGGAGGTCAGGAGTTCTAGACCAGCCTCAGCAAGAGCAAGACCCCCGTCTCTACTAAAAATAGAAAGAAATTAGCTGGACAACTAAAAATATATAGAAAAAATTAGCTGGGCATGGTGGCACATGCCTGTAGTCCCAGCTACTCGGGAGGCTGAGGCAGGAGGATCGCTGGACCCCAGGAGTTTGAGGTTGCTGTGAGCGAGGCTGACGCCATGGCACTCCCTCTAGCCTGGGCAACAGAGCGAGACTCTGTCTCAAAAAAAAAAAAAAAGAAGGTGCCGCTGGCAGGAGCTAGGGTCTCCTTGAGACGGATGGTGGCTGGGACCAGGAGCTCTAATCCCAGCCGTGTGCCTGCCCTGGTCCCCCTCAGCCCCAGGCCTTCTCTCACCCTCAGCCCTGTGAGGATGAGAAGCCACCCTGGCCTGCGGCGCCCCCTTCACAGGCCCTGCCCCGGCCCGCGCACCTGCGCCCCAGAGAAGGAACCGGGGTTCCCTGCGACCAGGCCTCTGCTCTCACAGCCGCCTGCCTTGCCCCCACCCCCAGACACTCCGAAGCCCCCATTACAGAGAAAGGACGGCAGCACCGCCATAATTTCTATTTCCTTCTAAATAGATCTGCTCCCACAAAACCAATTAAAGCACCTGCCGGGACGGGGCTTTGTCAGCAAATTATTTCCAGGCTCTGCGGCCCGGGAATAAATCTCGGCAGGATGGAGTGGATGGTCGGAAGAGGCGGGGAGCCGGGATGGGGGCCGAGCAGGCAGGGGGCGGGGGGGTTCCCTTTGGGTCCAGGCAGCCACGGTGGGGTCTTCACCACGGCCCCCAGACCCTGAGCCTGGACACCGCCCCTCCTTCTGCCCAGGAATCAGTCTCTAGGGAGGTGGACATCCTGGCTCTGTGTCGGGAACTCACCTGGAAAGCTGCTTCTGCTGGCAGTGACTTCCAGAGCACGGGCAGGGGAGAGGTGGCCTGGCCATCTCCACCTCCTTGTCCCCAGTGCCAGCCTCTCTGCATCCTCTGGCTGCTTCCCCACTGTGCAGTGGGGGTCAGGTGGCTGGGGCTCCTAACTTACTGAGGGACCTTGGGCAAGTCCTTCCCTGCTCTGGGCCTTGGTGTTCCTGTCTGTAAAATGGGGGTGGGGGACTTTGACCAGCCCTCCCAGCTCCAGCTGCCTGTGAAATCCCATATGGCCTCGTGGTTCGCCCCAGGCTGGGCCTTCTGGGGATGCCCATGAACTCTCTTCTTGGGCAAAGGCTAAGGGGTGGGGGGACCCCTTATCCAGTGCAGCCACCACTGCCCCCAGGAGCTCAGGGCCTGGCAGAGGCACGAAGGGGCTGAGGGAGCCCTGGGTGGGGAAGTGGGCAGTGACTCTGGCACAGAGGGTAGAGGCTTCCCAGAGGCTCCCAGGGATCCTGGGAGCTGGACTTTGAAAGATCGAATGAAACTTCATTGGATTTGAAGTTTCATTCTCCTAAAGAAGACATTATTCTGATTCCTGTTGCATCTCTGTGAGTGTTAGGAAAAGGCATCCTTACTTCCACTTTACTCCCATCTTTAAGAAAATTGTTCCAACATCAGAGAATCTGCCGTGTCTATGATATGAACAGTGCCCCTAGGATTGTGCAGTGCACAACTTGAATAACTGTGCACTGCAGCTCTAGGAGAATCAAGCCAAAAGGGGCAAGGAGCTGCTCATCCCACCAGCCTTGAGAAGGCCTGAGATGGATGAGAGGGCCTCCTGCAAGCAGAGGGTTGGGAGGGGGCTTCCCCCACAGACAACATCAGATGTGTCCCATCCCCAAACAGTGTAGATTCAGAACTTTGAAAGGTACCAGCTTGGACTACAACCCTTAAGAGGTGCCTGGCATCGACTCTGGGCTAGTGGCACACCAGCCCCTTTATCCCCGTGAATCCCCACCCAACCCTGCAGTAGGGTACAGTGGAAGAAACTGAGGCAGCTAGAGGCATCACGGAGACTGTGTACACAGGCTCTGAGCCAGCCAAGCCCAGCAGGTCCAGATCCCTGCTGGGCCACACACAGCACTGAGCCTCGATGTGGGGCAATCACGGTGCCCGACCACGAGTGCCTGGTGAGGGTGGGATGGTCACCCAGCCTCCAGCACTCAGCGCTCACCTTGCTCGTGGCGAGGGCTCAGGGGATGCTGCATCACCCCCGGGCTGCCAGGCCCACATCTGCTCCTGGCTGCACCCCCAGAGCCTCGCTGCCCCCTCCCACCCTCTCCACGGCCCAGTGAGGTGCTCAGTAAGGACTTGCTGGGTGACAGAACCCACCAGGTGGGTATCCTCGTTGCCACATCTGCCCAAAGCAGCTGAGGCTCAGAGAGGTTAAGCAGCATGCACAGCGAGCTCCCACATGGTGGGACGGGATTGGCAGCCCGGTCCCTCTGATGCCAAAACACGGACTCAAGCCAATTCCCCAGGTGCCCAGAAGCGGAAATGTGCTTTGGATGCACAAAAGGAGTTAGGCCTGGCCAGAGGAGCTGCCAGTGTGGGGGGTGGGGGTGGGGGGAGCCAGGAAGGTCACACAGAGGCACCTCCCAACCTCCCCAGGCCGGTGGTGGTGGCAGCGGCAGTGAGTGCTGGCAAGTGCAGGTGTCAGCAATGCTGCTCTGCAGGCGCATAAATCCGCATCTCCTCTGGGGGCTGTGGGCGAGGAGTTCCGGCCCTCGGCAATCGGCAATCGTGGCTGCAGCGTCACAGCGGCAGGGAACGGAGCCTCCCTCCCCCAGTGCCCGGCCTGGAGGGCGCCTGGGACCCCTGGCCCTCAACCCACGGCCAAACTTCCTCAGGCCACAGGGACCCGTGCAGCCCACTGAAGTTCCGATGATGATAATAAGACGATAACAATACCAGCGACTGCAGCCTCTTGCCTCATTCTCTGGGCCTCTGAATGAGCTGAAGGAACCCAGCAGTAGCCCCGGATAGGCACCATGGTGTTCCCATTTTACAGGTAAGAAAACTGAGGCTTGCAGAAGGGAAGCCACTTGCCCAGTGTCACCCAGCTAACAGAGGGGGAGTCACAGTTTGAAGCCAGATGGGCCCTCTCCCAGGCCCACAATATTAATGACTGGGTGGCATGAATGGTTTCCCAGGGTCTCCCAGAACTGTTTTGTTTGTTTGTCTGTTTGTTTTGAGACAAGGTCTCCCTCTGTTGCTTAGGCTGGAGCGCAGTGGCATCATCATAACTCACTGCAGGCTTGAACTCCTGAGCTCAAGCAATCCTACTGCCTCAGCTTCACAAGTAGCTGGGACTACAGGCACGCACCACCACGCCCAGCTAATTTTTCTTATTTTTTTTTAAGAGATAGGATCTTGCCATGTTGTCCAGGCTGGTCTCAAACTCCTGGGCTCAAGCGATCCTACTGCCTTGGCCTCCCAAAGTGCTAGAATTACAGGCATGATCCACCACACCCAGCCCCAAGAGCAGTTTTTACTTTGATAGTTATACATTAATTTCATGAATGTCGGGAAAAAATATAACCAGCCCTTCAAGTCCAGCGTTTCATGGATGTTCTAGACTAAAGCAAGAAAAATCCTAAGCAAATGCGTGGAATAGGTGAAGCTGGTCACAACTCTCAGAGGGCCTGAGGTGGGTGAGGCTCAGTGCAGCACCCACTTCCCTCCCCTCCTCCATCTGTGCACAGACGGCTGAGGGGCCTGAGCCCGGGGACTCTGGAAAAGACCTGCCTGGGACACCAGGAGGAGCTCACCACCTAGATGTGACTTCTCTCCTGTGAGAGCGGAGAGAGCTGGGGCTCAGAGAGGGAGGACACATCCCCGCGGTATCACAGCCAGGAAGGGGAGGCGCGGGCTTTGAGGACCTGTCCCTGCACTGTCCCAGCCTGGGAGAGGCTACTCTTGCCTGAGGAAGCTTCCCGGGCCAGCCGGGCCACCCCAGAGGCTTCTAATCCGTCCTACACTTGCCCAGCGGGGCCGGGCAGGAAGAGCTTGGAGGTTGGGATATTTTGGCATTGGTGTTGTTTTCTGATAACTTTTCCTCTTTCTAACTATAGAGGTGGTTGTAAAAAGCAGTGCAGTGAAATAATAGTGGTAAGAGCTTGGCTTCAGAGCTTTGTGACAAGCCGGTGACTCTGGGGTACATCATTTAGCTTCTCTGAGCATTGCTGTCCTTATCTGCAAAGTGGGGGTGCTAATGCCTCCCCTCCGAGGGTCGTTTCAAGGGTGAAATTAGATAACGTGTGTGTATCAGCTTTGCCCAGTGGCAGTATCATAGCCAATGAGGTTTGTCTGAGGTGCGATTATTGTTAATTGAAAACTTTTCTCAATACACCAGCATGACCACTTGCAATATAGTCGGCATTGGCAATTTTTGACGGCCCTATGGGGACTGAAAAAAAAAAAAGAAGTGTGTATCAGTCAGCGTCCAACCAGGAAAACAGTACACAAACAGGAGGAATTCAATACAGGGAATTAACAACACAGGTGCCAGAAGAGCTGAGAGGCCAAACGGGATGGGCAGCGACCCGGAGGAGATTTTCATAGCAGGAAGCTGTTCTCCCCTGGGGTGGGGGGCACCAAAGGAGGAGATGGAGTCTGCAGGGGCTGCCTGGGGGAACTGGAGCTGGAGCCCACCTGAGGGGAGCTGACTCCAAACAGGTGCAGCCACTGGCAAGGGCTGCTCATGGCACAGCAAGGGGGACAGAATTCCCCAGCCTCTCCCTCCTGCCCTCCTGTCTCCCCCAGCAGGAAACTCGGCTGCAGGACAGGCTCTACAACGGAGAGCAGAGCGGGGAGGATGGGGTGGATCTGAGGGCGTTTGCACAACCCAGGGGCAGCATGGTGTGAGGGGCCCAGTCAGTAATTGGTCCTTTTTCCTTTGCATTATTAAAACAATACATGCTCACTGTATTAGTTACGACTATGTTTTCCTCTCCCCTCCCATTAGGACTATTTTAGTTGTGACAGAAACCCACTTGAGTCAGGCAAGGCAGTAAAAAGGGGAATTTAGTAAAACAGTACAGAGGAGTCTCGTGAAAGCCAAGGGCAGGACCATGGCCTGGAAGCAGGACCACGAAAGGCTACAGGTCCCTCCAGGGCTTCCACTGTCTCCTGCTCCTGTGTGTGTGCGTCTGCTCCCTGCACCCCACTCCTCCACCCACGGGACAGAATGTGGTCCCTGACAGCTCCCCCAGTCACAGACTGAGTCTGGGATTTATTTATGTATTTAGGAGACAGGGTCGCTCTCTATCACCCAGGTTGGTGTGCAATGGTGTCATCATAGCTCACTGCAGCTTCAAACTCCTGGGTTCAAGGGATTCCCCCCTGCCTCAGCCTCCTGAGTACCTGGGACTACAGGTGTGTGCCACCACACTGGCTAATTTTTCTTTTGTCTTTTTAGAGATGGGATCTTGCTATGTTGTCCAGTCTGGTCTTTACCTTCTGGCCTCAAGTGATCCTCCCACCTTGGCCTGACAGAGTGCTAGGATTATAGGTGTGAGCCATCACACCTGGCCTGAGTCTGGGAATTCCTAGGCCTTTTTCCAAATTCCCAGGGAAAGCACTCTGATTGGACGGGCTTGGGTCCCAGTGCCCTTCCAACCCAATCAGCTGTGGCCCCGGGGGCCAGAGCCACATGGCCACCTCTGCCTCCCATGGGGCGTGAGCAGAGCCCCTGGACCTGTGAGCTGGGCACACCCTCCAAAGTCTGTCCAGAAATACAGAAAGTATTAAAATGCACATTGTGGTTTGAATTGTAAGAAATGTTCGATGTTTCTTATCAGATTGCCTGTGCACATCTGTTTTTCTCATGTTGTTGAGATCATGCCGCACACTCAGTTTTCATCCTGCTCTATCAGTCATCATTCTATCATAGTTGTTTTCTCATCTCATCAGAAACTTGTTAATTTCGGTTGTCCCTGATTTTATTTTTAGCATAATAGACCAAGCAGCAGCAATGCCCCTGTGCTTCCCGAGGACGAATTCCTGGAGGAACTGCGCTTGCCCGGGCCCTTTACTGCCACCGTCCACCCCAAGTCGGCAGTAACCAGCGGGGTCTGCTCAGACGTTGCTCTTTGCAAGGGAAGTGTGAAGTGAGGGTTCCAGAAACAAAGAGCGAGCGGCCCTGCCGTGGCCACTTGAGGGCCCCGCGTCTCCATCCACAGACACAAGACAGAGGCACGCGTGACCAAATGTCACTTTATTTTTCTTTTGTGCATTTTGCACATTTATTTGATTATTTGACTAATTCATTATCTGTTTAATTCTTACTCCAGACTCCAGTAATCCATGACACAATCGTACACACGAAGGCTGGGCTTGATTAAATGGACCTTTTCTCGATTGGGAGAAGAGGAATTTATTTAACAAGTAAAGAAGGCAAAGCAGATTGTAGTGCCCAGTTGGGGTGATACTTCTTCTTCCCAGTTTTTATTATAAGACTTCAAAACGTGGAGAAGTTGAAAGAATTGCATGTGAACACCTGTGTACCCTCTACCTAGAACCAACAACGATTCACACTTGGTCCATTTATCTTTTTTTTTTTTTTAACCATTTGTCTCTCTCTGTGCATGTGTGTGCACATGTGTGTGTGTGTGTGTGTGTGTGTGTGTGTGTGCCTGCTCCCTGCACCCCAGCTCCTCCACCCACAAGGCAGGACGTGGCCCCTGACAACTTCCCCAGTCACAGGATGAGTCTGGGATTCTTTTCTTTTCGTTTTTTTGAGACAGCGTCTCTCTCCGTCAGCCAGGCTGGCACGCAGTGGTGTCATCGTAACTCACTGCAGCCTCAAACTCCTGGGCTCATTTTTTTAATTATTATTTTTATTTTTTTTACCATTTCTCTCTCTCTCTCTCTCTCTCTCTCTCTCTCTCTCTCTCTCTCTCTCTCTCCCCTCTCGATATATATATGTATGTATGTATTTTTTTCTCCCCCTGAGCCATTTGGAAGTAAGCAGCAGACATCATGACCTTTCACCTCCAAACTTCATCTCCTAAGAAGGGTATTCTTCTACATATGCCATTATTATACCTAAGAAAATTAACAATGATTTCATGGTTCCATTAAACATGTCAGAGGGACTAATTCAAATTTCGTGGAGACCAGTTGCCAATGATAGGCAGTTTTGAGGAATAACAACATGTACAAGCGCCCAGCAGAGTGCCTGGCCCACAGCGGGAGCCTGGGCGATGTCAGTGTGGCCCACCCCAAATCCCCCCCTTTGCAAACACCAGGTAACCCCACCCGGCTCTCCTCTGTATGAGGCCACGTGACAGCCACGTGGTGAGACCAGGGTGCTCCAGACAGGGCTCCCCGCTCTCCACGGCAGCCACAAGAGCAGGCGCTGAAGGCAAGAGGAAAACTGCTGGAAACAAAAGGCAGAGTCACGGGGCGCTGAACTTGGCCTCGCCAGCCTCCCAGTCGTGGCGCCAGGGCGGGGGTCCGTGCCAGCCAATGCTGCTCCGCGACGTGGCAGCCAGAGCCAGGCTCCTGGCCGGGGTCCCTCCACTTACCAGGACAAGAGTGGGTTTTTTTTTTTTTTAATTGTTTTCAAAACAGATTTCATGTGGTCCCAAAATGAGACCATGATTGTAAATTAAAGTGTAATTAGCCTTTACGCTTTTATATTCATTAACTCTTCTCTGTTAATGATGCTAGGCTGGAGCAGAAACCCTGCATTATGAAACCACATCCAGGAAATAAAATAGTGATTTAGATAATGGCCACAATGTATTGCTGCTTACACATAATTAAACAAATGCTCCATTTAAACTTGGAAACATGACTGAATGTTGATTAACCCTCGCCCAGCAATTCTGCCCGGGACTGGGGAAGGGGAGGCGCCGAGAGCTGGTCCGGAACGAGGTGTCTGGGCCTGCCACGTCTGCCCACTCTGTCGGCCACCCACACCCACCAGCCACACCTGTGCGGGGCCAGGGCAGGGCTTGTGCCAGGGCGCATGGCCACAGGGGGCAGTGACCATGAGAGGGATCCTGGGGCCACTTAAGAAAGCACCACAGTACGTGAAACAAGCCAGACATGAAAGGACAGACACTGTCGTTTTGATTCTACTTACACGAGGTCCCTACAGCAGCCAAATTCAGAGAGACAGAAAGTAGAGTAGAGGCTGCCAGGGGCTCTGGGGGAGGGAGTGGGGCGTTACTGTCTCCCGGGGACGAGTTTCAGCTCGGGATGATGACAAAGTGCTGGAGCTGGATGGTGGTGACGGTTGCACAATAATGTGACTGTACCTAATGTCGCTGAACTGCACACATAAAATGGTGAAAATGGTAAATTTTATCGTATGCATACTTTACCACAATCTTTTTAAGTTTATTTAAAACATAAGAAGAAAAGTTGCCACACTCTGGCTCGGCTGCCCGCTGGAGACAAGAAGCTCAGAGATTAGCATTGGGCCTAATAAACCTGACTCAAGGTTTTATGGAAATTTTTTATATTTATAATGTATTTAATATATTATATTTTATGTTTTATTCTTATTTTTATATATTTTCTATAAAATTTTGAAATTTTAAATTTTAAATATAAATATATTTAGATTTAGATTATATATAAATGTATATTTATATTTAATTTTTATATTAAATATTAAAATACATTTTTAGTTTTTATATTTATATAAATTTTTATGGTTTATATTTAATATAATTATATTAATTATAATGAAGAATTGTTTCATTCAGACACATATCGAATACAATGTCAAGTTTCTGGTTCTTGAACGCACTCCCAAAGAAGCACTTCATAATTTTCTGTTTGTCCTTTTCCTACCTATGTCTTTTCCAAATAGTGTATGCCTTGGCTGGGTTCTCCCAGGGGTGTACGCTGGGATAAGAACTGGGGTGTAGACCATTGATTTGGGAGGAAAAACGAGAAGGGGAGTAGGAAACCAGACAAGGAAGGGGAAGCAAGAAATACATGCTCGTATGGCTGTATCAGTTATTTATTGCTGCATAACAAATGACCCCCAAATCTAATAGCTTAAAACAACAATAATTCCGTGTTACCGCTCACGGTTTCTATGACTCGGGAATGCCGACAGCAAGGACCAATTGTCTCTGCCTCACGACGTCTGGGGCCCTCGCAGGAAAACTCAAAGTCTGGGGGCTGGAGTCACCGGCAGGCTGTCGTTTGGGGGCCTAGCTGGGGCTGTCTGCCGAAACCCTACTCCTGGTGGCCTGGGCTCCTCAACGTGGTGGTTGGGTTCCCAGGGCAAGCATTCAGAGAGAGACAGAGACAGAGAACCCCGGGTGGAAGCCATGTTGCCTGTGTGACCAGCCTCAGAAGTCCTGCAGTGTCCCTCCTGCCACCAGTTACGAAGGTCTGCTCAGGTTCCAGGATGGAGGAATGTCAACAGTCCACTGGGACAAGAGCATGTGGGGAAGTACAGCCTGTCACAGTTACCAGGTGACTTCCCCTGTGGGCGACTGGAGCTCAATCCCCCCAGGGAACTGCGGGAGCCAGCGGGGACACAGCTCAGGATATCCTGCCGCAGAGGAGAGGGAGACAGAGTTCTTTGGTTGGGGGCTGCACCAGGGTTGGGCCTTAAGTTTGGCATTTCCAGCCTGCAGGACACACACTCACAGAGCGGGCTCCGCTGCCCGAGAAAGCCCTCGGGGAAGAGAGAGGGAAGCCGGGGCCATGTGTCCCATGCCAGGCAGGAGTGGACAGGGCGGGCACTGGCAAGAAAATGAGGCCACCAAAATTGACTTAGATTAATCAAAACTTACCACCCCGTAGGTGGATGCAAAGTTGAGATTCTACGGAAGGGAGGAGAGAGGAGGTCTGATGGGCGGGCCGTCGGTAGCCTGCCACACCAATACTTACTGAGCATCCACTGTAGGCCAGGGACCGTGCCACGTGCACAGAGACTGTGCCAGCTGGGACAGAGTTAAGCACCACAGCCTTGGAAAGACGTGTTGGAGATGCAGACCCTTCCTCCACCTGGGACCCTGAACACCTCCTGCAAGACAGCCCCGCCCTGCCTTTATCTCAGCCCCATCTCTGCGGATGTTACAGCACAACTAATAGACTTCCGCTGTGTTTAATCCAGGTTAATGTTTGGGTCTATTTATTCCACAGCACAATCTACTCTCACACAAGTGCATAGTATTAGATTGAATTATCTGAAATTGCCATTTGGTAAGTCAAAAATGGTCACACCTTAGCAATTTCAGATGATTCAGTCTAAAACACATAACTCATTCTTCTCACCCCTGGATAGTATTTCACCATGTGGGTGCACCATAACTTATTTAACCACCCTTGATGGCTCTTTTGATGAATATCTGTATTGTTTCCAATTTTTTGTCCTTACAAATAAACACCACAGTACACATTCTTAAATATTTATCATTATGCATCCCACAAGCCACACATGGGATTGCTGAATCAGTGCTGCACATTTAAAATTTTGATATATGGGCCAGATGAGGTGGCTCACACCTGTAATTATTTAGCAGTCTGAGAGGCCAATGCAGGAGGATCACTTGAGGCCAGGAGTTCAAGACCAGCCTGGGCAATAGTGAGACTCTGTCTCAACAAAAAATAACAAATTAGACGGGCATGGTGGCGCGTGCCTGTAGTCCCAGCTACTTGGGAGGCTGAGGCAGGAGGATTGCTTGAGCCCAGGAGTTTGAGGTTACTGTGAGCTAGACTGACGCCAGGGCACTCACTCTAGCTCGGGCAAAAAAAGCGAGACTCTGTCTCAAAAAAAAAAAAAAAAAAAGATTTGCTCACCAACCCCCTCATTCTGTCCTTGTTTTGGGGAGGAGGGACAGGGAAATGGAATTGATTAACTAATTAATTGATCAATCAATCAATCATGAGGACCTCAAGAGCAAAGTAAGTCGGCAACATAATACAATCTTGGTTAGTATAAGCAGAAACATTCTAGGTCTGGCAAATAGAAATCTGAACTGAAGCAACTAAACAGAGACTATTACAAGCCCTTCCACCCATCCCAGGCTGAGCGTTTATAGACTCAGAGCCCCTTGAGTGAGAGCAGGGCTGGATCCCCTCGAGGAAGGTCACCCAAGAGTGCATGTTATGAATCTTCCTCCTACTTTCCCCCAAAGGGACCTGAGGCCATATACCAGAGTGATCATGCATTGGAAAAGAGGAAATAACCAGATATTTTAGGGATTATTGGGTGGTACCTCTGAGCTGACACTACTTCCAGGAGACCCAGAATGCCACAGTGGTCCAGTCCAAGTAAGGGCTTCTGGAGGTGTTCTGGATAACTATTGCTGCTCAGCAAACCAAGGACATTTTCTTATGTCTCATTATTTTGGGACCCTGGAGCTCAGGCAGGGCTCCGCAAGAGGTTCTCTTGTTCTTTGTGGTGTCAACTGAGATCACTCAATCATACTCAGCTGGTGATAGCTGCTCTGGAGGGTCCAAGCTTATGTGGTGCCTTGACCGGGGTGGCTGGAAGGCTGGGCTCAGCTGGGACTGTTGGCCAGAGTGCCTAACACAGTAGTGTCTGAGTGGTCAGACTTCTTATATAGTGACCCAGGGTTCCGTGAGCAAGTGTACTGGAAAACAAGGTGGAAAATGCATCACCTTGTATGACTTGGCCTCAGAAACCACATGGTATCATTTCTGTTATACTCTATTGGTCACAGCAGTCATAACCTCACCCAGATCCAAGAGAAGGGCACATAGACCCCTACATCTTAATGGGAGAAATATGTGCCATGTTTTCATAATACGGCAAGAGAACAGGTAATTAGGAGAGTTTTGCTCAGGTCCAGCTCACATGAACCCACTGAGTCCCTAAACACAACAGCTCAGGTTGGAACTATCAGACTCAGCAACTGGCAGTTCCCCAACCTGTGGGGTGAGGGCTATTACAGCAGGAAAGGCCACCTGCAAGCCCTCTACCAGGATAGTAAACCAGAAGCAAAGCAGATTCCCCACACCCCTGGCGGGATTGCAGAGATTGGGTCCACACGATGCAGGAGCAGTGGTTACTACCACAACCCCATTCACTCGCCTACTCAGTCTGTACAGGAGACAGGTGGATACTGGTGAGCGGCAGCAGATTGTCAACTCAGTCAGGTGTCTGATTGCAGCTACCATTCCAGATGTGGTTTCTTTGCTGGAGCTAGTCAGCAAATCTGGTACCTTTTCTCTTATCAGAAATACTTCTGGTTGGCCGGGCAGGCAATATACCTTCACTAGCCCACTTCAGGGTTATATCAACTCTCCAGCCCTCTTTGATAATCTAGACCATGGGGACCCTGCTGCTTCTCTCTTCCACAGAACATCACACTAGTCTGCTGAGCCCCTACCTGACACCATTCCCAGGGAGACCAAACAGACACCAGGTCGATGACAGCGGCCACTTCCATCACAGAAGGGGCAGCACTTTGTTCTCATTGCCATAGACCCTCATTCTGAACATGGATTTGCTTTTCTGCCAAACCGCCATGGACTTACCGAATGCCCTACCCCCGTCATGGCGTTCCACACAGCCCTGCTTCTGACCAGGGAACTCATTTTGCAGCAAATTAAGTGTGCACTGGGCTTGTGGAATTCACTGGTCTCACAGGATTCATGGATCTCCATCACCCTGAAACAGCTGGCTTTATAGAATGGTGCAGTGGCCTTTTGAAGACACAGTTAGGCATCAGCCAGGGCGCAATACCTCGCAGGGCTGGGGCAGGGTCCCCCGGGATGAGATGTGCTGAGTCAGCACCTAGCACATGGTACTGCCTCTGCCACAGCCGGATTCATGAGTGCAGGTGTCCAGGGATAGCAGTGGGAGGAGCTCTTCTCTATTATCCCTAGTGATAGTGACCCACTAGCAAAATGTTTGTTTCCCGTGCCTGCAATGATGAGTTCATGGAGGAGGAATGGTCCCACCAGGGACACAACAATAGCTGGACTAAACTGGAAGCTGGGACTGCCATCTGGCCACAATGGGTCCTTTATACCACGGGACCAACAGCAAAAAGGGGGTGATTAGTCCTGATTAGCATATTTGGAATGGAAATTACAACAACCCAATCTAGGCAGGAACATTAATGACAGAGACCAATTAGGAATGAAGGTTTGGGTCCCCTTTCCAGGCCAGGAACCACAACCAGCTGGGCCCTTGATGAGACAAAGACAATGTGAAATGGGTGACGGGAGCTGGGTATGGTGGCGCCCACAGTCCCAGCTACTGGGAGGCTGAGTGGGAGGATCACTTGAGGCCAGGAGTTCACGCCTGGGCAATACAGTGAGACTCCCCTCTCTAAAAAAAAAAGAATAAAAGAAAGAAAGGAAAGAAGAAATGGATAATGTGGGTAATGGAAAAACGAATTAGTACCAGCCCTGCCCATGTGACCTTTTGCAGAAACAAGGACTGTAGTCGTTACTAGTATTGCCTCCTTGTTTCCACAGGAAGTTGCCCTTGAACAACGCGGGGGTCAGGGGACTGACACCCCACGCAGTGAAAAAACCACGTGGAACTTTTGACTCTCACAAAACTTAACTACTAATAGCCTACTGCTGAGCAGAAGCCTTACCAATAGTAGAAACAGTCAATTAACACATATTTTGTATGTATTATAGACAATATTCTTACAATAAAGTAAGCTAGAAAAAGAAAATGTTATTAAGAAAATCATAAGGGGGCCGGGCATGGTGGTGCATGCCTGTGGTCCCAGCTACTTGGGCGCCTGAAGCAGGAGGATGGCTTCAGCCAGGAGTTGGTGGTTGCTGTGAGCTAGGCTGACGCCACTCCCCTCTAGCCCAGGTGACAGAGCGAGACTCTGTCTCAAAACAAAACAAAACAAAAACCCATATTGTCAAGGCTCAACTGTATTTGTATATACAATTGATTCTTTTTATTTTTCTCTCTCTCCCATCCCCTTATTATAAAGATAAAATGCATTAATAACAGTTCAACTTGTATCTCAGTGTTCAAGTTCTAGGATATCACGGGGAATACGACACGGCTAGGGCAGGAATAAACATCCCGAGATGGACAAAGGGGCCTTTGGGAGCCTCTGGGCAGCACGTGGCCGCAGGTGCACAGCGGCGGCAGCTGCCCCTCAGCTGCAGGGCCCTGTAGACTTCTCTGAGAGGTGCCCCTCACGGTCGAGGTTGGGGCCTCACTCCTGAGATCAGCTAGTCAGCCACTCGTCCTCTGATCTTCCCGTTTCTTCTTTGGCATTGTCACTCTCCGTGTCCTTCCACAACTGTGCCAGGCCTAACCCTAAAATAAATCCCTTATCCTGTAGCATTCTTGGAGACTCTGGCTGAACCCTGGTACAAGGGAGCCCCTGAGCAAGGGCTTGGGGTGGGAGTGTGCAGGGATGGAGGGAGGAGGAAGTCACCCCAGGAGAGGCTGTGGGGAGGAGGGCTCTGGTCCCCCAGGCCTGGAATCCCTTGCCAGTTGGCATTTGTGGCATGAAGGGACAAGGGAGACATGAGCCCCACACTACCAAGGACCACGGGGGACCCATGGTGGGCACAGAGCCTCTCCACCCTGCCAAACCGGACCTGCCGCTGCCTCGCTGAGTGGTCTTGGGCCAGTCCCTGCCATGCTCTGTGTCTGTTTCCCAGCTATACACACAGGTACAAGGTGAAGACTCATCTATAAAAACTTTTCCAGCTTCCAAACTTGCTGAGTCTCTTCTAGGAAGTGTCTGCCATGGGAGAACAGTACCCTCTACCAAAAAAAAAAAAAAAAAGAAAAAAGCCACAAAAGCAAACAAATAAACAAACAAAAAAAAGGTGCTCCTGCCCCACCAGGACCAGAGAAAGCCTTCTGCAGTCCCTGTGAGGAAGCACAAAGCCCCACTCACCATTTCCACTCTCTCCTCTGTGGACCAAAGCCTTGAGCAGTGGGGCAGGACACAGATGAAGACACATTGTGAGAAAATCAAGCAGAAAAACCCTCTTAACCTTGGGGGAAGGGAAGAAACACATCCGGGGCCCAGATCATTAGATTTCACCTGCTGCTGGAGGAGGGGCTGCACTGGGACCCAGCCCCTGCCTAAAACTGGAGCAGAGGCAGCAAGAACATGGAAAGAGGACTCTCTGAGGAGCAAATGCCAAGGGCACACCTGAAGATGAGGGTGGAGCAGACATTGGGAAAAACCCTCTGGCAAGTCAGGCCCCACACTAAACACATGGTAATGCCAGGGGATGTCAAGCAACCTAATAAAAAGTGGGCAAAAGATTTGAATAAGACGCTTCATCAGAGACAATGTATTATGGCCGATAAGCACATGAAAAGATGCTTAACATTATTAGTCAGGCAAGGTAATGCTAGAGGACTGTGAAGAACTGAGAGCAACCATAATAACAACAAAACCCAAACCCAGATCAATTACTAGGTAGATCAACTCAATCCCCCAGGTGAAAGGCCTGGAAAAAGAAGCAGTGTCCCCATTTCCAGGTATACATACCATTTGCCTCAGTCTCTACTATCCTACAAGATGTCCAACTTTCAACCAAAAATTATGAAACACACAAAGAAGCAAGGAAAAAAAAAAAAAAAACATCGTCAAGAGACAAAGCAGTCAACAGAATCAGACTCAGGTATGACCCAGATGTTGGAACTATCAGGGAATTTTAAATACCTATGATTAGTATGTTAAAGACTCTGGGGGAAAAGGTGAACAACATGTATGAACAATTGGGGGATTTCATTAAAGAGATGGGAACTATAAGGGAATAAAGGAAAATGCTAGAAGTGAAAAACACGGTAAAAGAGAATGACTTTGACAGGCTCATCAGGAGACTCAACACAGCTGGGAAAAGAATCAGTGAACCTGAACATAGGTCAACAGAAATTGCCAAACTGAAACTCAAAGAGAAAAAATAGTGGAGAAAAACCCACAGAAACAAAACAGAGCATCCAAGAGTTAGGAGACAATATCACACAGTCTTGAGAAATGTGTAATTGGGGCCAGGCACAGTGGCCCATGCCTGTAATCATAGCACTTGGGGAGGGTGAGGCAGGAGGCTCACTTGAGGTCAGGAGTTCAAGACCAGCCTAAGCAACTGTGAGACCCCATCTCTACTAAAAATAGAAATAATTAGCCAGCGTGGTGGAGTGTACCCATAGTCCCAGCTACTCAGGAGGCTGAGGCAGGTGGATGGCTTCAGCCAGGAGTTTGAGGTTGCTGTGTGCTATGATGACACCACGGCACTCTAGCCAGAACGATAGAGCGAGACTCTGTCTCAAAAAAAAAAAAAAAAGTGCAATTGGAATGCCAGAAGAAAAGAATAGGATAGAAGAAATATTTGAAATTAAAAATGCCATGAATTTTCCACAATTAATGGAAGACAACAGAACCAAGAAACTCATGAACCTAAATGTAAAACCTAAAACTATAAAATTTCTAGAAGAAAACATCACAGGAGAAAATTTTTGTGACCTTGAGTTTCTTTGATACAACACCAAATGCACGAAAGAAAAAATTGATAAATTGGACTTCATGAAAATTAAGAACTTCTGGCAGGGTGTGGTGGCTTATACCTGTCATCCCAGCATTTTGGGAGGCCTGGTATAAACAAACATACTGTTTTGGCCGGGCGTGGTGGCTCACGCCTGTAATCCTAGCACTCTGGGAGGCTGAGGTGGGTGGATTGTTTGAGCTCAGGAGTTCGAGACAAGCCTGAGCAAGAGTGAGACCCCGTCTCTACTAAAAATACAAAAAGTAGCCGGGCATGGTGGTGCACCTGTAGTCCTGCGTGCTGGGGAGGCTGAGAAAGGAGGATCACGTGAGCCCAGGAGTTCAAGGTTACACTGAGCTATGATTGTGCCCCTGGCTTCCAGCCTGGGTGACAGAGCGAGACCATCTCTCTTAAAAAAAAGAGAGAGACACACACACAGGGAGAAGAGGGCCATGTGACAATGTGACCGTGGAAGCAGAGACTGGAGTGAAGCAGCTGCAAGCCGAGGAACAGCAGGATTGACGGCCACCACCAGAAGCTAAGAGGCCAAGAAATATCCTGCCCAGAGTCCCAGAGGGAATGGGGCTCTGCTGCCACCTTGATTTCGGCCTTCTAGGCTCCAGAACGGTGAAAGAATAAATTTTGGTTTGTGGGACTCTGTTATGGCAGCCCTAGCTTACTAACACAGAAGTTGTCTGGAAAACCAGCTTTCCTTGCCATAAATCTAACATAACATAAGACTGCATTATGGTAATGATGTTTTTAATGTCTGGGCACCGCTGAGCTCCTCCCCTGGCCAGCAGCCGTGCTGCCGTGCCACTCTGGAAATGGACGCGGCTTCCTGCCTTCCAAGCTGGCCTGGTCTCCGGACGCCTGAGGAACTTGGCCCCTGTGTTTCTCCAAGCCACACACCCCTGCTGCAGCGCCACCATCCTGCTGGGTAACTGACCCCCTGCAGAGGCTTTGAAAATGCTCTTTCTGCCTCAGGTGGGCCCCTGTGGCGTTGGGAGGCCTCTCTAGGCAGAAGAGGGGGGATTAAGGCTGAGGGGAGCCCGTGTCTTCTACCGTCCACATAACCCCACTCCGGGGAACTTCTGGTGACTCATGCAAAGCTCACGCACCCTGAGCCTTAATGGGGGAGGTGGCTGTCGTATCAGGACCATTCTCAGGAGACAACCCCATCAGATGGAGGGACTGACCTGCAGCAGCCAAGCACAGCTGGGGGCCCGGAGATGCCCTGGAGGGCCCAGCCTCACAAGGGCCTGGCAGCGGCTCTCCCAGAAGAGCCCACCTCCCGCGCCGTCTCCATCCCTGCCTCTCCCACCCAAGGCTCCGTGCCTCTGACTCCACGTCAGATGAGTTCATCAGTCTGGAAGGCAGATTCATGGAGTGCTCTGGAGCTAGGAATGTTCTAGAAGGGGGTCTAAGCCAGTAGGAAAATAAAGCATGAGGTCAAGAGAGTCTGGGCTCTCCTGGACTGGAAGTGTGGGTGCACATGTGTCCCGTGTGCACGTGTGTGTGTCCATGTGCATGTGTGTGAGCGCGGATCGAGCCAAGGAGCTCTCTAAACCCAAGGAGGCCCACCCCAGACGGCTTCCACTCCTCTATTCTTTGCCCAGGAAATGCCTTTAAACCCCACTCCACCTCCTCTCTTTCCCCAATGACTACTGATCACAATCATCCGGCGCCTGGTCCTCCAATTGGACGGTCTTTTACAGCCCGGTGCTCACCAGCTCGTGACAAACTTCCAGGTAGAGTAAAGGATTAAATGGAAGGCACAATAAGAAGTGAAACAATTAGAATTTCTGCCTCATTATCATGGTAATCTTATCAGTCGGATAATGAGGTATTAATGGAGATTTAATGTGCATCTCATAACAGAATCCCTTGGAGAAAACACACAGGGAAATTGCTGTAAATCCACTTAATGATGGAGAAGTCCCAAAACACCATATTCCAAAGGATGAAAAATGCAGGATGCAAATGAGAAAGAATCAAGGTCAATAACACCGCGGGGACAGGCCTAACGGCAGATTTGGAGATATATGTAATAAAAATTGCATGTTGCTTTTAAACCTCACCCTCTGTTGTTTTCAAATGTGCCTTCCTAGTAATGAAACACAGAAGTGCAGCCAGAATGATTTGTATGTTTTAGAAACCACGGGGAGCACGGAAACATGTCTGGAAACCCATTGGGCCCCCCACGGGGAGCCACGGGGGTGGAAACAGGGTGTTTCACAGAGAGCCCTCCAAGGGAATGGGGGCAGGGAAGAGCCCCTATCTGAGTTCAAGGTCATTTGGGAAACACCAGCAGGAGGGGGACAATGCACTTGCTTCCACTGATTCATTCAGCAAACATCGTGGCGCCTGATGGAGCCGCTGACCAGTTAACTGGGAGAGAAGGATGCGCAGATCTGAGACCGGAATAGCGGCTCATTGAGAGCTCCTACTGCGTGCAGCCACAGCTGAAATGCCAACACGGATTATCTCAATTCCATGGGCAACACTGGGAAGTAGAAACTATTAAGATCCTCATTTTTTAGATAAGAAACAAGCTCAGAGAAATTAGGTTGCCTCAAGTTGCACCTTGGCCTGAACCCCACCTCTACCATATTAGGTTGAACCCTGTGAAATTTCCCATATTTGACTGCTTGGAGTCCACAAAAAAGGAAATTTCATATGGTTCAAGCTAATGTTTTACTTCCTGGCTGGGGATCCTTTCTAGGTAGGGGAGCCTCTAACAAAAAAGGCAGAACCAAGGGACAGGAACTATTCCCTGAGCCGAGGATCAGGGGCCAAGGGACAGAGCCCTGTGCTCCTGCAGCGGCTCTGAACTCACTTCCCACAGCAGCAGAGGGGGCTCAGGCAGCGGGTGCCGAGTAAATGGAAAGGAAGATCCAAAACACTCGGCTCATAAATTAAAAGCACTTCATGAATCAGAAAATGCAAAGCAAATGTTGGCTGTTTGGTTCTTATAATTTATTGATGATAATAAATAACGCTTGGGCCTCACAGATTTTTCCTAGGATTGAAGGTTAAGTTAGCTCTATTTTTAGTTTATTTTAGGGAAGTTGGATAAAAAGAGTTGCACAGGGCACCAATAGTGAGGTGACCAACTGTCCTGGTTTGCCTGTCCAGGTTTTAGTCCTGAATAATCCCACTTCCAGGGAAACCCCTCAATCCCGGGCAAACTGAGGTGGCCGGTCACCTATCTGAGAGGGGAGGCCTGGTCTCCCAGGGTCCTGGATGGGAGGAAATGTCAGGCCAGGCTCTGTGCTGGGCCCCAGGGGAGCAGCAGCTTTTCTTTGTCATGTGCTATCTGGGGACCCCTGGGGCCTCCATCTTAGTGACAGCTGGTGTGTGTCCAAGGGCAGAGGAGGACGACAAAGAAGGAAGCTTCCCCACACAGCCACTGGCCTGGTCCTGGAAGAGACACTGGACACGCACACCTCCCTTACTCCTCTCGGGAACCCTGACAGCCAGGGGGTCATGGGTCCACTTCACAGATGAGCAGACTGAGACCTGGGCTGGAGAAGGGACTTGCCGAGAGTCCTGAGCAGCCAGTGGGCAGCTGCAGGGCTGAAGAAGGATGACAAGACCCCAGGGGGACAGGTATGACCCCCAGAGAAGGGGTCAGTCTGAACCAGGGAAAAGGCGGAAATTGGCAACATTTCTGGAGTCTTGCAGCTGTGTTCCGTTTAATCACAGACTGCAAATTGAATGAAGTTAAGACAGTGTTGCCTCTTTGAATTTCCCCCAGGCCCTGTTTAATGAATAAATAGGCTTGATTTGTAATTAGCTTATCCATTGTGCGAATGCTTCTAGAGCACCTGAAGTGAGTTAAACATGCCCCCTGCAATCTTGTCGACAATATTAATTCACTCAGCAAACCTTTCTTCCTGGTCCACCGTGCATGTGACCAAATAATCACATATTGCTCCGCAGTGGACATATTGAGAAAAATTGGGATTTTTTGGTCTGGAAAGATGAAGACATAGTGTCCTCATCAGTCCTGCGTCCCAGCGTGGGATCTGGATGCTGCACATTTGGTCTGTTTTCATCAGCAAACGCTAGATAACCCACAGAACAAGCCCCCGTCTTCCTCCCGAACCAGCCTTTAAAAATCCCACAGCCGCTGGCAGGAAAGAATCTTGGTCATTAACGCCACCTCACTGAGGGGTCCAAGGCTGGGCCAGGGGTCTTCACCGGTCTGGGCTGCCTTTCTTTTGTGCAAGCTGTCGTCATCTGTGCACCGCGGCTGCCTGACACCCGCGGCCGCTGCTTGAGTCCACCGACTGCTGCCAAACTACCAGGCGGCCGGTATCATTTATCCTGTAATTGGGGCGCTCGTCAGGTTTGCCCAGCTTCCGTGCTAACCGTGTGGCTGCTGCCGAAATCCCAAACAAATCCTAGTATTCCCCTGCTCAGGGTTGGAGGGAGGGCACCTCCGCACAGGTGACCGTCCTGATTGCCTCCACGCTTTCCAGCAAAGGGGTTTCCATTCATCTTCATCACGGGCTCAATCTGTGCACGGAGAGGAGGCCGCTGCGGTGGGGCCTCTCCTCCCAGTCACCTGGAGGCTTCCTCTCGTCTGTTCCTCTGCCTCCACAGGCCAATTCTATCCCGCCTGCCCTGCTGCTTTCCCGGGGTCTGCGAGGGTCCTCGGCAACCACACCCTCTCCCTCTGGGGCCGCAGGAGAGCCCCCAGCCAGCCCGCTGTAGACGTGGGGACTTGTCGGTCTGTCCTTGCCGTGGCCTTGACACTGGGAAGAGGACCTGGGCCATGGGCGGGAAAGTGGGTCTTCCGTGCTCCAGAGACTCCGATTCAATCTGGTCTGCTGATGCCCCCGGGGTGCCAGGCTCCATGCTCGGGAACACATGTGCACAAGGGGAAGTGCACACCGGGATCAGGATAATGAAGAACTGTCGTGGGCACCGTCCTCTACAGTTTGCAAAGCTCCTTCTGCTCCCCAGCTCCCACAGTGCCCCACAGCCCTGGGAGGCTGGCTTTGCAGAAGGGCAGATGGGATCCCTTAGTTGCTAAAGATGCGGGTATGGGCATCCTCTAGACCTGGGTTCGGATCCTGGCTCTGGCACGTATTTTCTGTGTGGCTTTGAATAAGCCACTTTACATTTCCGAGCCGCAGCTTCCTCATGCAAAATGGGGCTCGTGTGATGCGCACCCCGCGGGTGAGAGTTCTGGGAGGAGTGTGTGGAGCACTCAGCCCTGGGCCCGGCACACGGAAACAGTCGGGGAACTCAGGGCAGGATTGTGACTAACGGGCAGCACCTCCCAGAGAAAGGGACGGGAGGCTCCCACAGCCCTCGGGACCTTGTCCAGAGAGGCCCTTTAGCGTTGGCAGCTGTCAGAGCTGGGCTCAAGTCATTGACTGTGTGACTCGGGGCAGTTGCCACATCTGTGAAATTGGAATATTAACCTTGTCATTGGGTTGCTAGAGAAAAGCTTTATACATTGGAAATAATTAATTGCCACATCGCAGGGCAGGCCAAGAGGAGCCTGGTGTGTTTTTGCATCTAACTGGAGGGACCTGGACGAGTTCTGGGTTCCGGCCAGAGCTGTCCTAGTGAAGGGTCACTCGGAGCTGATTCCACGTCGGGAGCCCCCCTGCCGCACCCCGGGCATCCCAACCAGGAGCCGGACGCTCCCATAGAGGGCCAAGGGCTGCTTTCACTCTGCAGTCTTTTCAGCCAATGGTTTGTACCTGTCCTTGGCCACAAGATGTCACCCAAGGAACAGCAAAGCAGGGGCCTGGGCAGAAACTGGCCATCCCAGAAGTCAACCCAGGGGACGGCAGATTGCAAGGGGAGGAGCTGCAAAGGGCCGCACGCTGCAGGGGTCCAAGTCCCAGGATTTCCAACATAACAGGGTGCTATTGCCCCCAGAGGACACAGGTTTGTAGACGCCACCTGAAGATAAGTAAATAATAAAATAATACACAATAAGCAAATAGGGACAAGAATCCCTACTTCCCAGAGTAGGGTTAAACAGCGCCAGCAGGACAAGAGGGTGCAAACAGACACGCACACTTTGGTGTGATCAGGGCCGCAACCCGGCAGGTGCTGAGCTGGGCGCCTTGCACCCTCCACCCCTGCCCTGCGCCTGGTGGGGTGGGAGTGACACAGGAGAGGCCAGCAGTGTGGCATAGCCTCTGCCCCCCTGGGTTGGCCCTAGGCTCCATGTTCAGTCCCACGTGGCCCAGCAGGACCCACACCAACTCTTCAGTGGCAGCTGTCTGGCACCCAGACCTAGAAGGACAAAGAGACAGGAGGGCCCTCACTTGCAGAAGCTTCTCACGGACTGGACTCGGCGCGGGCTCCTTCTCTGTCCCTCCACTGCTCGGGCCTGGGGAGGGCGGCTGGGCTGCAGGAGGCACAGGGCCAGGGCTTCAGAGGTGCCTCCAGCCCACCCGCATCTACCCAGCAGAGATGGAGGGCTTGGGGTTCGCTCTTCCTAGAGGATGGGAGGAACTACTTGGCCCTGGACCACAGGAGATGGGGAGTCCCTGTCCCAGCAAGAGCTGAATTTGGGAGAGAAAACAGTGGAATCCCTGCTAGGAATCATCTCCCTCATCCACTCCCATCTGCAAACATTCAGGAACACCTGCCATTTGGGAGCTTGCTGTCCCCAAGGAGAACACAGGCCCAGGGAGGTCCCTGCTGTGTGGAGGGATGGAGGCGCCTCCAGAAGGAGGGGCACAGGGTGGGGTGGGGGGGCTGTCAGATCAGGGATGGGCAAGGCGCAGGCTACAGGCAGGCAGCGCGTAGCACTCTGGGTAAAGGTGACGGTGATGGTTCTGAGGGGCTGGAGTGGAATTGGAGTGGAAAAAAGGAGAAGGGACAGAGACATGTGGCTGGAACCCAGATAGGAAGAGAAGTTTTAAGCAGGAGAGGAATGTGATCAGACTTGATGCATTCTAAGGGCACCTAGAAGGGGCAAGAGGGAGGCATGGAAACCACTCAGGAGGCAGCTGTGACAGCAGAGGTGGGGAACTGACTGTGGCAGTGGGGACAGATCTAAGAGACGTTTGCTGAGGACTCGTCAGGAGGTTTGGCGGCCCTGGGACTCGGGGGGCTGGATGTGGGATGCTGAGGTGGGTGGGGCAGAGCATGTGGGGACGCAAGTGTCAGATCCAGAAGGGTGGACCATTTCAGGCATTGTTTCACTGCAGTTATTACACACGGCCACGGCAGAATGGAGCTGGAGCTCACAACCGAGCCTTTCAGTTAAAAATGGGCTCTAGGAGTCACCTCCGCACACGGGTGGGACGGTTCTCGTGCTCCCGGGGGTGAAGGCACAGCAGCCTCCGTCAGGGAGTGTGCCGTGGCCGCATCGAGGGGCGCTGGCCGGTCTCCTCGCCACGGCACAGCCGGTGGGAAGGAACCGGCGGCCTAAGCTTGTGTTCACGGCAAGACTTTCACGTCTGCACTTGAGCAGCCTCTCTTTAGGGGTTCCAGAGGCCCCCCCATGCTGCTGGCAGCCTTCACAGCGCCCTGCACTTTAGCCACAGCCCCCACAGCCTCGGCTAAGGGCCAGCACAGAATAGTTCAAGATTTTACACATATGGCAAAACTGGAGACTGCAAGAGATCAATGAGGTAACAGCCCAAATCAGGAAACACCCTTCAAAGGAGTTGTCTGGCTTAGGTCGGGCTAGTGGCAGGGCTCAGATGAGAACCTTCTTCAGGTTCCTGAAACTGGCACTCCAACCACACACCACCAAAACCTGTGGCTCTTCAGTAAGTGGCAGGAGTGATGCCAGGAGGAGGTGCCGGCCGGGCGGCATCCCTGAGGACGCTGAGCTGGTGGGGTGGCCCTTAGCGCCTTCCCACCGTCTGGCCCTTCCGGTGCACTTCCTCCACCCGGCCGCTCCCCCACAGCTCCCTAAGGAGCAGCAGATGCGGCCTCGCCTGTCACCATCACAGCCACAAGAGGAGGAAAACAGGGTTGTCAGTGGTCAAGATGTAAGGCGGGCCAGGGGGTGAAGAAATCCAGGCGGGAAGTCCACACACGGCAGTGGGGAGCAGAGAAGTGTGCAGAGACGCTCTCTCACTTGGAGCATGGGCAGGCGAGGCTGCACGTGGGGAGCAAAATGACTCTCAACAGGCAAGTTCGGAGATGACGGTTCACAGCAGAACTCCCTAGAACACTTAAAAATGGACCGGTTTCTGGGCCCTGTCCCCAAATATTATAACCCATTTGGTCAGGGTGGGTCAGATTAGATCCCTTGACTGAATTAACCAGGAATCAGCGATAAGAACCATCAGCACCACCTACATCTCTCAAAGCCCTGGTTACAAGTTTGTCAGAACTACGAATGAAGAGGGCTAAGGAAAGCTGAAGTGAAAATGTCCTGTTTTGGACACTCTTTTCATGAGAGCATAAAATTTCATGCTTTTGGCCAGCAATACGCTGAATTTCTAGATAGTTAACAGAAATAAGATTACCGTGGTTTTCACGTTGTCTACAACAGGCCCAATGACTTAGAACTGAGCACTATGTCCACTTTAGCACAAAATGCGGAAGATGTTTTCCGGATCCCCACAACCAGAGATTTTCCAGCCAGTATGGCTCTTTGGTCAATTTAAAAAACTCTAGGGGCTACAGTTTACTACTCGAAGCAGACGGAAAGGATTCTCATGGAATGAAATGACTGAAGCAAAAGCTCTTCACTGAATACTTCAACCCTGACACATTTATAGCCAAGAGGAGCTCAGCACCTGGCTTCACTGTCCAGGATCACGACAGCTTTGCAGCAGCACTGCAGCCAGCCAGCGAAGCTCAGCCTCCTTTGGGGAGAAGCTACAGAGCCATGTACTTGGAAGATGGGCTGAGTGGGAACAAACATAACAGGAGTCCAAGTGACATAGGTAATTCCAAGTTCGCAAGAAAAGTTGAATGCAATTTTCAGTTCCTAGGCAAGTCACAGCACTCATTTTAATACTGAACAGAGTGAAAACTGAGCCCTAAGCAAGTTTCGAACTGCCTCTTGTTAAATGAAGGGTGATCAATATAGGAAAAGCACCTTTCCACCAGCAAGGGAAGCCTGAAGAGTGAGCTAGGCCTCCTTCCTTCTGCTGAAAAGATTTAATAAAGGCCTCGGTGAATATTGTGATTAGATGGTAACGTTTTTGTTTTCAGGACTAAGGCTGATGAACAGCTCCCAAACACAGGCATCAGATAGAAGCTGTTAAAACTGACATTCACCAACTCGTTAGTTACTTCTGGGTCATTCCAGTTCCTTCCTGCACCACACTTTGCAAATACCTTACATGTTCAGATGAAAAAGACAAGTGTGAATTCATAGAGAGCATCAGTAACATCTGGAAGTCAAATACATTTTCAGAAATGCTTCTGAATACAAAATAGATGGTGGAAACATAAAACCCAGTGAATCAAACTGCTCTCCCTTTTTAATCAGTTTTACAGAATGGTATTTTACATTTCTAATCACATTAGGAGACAGGACAAATTTCCTGCACACATACAAGATTGTGCAAGCTCATTACTGAGGCTTAATAAAGGTTTTATCAATTTTAAGAGAAGAGGCAGTACAAAGCTTTTTAACATGGGGGAAGCACAAGAAGGATACAGTGGCCAAGACAGAACAGTAACGCGGCAGAGACGAGTTCTGACAGTGTGTAGCCCTTGCCCACAGCCTGCCGTTACCCAGGTGAAGACTTTCTGTCTTGACCTTAACCTTTGCTGAGCTCAGGCCTGTGGACGTGGCAGCTCCACAGTGACTCCACAGTTCAACCACAACCTTAATGCTGAAGCAAACCGAATCTTCATTTCTTCAAGTGTACTCAAGAGTAATAAAGCTATTACTTCCTAGGTAACCTACATTCTAAAATATATTAAGTAATTATTAATCTGGCAAAGTTCTCAAGCATTTTGGCATTCAAAATACCTCAAAATCTCATCACTGTTCATCCACTTGAGCTTCAAGAAGACTGTTTGGATTTTCCTCCCAAATTATAGCAATTACATGCAGAATAAACCCACTAGACTTAAAAGAACTGAAAAGAAGGAAAACAGAGACATGTCTTTAAAGAAACAAGGCAGGAATAAACAGACAGGAAGAGAAAGCCTAGGATCCACCAAGTGAGGAGGCCAACTCCACTCCATCTCTGTACTTCCATGCAATCCACTCAATTTTGAGCAAGTGCCTTCCTACTTGCCCTCCTTATACCCAATCACATCAGAGAAAGAAAATTTAAACTGCACACATTTAAAACACCTCATTGGAATTTTCATGGCAAGGAATAGGAAAATGGTGCCTGGTTCGGCGCACACAGTCAGCTACAGATTCTTGCAGCAAGAACACAGCCTCCTTACTGGCTGGGGTGGGGTTCTGTTCTCTTGCTTATGCACTTCAGGAACATATATTTGTAAAGTCCACTTGAAACAAAGGTTTCCAGGACACAACAGAAAAAGAAAAACCATGCACTACGTCTATTTTCAATCCCTGAGAAAGCCTAAATTCTCTTACTACAGCAATTTAACTATCTGTATGAAAAGGCTTCCATTAGCAGGTTTTTATGAAGAAAAAGCAGAAAGAAGAAATTAGGGTGGCTGAGATTTTACCTAAAGTGAGAAAGAAAATGAAGTATTTACCAGGTTTAAAAAAAATACTTTCATAGACCGGGTGCGGTGGCTCACGCCTGTAATCCTAGCACTCTGGGAGGCCGAGGCGGGTGGATCACTCGAGGTCAGGAATTCGAGACCAGCCTGAGCGAGAGCGAGACCCCGTCTCTACTAAAAATAGAAAGAAATTATCTGGCCAACTAAAAATATATATAGAAAAAAATTAGCCAGGCATGGTGGCGCATGCCTGTAGTCCCAGCTACTTGGGAGTCTGAGGCAGTAGGATCGCTTAAGCCCAGGAGTTTGAGGTTGCTGTGAGCTAGGCTGATGCTACAGCACTCACTCTAGCCAGGACAACAAAGAGACACTCTGTCTCAAAAAAAAAAAAAAAAATACTTTCATGAGGAAAGACAATCTTCAACCTGTATTTCTATTACTTCCAGAAGCAGAATATTAATATAAAACACAAACTGATTTTTCTTTTCTCCAGAGAATTCTATAAGATTTCAGTAAGCTGAGCCACTATCTCCTCATTTAACATCCATAAACTTTGTAAATTTCAGGCAATAATTTGTGGCTACCAAATGTTTCCCAGGGGCGATTTTGTACTTTTGCATGAATTCTTCATGTAAAACAAGTACCGGAAGGCAGTGTAGTAAGAAGCATTTGAGAGCTGGGCACAGTGGCTCACACCTAGCACTTTAGAGGACAAGGCAGAAGGATCGCTAGAGGCCAGGAGTTCGAGATCAGCCTAAGCAACACAGAGAGACCCTGTCTCTACAAAAAAAATACAAAAATTAGCCAGGCATGACACGCACTTGTCATCCTAGCTACTGAGGAGGCTGAGATGGGAGGATCACTTGAGCCCAGGAGTTCAAGGCTGCAGTGAGCTATGATGATGCCACTGCACTTCAGCCTGGCAAAGAGACCCTGTCTCAAAAAAAAAAAAAAAAAAAAAAAGTATGAGGAATTTTTCTTGAAAAATCAAAAGAGAATCATTTCCTATTTCTCATACTACTACTACTGCCATACAGAGAGTGACTAAATTCTTAAATGTAGAAATCAACACTGTAAGAAATCCTGTCATGAAATAAAGCTAGTGATGGTTAATGCTGAAGTGGTCCTTGCTCCTGACAGGGTGCCGAGGGAAACTTGGCTGCCCCTACAACAGCTGGGCTGTGCTTCTCCACAGCACCTGAGTCGTTAGCACCCGAATCTGCCTCACAGGCTTCACTGACACCAGATCCGGGGGATTCCACCCTCACCGCTGGCTCAAGCACCACAGAACCCTATTTCCTGCCTCCAGTGTAGCCTGTGCCCCCAGACCACCACCTTCTCCTCCACAGAAAAGAGCCCTGGTGAAAGTCATCTTATTTATTTCCATAGTGAAGAAATGGAATTGATTTAGCAACCATTGTGAAGAAAAAAAAATCTCTCATTGATTTATGGGTTAAATCCCATAACAATGAATTCCAACTATTCATGGTCTTCTGTTGACTTAACGTTTATTGAATCAAACGCTGAAGTAAATGGACTCTTATGTAGGTCTCAGAAATCATGTCACACAGCTTGTCTTGTAATGCATTTACGATGGGATTTGACTTCTAATTCTAGGCAAGTTTGACAGTTACAGCCCATGAAGCACATGACTCTGTACACAGATTTCTTGACCTAACATTCGAAAGGACATTTCATAGAACTAGTTTAATTTTGATCTCTCCCTTGAGGGCAGAAACCACATCCCACACTCCTACACAACCTGTTATTGTCTTATTTTAAAATAAGTGAATGAGAAGAGTTGGAGACATAAAGAAAATCCAGTTTCTTTAGGCATTCTGAGACAGAGAGAGCTCAGAGACAGGGAGCAGACAGCCTCTGCATTCATCTGCTCAAGGCTGTTTGCCACAGTTCCCTTAAAAAACACCTGGAAATGCTCCAGCAACAAGGGACTGAAAGTATGGGACTGAGTTTGTTATAAAAGCAGCTCAGCAAGTTTAGGAAACGTACAAAGTGAAACCAGTCAGTGATGGCCTGTGTATAAGACTTGTGCTTGATGCTTTGGTGTGCCTCCTTGGCCAATTTCTCAGGCACCAAACCCATTCCTGATTAATCGGCAATATACAATGCAAACAAAACTACTAAAACACAGACTTTTTTTCAGAAGAGGGAAATAAAGGCACAGAAACCTGCCAAAATAGATTTTTTTCCATAAGAATAGTATGGTTGATTAAAATAGTTTATCACTAGTAAAACTTGTATCACTAGAACAGACAATACAAATTAGTTTTAAAAAAAATGACATTCACTGAATTCCTGGTCTGTGCATTCAATGTGAATAATCATCAAAAATATAGCACAATTAAAGGTTTGTAAGGAGCTTTGTCTGGGGGTTCTACAGTATATTTAGTATTTCAGATAAAAAGTACCACAATAAAGTATTAGGTATCTACTGTTCATTTTATGTCATATATGATAATTAAAGAGTTTATCTCCTTTATGCAGGCTCTTAAGTGATTTTTATACTCCTCATCAAAGGCAGCTCTGCGCATCAAACTCCACACCTAGAAAGTTCAATAAACTGTATTACACTTTAATAAATATTTGTGTATTTTTTGTGTTTTGCTTTTAAGCTCAGCTTAAATTTTGTCAAGGAAACCATTTCACAGGAGGGTATGTGACAACCTATTATCAGCAATAGTCCTTGTTTATTAGAATCTGAAGATGTCCATATTACATCAAATATAAATATATATTATATTTACATTTCCTTCTTAGCTTTTCAATTTAGGTGAGTGTATTTATAGATAATGCCACTAATACACCACTATTATAATCCTCAGTGCAACTTATATTTTCCTTCCATTAGATGCATATAAGATAAGATAGCATCTTAAAAGAGGGGTATTGTTCTTTTTTAAAATAAAAAGAAAGAATGGGTATCTATGAATGAAGGCCTAGGAATTTTCTAAGAGATTCTGTTCTGTTTTTTAATATTTAAAAATACCTGGAAAATGTGGTCCCTTTTTGCAGTACTATTCTCTACTTGGGGACAAGAAAATAAAATATGCAACTCAGAAAGGAAAGAGCCCAAAGAAAAGAGAACCTGCTTGTTAGCTCATTAATCTGTTTAGTAAAGATCTGTTTTAAAATGTCTGAATGCTGTACAATATTATACAAAAACAATCTTCTTCAGCCTTCAAAGCAGCTGGTACATTTCTTAGAGATCTCTATACCCAACTAACAGTCTGCTGCCTTGGTAGCCTTGGTCTTGGTCACTTTCGGTCATCAATGGTTTTAATGAATTCCACTGCTGCTGTGAACTGCATCCACCAATAGGACTCCTCTCCAGACAGACAGCTGGCATAAAAGCTACTGATATACTGAACAGTGGACAGCAAGCAGGGTGGATTTGCCTAGAAAAATAAAAAATAAAAAAGAGTCAATTACTCAGATGTACAGCTTTGCAAATCATTTAAGAGTTCTTCAAATGTTTTTCTGTGAAAGAGATACCAGTCCTTTAGAAAATAATCCCCAAATTACATTTTTTGGAAGTAATCTGTAAACTTTAGCTACTATGAGTAGCAACAGTATACTGGACAGGCAACCCAGGTTCTAGTCCTAACTGAACTATCTAGAAGTTTCTATCCTTGCAAGTTACTTAACCTCACTAGTCCCTGTGGAGGCTGAACTAATCCCAATGGTCTTACTTAACATCCAGGATTCCAGAATGTTAATAAGGAAATAAATACTGTAGACAAATTGAGCTATATATCTGGTAAGTCTGGAGGATCAACTGAGAAAGAAAAAACTAAAAAGATAATTTGCCCTCTGCTGCAAGAGGTAACACAAAACACCTGTTTTTAACCTTCTTCACGTGGACAGAAAAGACACAGGTCATGAAATGGCTGTAAGGACAAGCTAAGGCCTTTTCCTTAAAACTAGCTTAAACCGGCTCTACATAAGGACGAGACAGATCACATGTGGAAGAGAGAAGAGCAGTGAACACAAGGAGGAGCTGCGGTGGCTGATCCCACGGGTTTCTAACTCAGAGCTGAGAGTCCAGGCTGCAGAAATGTTGCAAACACTAAGAATTCATGAGAAATGTGTCAAACACTCTTCAGACAGCAACAGCTGGGCTGGCCTGACTGAAACACACAAGTGATGCGGTCACTTAGTGGTTGTGTACACTCAAACTGCATGGCTGCCCCCAAAATGTTCAAAATAAACCATTTACATGATGAAATTTTAATTTTAAAAGTCAAAGAAGGACAAGAGATGTGGGTGCTTTTATACCACATGACAAGAAGCCAAAAGAGCGGAGAGATGACTAGTAAATTTGGTGGTCTATGTGACAGATACTGCAAAGAGTTCAGTGTGAAAGAAGATGGTAAAAGCACAATAGAGAGAACCTGCCCTTATCTATTCACTCAATAATTACATGCTGAGCCCCAACCAAGAGTTTCACGCACAGCTTTAAAAGCTGAAAACATTCATCTAGGAATCTAGTCCCCCCATCCTTTCTTTTGAAAACCCTAACTTCTGGAAAGAACAAATCTTGACATTAGGCACTTTCTTTCTGGTAACACAAAGCTTGAGACTTCAAAAAAGCCAAGATCTCTAACATCAAGTGAAGCCATGTGCCACCCTGCTCAGAATGACACAACTCCTTATCTGATAGCAGTAAGGGGCCTACCTTTATCAACACAAACACCAACACAGGGACAAAGTCGTCTGCTCCAGGGACCGAGTCCTCGTTGGCCAGGCTCAGGAGGTTCATAATCGTAGAGCACATTCTCAGGATGCACTGCACTTTGTCCCGGGGGGTTTTGTAAGCACTTATTGTCCTGATTTCTGATTGTGCAGATGGCCACGGTGCTTCTCGAAGATAAACCTAAGTGAGACCACAGACAATGTGCAGATTCCAAATCCATCAGCAACCCCAGCAATGACCACCCCAACCACCGTGTCAGGAAGCGGAGGGTAAGGTGGTTGCTTTTTTCCTCTCTCCAGTAAAACCATATTGAGGTTCCTTCCCCCTCTACCCAAGATTGAAGTTTAACTTTTTTTCTGAGACAGTCTCACTCTGTCTCCGAGGCTAGAGTGTCATGGCATCATCGTAGCTCACTGCTACTTCAAACTCCTGCGCTTAAGTGATCCTCCTGCCTCAGCCTTCCAAGTAGCTGGCACTACAGACATGTACCATGACACCCGGCTAATTTTTCCTTTTTTCTTTTTATTTTTTTAATTTATTTTTATTATTTTTTACTTTTTTTTTAAAGAGATGGCGTCTCTCGCTCTTGCCCAGGCTGGTCTTGAACTCCTTAGCTCAAGCAATCCTTCTGCCTCGGCCTCCCAAAGTGCTAGGATTACAGGCATAAACCACTATGCCCGGCCCCTGGCTAATTTTTCTATTTGAAGTAGAGATAGAGTCTCACTCTTGAGCTTAGGCAATCCACCGACCCCAGCCTCCCAGAGTGCTAGGATTATAGATGTGATGAGCCATTGTGCCCGGCCAAAGCTTAACTTAAATTTTTAAACTTTTAAATAATAATTTGTTTTCCATTTTAAAATAGAGCAACCCAGATATCCATTAATACAAAAGGGGCATACAATTAACACAGAACCTACAACTCATAAAATTTCAAACAATTATTTTCTTAAATAGCTAGGATGGAACTTCCCTACATTTAGCAGCTGACTCCAAAAGTGGAAACAAGTTACTAACAGACGGTAATTTAAAAGTTAATATGTACCCTTATTGCAGTAGTTCTAGAAATAACAGATTCAAAAAAATCAAAGACAATTTAAAATTTTATATTAATACTAATTAGTGTTCCCTTAGTGGAGGTTTCAACAAAAACCACCAGAAAGCTCAAAAACCCTGAAATTTTCCTGTTTTCTTATTTTGTAAGAGATGTGTCAGACAGGCAAAAATGCTAGTATCAATAACTAAAAGGTACTTTGAGGTCACATTCAGATTCAATTATCTCTACCGGAACAGCAGTTAACACACTCTCTGGAGTGCTCCCAGCCCCCTCTTCAAATGGGTCGTCTCTGCAAGAACCTGACTAGAAAGCAAGGATGGAGAGTGCTGCCCGGGAGGGCTGGGCGGAGAAGCCCTGCCTGTGCACCCAGGGGCTTCAGGGAGGGGCTTCTCCCTGCTGCCTCACTCCTTCCTCTCCACTGCTGAGGCTCTTTTCTGTACCAGGGAATTTTAACCCCTGGAAGCACCTTCAAGAACTTTACAGTTAGTCTAAATTATATCTAGCCTTGAAAAAGTGGTAGCATTATATGGTATACCACGCAGCATTTAGTTAATCTCACATGCCACATAAACATGTATTACCTCTGGTATCTGGAGAGCTCTGTGGTTTGCAGTCACTACTTTAGACAATCTCTGGATGTGCTCATGAAGAACCCTAAAAATGCACCCCCAAAATACATACGTAAATATATATGGTATAAAACAAGGTACATAGTCATACCGATTTTTTCAAAACTTTTAGAACATTTTCAACTTATTTCTAGATACAGATTACAATTACAGTTGAGACTATCTCTTAGCTGTAAGTATTCTTTCTTGTCAAAAAAGGCACATATTTAGGATCTGCTTAGAAATGCTGAGTAAACCGAGGGCATGCAGTTAGAGTAGGGAAGTCCTTCTTTCCTGGACTAGGACAACATTCCAGTAGAGAAAGGAGAAAGCCCCTAACCCAGGAGCTGCTGTGACACATTATTTAGTAAAGTAGAAGAAAAGGGGGTAAGAAAAAGAAAAGTGAGAGGAGGTAGAGGGATCAAAAGCCAGAAACCAAAGATCACAGATCTTATAGGGAGAAGGGACTGTAGAATTCACCCAACCTCTCATTCTGTAGATGAAGATAATTAGGCTGAAAACGGTAAAAGATTTCCCTAAGGCCACACAGGGGTCAGTAGCAAGGGCTACACCCAGCTTTCTGTGGCTAGAGTTCTTTCCAAGCACTGAGCTAGCTCTCCATACTGTACAAAACCTGCAGAAATGCCATGGAGGAGGGAGTAGAAATAATCTGCTTCAAAATTGCTCTTTGTAGTAGAGTTTGAATGTCCCCACTCCTCATCCTATGCCTGAAGCCAAAAATTGGTGTTCTGGAGAGAACACAGGCCCCATTTGGCATATTAAGTACAGAAGCATGGGGTGGGCCAACAGCTTCTGAGACTACAAACAGGTGAGAAAGGCAAGTTGGAATGATCCTAACCCATTTCACATGAAGTGAATTTTCTCAACTGTATATGCAACATTTTAAAATTTCTGTGAAAGAAAACCCTACACAGGAGTGCACTTGCTCAAGGCTTCTCAGGTGTGGCTCCGAGCCATGGTGCTCAAATTTGGCTCAGAATAAACGTCTTAAAATTAAAAAAAGAAAAAAAAGAAAAGAAAACTTTATATAAACCAAATAACCCACCCTGAAACCCCATTATATGGGTCTCTGAGAGTTGCTGGCACAGTAAGCCACTGTCACTTCTGGGAAACATGATGACAACTTTAATATGGTTGGGACAGAAGCAGGGTTGCGAAGCTGCACTCAAGAAAACACAGAAGAACAAAAATAAAAATACTGAATCCTCCATAGTCTCACTACTCAAAGATAACCAATGTTATTAACCATTCCAGATTTTTTTCCCCAGGATTATTATCTTTTTTTTTGAGAGAGAGAGAGAGGTCTTGCTTTGTCACCCAGGCTAGAGTGCAATGGCCTTATCACAGCTCACTGCAATCTCAAGCTCTTGGGCTCAAACAATCTTCCTGCCTACACCTCCCGAGTAGCTGGGACTACAGATTCATGCCACCACCATGATTGGCTAATTTCTCTATTTGTAGAGACAGGGGTCTTGTTCTTGCTCAGGCTGGTCTCAAACTCCTGGTCTCAAGTGATTCTCTCACCTCAGCCTTCCAAAGTGCTAGGATTACAGGTGTGAGCCACTGTACCCAGCTAGTTTTTTTGAACAGTTTTATTGAGATATAATTTATATGCCATATAATTTCAGACATTTTTTGATATTCAAATATAAAACTGGTCGCTCCTAATTAATACATGAGTATATATTAGAATCCAAGCACTGTGCTTGCTTGACACTGGGGCAGTGTGGTGAATAAAAGCATTATTTCCTGCTCTCATGGAGGGAATAATCCAGTGAGGAAGACAACATTCATCAAATGATCACACAAACCAGTGATCAAGAACAGGGGAGAATTTTACCCCCCAAGGGACATTTGGCAATGTATGGAGACACTCTGGTTATCACAACTGGTGGGATACTGCTGGCATCTAGTGTGTAGAGGCCAGGGATGCTGATAAACGTCCTACAATGCCCAGGACAGCCTCCCACATCAAAGAACAATCTGGCCCCAAATGTCAGTGTGCTGGGTTGAGAAACCATGACTCAAACAAATGTCAAATGGCAACCATGGCAAATGGAAGGCACACAGCCCTGAGAGAGCCCTAACAGGGGATGTGACCTCATCAGGAGAGGTCACCCCAGGGAAGTGATACTTCAGTCAAGATCTGAGGTAAGTAAGAGTTAATCACACGAAGGAAAGGAAGAATATCTGAGGCAGAGTAAACAACAAGTGCTTTCCAAAAAGGCCATAACAATTTAAACTCCTTCCAGCCTGACTGCCCACATCCCTGAAACTGGGTATTAGCATTCTTTTTGATCACGTAACTCTGACAGGTGAAAAATGGTAACTGATATGTTTCCCTTTACTATCAGATACTAAGTCACATGTACAGCTTGCCTAAAATACGGAGCTACCTGATAGATCCCTATACAATCCAACACAGGCACTCAGCACAGAAGCACTCACTGGTCACGAAGTATGTCGCCATCCTGATTAGGGTAGAAAGCGAGCTTGAAAATCCGGTTCATCACGCTTCGCTCAATGGCCAGCTGCGCATCCTGAAGCTGCTCTTCACTCGCGTTTTGCCATATGACATCCTGGGCCATCGCACCGTAAAGAAACTGCAGAAAATCTTCTACCTGAGCAGTTTTATCATCAGCTGCTGTGAGCTTCTGAAAGTCTCCAATGCAAAATAATAACTTTTAAAATAGTTTAATAAAAACTATCTAAATAATTTTTAAAAGGAAATTATAGAAATCATTTTAATCATAGTTATGCAGACATCATGACCTTAAAGCCAAAAGAGTTTTGAGTTTGGTTTATTCCAGGAAAATGTGTAGCCAAATCATTAAAATCAGGAAAAAGGAAGAAATATGTGAAAGTTTAAGTGCAAGGGGGTTTGCTATAAAAATGACATGTTTGGTTTTAAAAAATAAGAAATCTCATGTGGATCCAAAAATTTATCAATTTCCCCAATTTTTAAAATAAACTACAGATATTCAATCTAGGAGAAAAGTATAATTTATTGGTTCGACATCAAAGTTTAATTATTAGGAATCCATAAAATAAGTGGGTATTTGAGGCATGCAGGTACTTGAACAAACTAGCAAAACAAAACAGAATTTCCAAATCTTCTCAAGAGCATATGGCTGAAGAGATGCTTAATCTAAAGGTACTGAGTTACCTTGAATGAATTCCCTGATCTTCTTTTCTTTGCTCTCAAGCAGCAACCTCACACAGACAGTGGTAAAGTATCGATTGGCCACCTCTTTGTCCCGCAAAACCCTTTGTAACAGCCTCTCCAGGTGAGCCTGTGTGGTCTGCAGTCCTTGTCGACAACGAGTGAGATAAGCAATATATGGGGCTCTTTTCCTAAAAGGAAAAATACTTTGCAGGACATTGGGTCTACACAGGGCATACTTTCTTTGAAGATATAGGTTCCCAATTTTTTCTTTCTTTTCTTCCTTTTTTTTTTTTTTAGATACAGGGTCTGACTCTGTCACTTAGGCTGGAGTACAGTGGTGTGATCATAGCTCACTGTAGTCTCAAACTCTTGGGCTCAAGTGATCCTCACAACATCCCACTAATTTTTAATATTTTGGGAGTGATGGGGTCTTGCTATGTTGCTCAGGCTGGTCTCAAACTCCTGGCCTCAAGTGATACTCCTCCCTCAGCTTCCCAAAGTGCTGGGATTAAAGGCATGAGCCACCCGCCTGGCCAAGGTTCCCAATTTTTCTTTAAAAAACAAAAAATTACTGCATAGACTTTGGTTTTACAAATTGGCATGTCAGGCTGCAGACAACTGTTGTGGGGACTAATCATGTGGCCAGCTCAAGAAACAGACCCATTTATCGTGTCTGGGAAGAATATCATCAACACTTAGATACCTAACTCACTAAAAGTTACTAAGTCCTTTTGCATACTTGGTCTATTATATATGGAAGCACAGTCTCTACACTGGTAGGAGAAGATGAAAAGTAACAACAAAATAAAGGTTATGCAACCCTAGGTCACTAAACATCCTCTACCAGGCTGGGCCCGGTGGCTCATGCCTGTAATCCTAGCACTCTGGGAGGCCGAGGCAGGAGGATTGCTTGAGAACAGAAGTTTGAGACCAGCATGAGCAAGAGCAAGACCCTGTCTCTACAAAAAATAGGAAAATTAGCTGGGCATGGTGGCATGAATCTGTAGTCTCAGCTATTCGGGAGGCTGAGGCAGGAGGACCCCTTGAGCCCAGGAGTTTAAGGTTGCAGTGAGCTATGATGATGCTACTGCACTCTAGCAGGGGCAACAGAGCAAGAAGACTCTGTCTCAAAAAAAAAAAAACAAAGTTCTCCACCAATTATCTGCTTAGAGTCTAAATGTAACAATCATTAGAGCACCCATTCCGTAAGCCTTGAAGCCTCCTCACTTCCTAAGCATCTCAGTTAAATTTTTCTCCACAGCCATTAGCAGGGGACTGGGAGCAGAAAAGCATAGCAATTTCTAAGGTTACTCCCATTCCATTGGTCCAGGACAATATCTTTCCTATCACATCTAAAAAAAGGAAAATGATATCCTAGTTACCCTGGCTTCACGATGTAAGCACATCTCTTTACCTGATTTTTGTGTAAAGCTGAAATAAACTGTACTGCTCTATTAGACCTGCTAATTTATAACTACATTTCTAGACTAAATACCCAAATGCGTTGCTTAGTAATCTATATCCAAGTAAACACAGCCAAGCACTTTGTAGTAAGCCTAGATTCATTTCTGAAATAAGGGCCTAAAAGAAAACACTTGCAGATAAAAATGAGGTTTACAAGCTGAACAGGCAGGGTATATTACCTGTAGTCCTCAGCAATAGATGCCAGCAGTTTTCTACAAGTCCTATTATCAAAACGGCACACACAACGCATTGTTTCTTGAAGTTGAGCCATTAAGTTCTTATCTTGTAAATTAATTGCTTCAGCTATTTGAACTTTTAAGAAGCATACAATTTCATTGTCTAAATAAAAAAATAAGAATTCTGTTATTATCGACAATTTCCAGGGGCTTAATTACATAAGCTGTATGTAACCTCTCAGCATCTGGGATGTCAATTCTGCTTTATCATGTATCACTAGAACTAAGCTGTATTGCCACTCCCGATTAGAAAATACTTTAATAAACCATCAGTAAGCAAAATGCCTATAAGTGACACTAATACAAATGTATTCAGTTGAATCATATGGAATTGCTGTATAGCTTAAAGAGCTGAATTTCATATGGTTCAACCTACAAATATAAAAAAAATAATATCCTACAGCAACTTACCTTCTGGATCTGTATGGTCTGGTAAACCATTCCTTGTCGAATGAGTTAGCACTGGGAAGGCAACAGAGTCAGCAGAGCAAAGAGCAAGCCTCAGTTTCTTTTTCGCATCTCTGAAGAACAAGTAGAAAACATGGTAATTTCTTTATCCAAATATGGTCACATTTTATGATTATTTACTATATAAATTAATATTTTACTTCAGAATTCAAATGGTCATTTAAAAAAAGATAATTTTTAAGTTACTGACACCCCACTTTAAAAAACAGGCTTTCTAGTCACCTGAGAGGCAAGGTTATAAAAGTGCTCTGGGCAAGGACCATTCCGTAAAGTCACCAGAACCAGCCAAACAACAAATCCTTTCTGACCTTTTATCACATGCTGAGTTCTATGATAGGCACCATGAGGAGAGCCAGGAGACCATATTATGCCAGAGTGGGTGGACTACAGAAGTCATCAGAACCACTCAAATTGAGAATGCCCTTTTCCATGTCTCTTGAGAAATGCTGATTCTGCCACAAGATAAGCTCACCACCTGACAAGAAGCCCTATTGCTCTGCTTGAAAATTTTTCATGTTGAACCAAAATCTGCTTCCTTTTAACCTCCAACTACTACCATCTGATGGCAGAACACTCTTCAGTAAGGTGTCGGGCTCTCCAACAATGCAGCTTTTCACAGTGGGAGATACCACCAAGTTTCTTTTATCTGCTAGTGCCTGTGGCCCTTTCTGGTTCTGTGGGGCATGGACCAGAACTTCTTGAGAATGTTCAAACCTGCTACCCAAAGAAGTCTAAACCCCTCAGAGAACAGGCCAGAGTATGTGCCTCCCTCTGTAGGGTTATCCCTGCACACCTCATCTGACTAGCTCTGAATCCTTCCCTGTCATTTGTCTTCATATAAAATGAGTGATTCAGAAATCAAACTGATCAAATATAGTATTTACCCGTAATGGTAAAGTCACCTGATGAATTCAGCAAAATAAGTCATAGCTAGAAATAAAAATTCTGTCTACCTCTACCCCCATTTTACTGTAGGAAAAAAACTGCAAAGCTTCACAGTATTTATAAATAAAATAATACGCTATTTAGATTTTTGCCTTAAAATAATTGGGGAAGGGTAAATATGAAACAATATTGGTCATATGTCAGTAACTCTTGAATCTGGGTAATGAGTATATCGATGCATTCTTATTTTTTGTATAGGTTTGAAAATTTCTAGAATAAAAAATTGAGAGAGCGAGAGAGAACTTCCTGAGTCCACAAGAGATAATGGTGCCTTAAAAGCGATGCTCCTTGTCTGAGGGAAACAGAGGTTCCTTATTTAAGCAAAGGCAAAAATTTCAGAATCCTAAAGTCATGTTCTTTATGAAGCCTTATTAAAAAGAGAAAGAGGCTGGGCACAGTGGCTCACGCCAATAATCTTAGGACTTTGGGAGGCCAAGGCAGGAGAATCGCTTGAGGTCAGGAATTTGAGATCAGCCTGAGCAACACAGCAAGACCCTGCCTCTACAAAAAATAGAAAAACTAGCTGGGTGTGCTGGTGAATACCTGTAGTAGTCCCAGCTACTTGGGAGGCTGAGGTAGGAGGATCACTTGAGCCCAGGAGTTTGAGGTTACAGTGAGATATGATCATGCTACTGGCTACTGTCCTCATGTCCGGGCAAAAAGGGAGACACTGTCTCCAAGAAAAAAAAAAAAAAGAAATAGACCCACCCTGGGGATGAGGAGGAAGACAAACTGAGAGGGCTCCGGTGGCTCTACTAGAGACAGTGGGTTATCCAATACCCTGCAGCTCCTGACATTTCTCATGTGGGCTGGCAGCTTTGCATGGGCAGGGGCACTGCAACCTGTTTCATTTCAATTACTCATGGGGTTCCTGTGGGCATATGAGCTTTCTTTAATCCCTGAATTTCACATATGACATCCCCAAATGAAGCAAAGTCTTCTTAGTAAACAGCATTTCATTCTTATCTCTCTGCTTCATACATTTATTAAGTGAATCAATCAATCACTTGACTTGAAGTGACTGCCATGGTGATGAAAACTCCAAATCCAAAAGTCCCAAATCCTATAAAGAAATACCTGTAAGAGAAAGCTGAGTCCTGAGGGTGGGCTGCTTGGCTTGCAGAGTCGGGGAGATCATCAGCCGAGATGTTCTGCAGTGTTTCATCCCGCGGAGAATCGTGTGCACTTTCACCGTCACCCATAACCTCTGAACAAAACCCAACCCACCCCAGAAAAGGATAACCAGGTTAATTTGAAATATTCTGGCACTAGTTGGTATTCAGAGCAACTCAATCATAAATTAGCATTGACTTACAGTAAGAGTTCTCTGGGAAAAACGAAAAAAACTTCAAACATTTAACCAAGTTATCAATAACAATAATAATGTATAAAGATAGTAGTTGTTGGGAAGAGAATGGTTTTACCTCTTTTCCCAATCCTAATGCAGAACAATGAAAGCCTGTATTAACTTAATAAAAGTTAGTATCTTGTAACCAGAATCACTGAACCATAAAACTACAAGGGGCCTCAAAAATCATTTTATACAATACCCTCATTTTATAGGCCTGGACTCCTGCCAGTCAGGAAATGGCTTGCTCTAAATGCCTTGGCCAATGGCTGAGGTGGACCAAGGGCTCAGGCATCCTGCTTCTCCCCGCTGGAGCTTCTCTCACTACACCCAAGAATGAGTCAGGGGAACAAATTCACAAACGCTGCAAGGTCAGATCTGAAATTCCCACCGTTGTTTTTATGTTTTTAACTAATCAATTAAGAATAGATAATGCATGTATAAAATCAAAAGGAATAAAAAGTTCCTGAATGTAAAAAAGATACTGTGTTTATGTTGGAAAGTATCCTTATTCTTCGGAGATAATTTCAAATGCTTCAGGAAAAAAAGGAAAAAAGAGAGAGAGAGGAAATGTGGCAAAATGTTAACAATTGGTAAGTCTAGGTATATGAAACTTCATTGTACTATTCTTTTAACTTTTCTGTTATTTTAAAACTTTTCAAAATAAAAAAGTGTGAGAAGTTTTCCTCTCCCCTCATTGCCCCTCTCAGCCTCCCCAGGAGTCCTTCTCAGAGCCAACTCACGTTACCAGTTTGTTGAAGATTCTTCCAGAAGATACTCTATGCATATACAAGCATAAGTATCTGCAGTAAACTGTTTATGCTTTTATATACCTTTTTCCCCCCTTAATTTATCTTAGGGACTACACCATATTTTTCTGACAGCTATTTAGCATTCCACTATAAGAAAAACAGAATCCTTTAAAAAATAAGTACCAAGTAACAATGGATAACCTGTCCTAAGAGTCTGCTCCCACAGCTATACTAAGTGCATAACCAGATAAAATTACAGTACTGGAGACAATAAAAATGAATCTCTTCCCATTAAAACATGCCCCAATTCCCTCTGGGCCAGTCACCCCAGACTCAGAGGATTACAACTCTAAGGCATGTGAACATCACGGGGTACCCACACTTAGTAGGAGAATGTGGAGAGGGACATCGATTTAATCTGATTTGGTTATAAAGTCTATAATTTTGAGGTAATAAAATGGTTCCCCTCGCTATTCTTTCTTTTAAAGGCTATTTAAATTCAGATTTCCTTTATCACTGTGATCTAAAAGTTACTATTCAAATCTTTATCGTGATTATCACCTGCACTTTCATAGTTTGCCATTGCTCCCTCGCTGGGGCTTGTCCGTTTAATGGCATTCCTGTATTTGTCCAGAATGTCCTCAGCAACCTGAGCCTGTGCATTGAGTCTAGGGCTGGGATCATCTGCAGGGAAAGGAGAGTGAGAATTAGCTCCTTTGGTGTGTAGCAACTCTGATGTTAGTATGACACCAGTAGCATAATCCCAAAGGCGGATTAGGAGGTAAGACTTAAAAAGAGCACATATCTCAAAGTTAAAAGGCACCATGCAGCTGCCTACTCATCCCATTTCTAAGTCTGAGATCCTTGTCAAAGCAGGAAATTGGGAGGAGTAGCTCCACTTTCTCATCATCACCAGAATTCTGCATGACAGTGTCAAAGTTCAGTGCAGACTGAATGGATGACGGATTTTTAAAGTGCTTACACTCAAATCACTGTTATTAGCAATTCATGCTAACAGAACTTCCAACAATGCATTTTTATGTGCAGACTTCATTTATTCAGACATCTCCATGCTGAAGGAGGAAAAAAAGAACTACTCAAACTTAGACTTAAACCCTTTTCAATAATAAAACATGTCTATCTCCATTCTTCCTTCATGATTTCTTTCTACACCACATTTGAAAACTACAGGTATTCATATTCTATCTCACTAGATCTCACCATGACAGTGCAGCTGCTGGAATAGAGCATTTTGTGCATGCAATGTGTCAGAGGCACTCCTAAAGAATCTAGACATTCTTGGGGAGTGCTGGAATTGTACCTGGGATGCACAGAGAAAAAGCTCATCACAATCACAAATGCAGTACTGTTTACTGACAGGACAGTTATCCTGTCAACAAAATCAGCACATCAAAAATGTTATCCTAGAGTTTAAAATGGTAGTCATTAATTAACTGGGTTGTTAAAGCAAAGAATTGCTATAGATCTACAGAACAAAATAAAGTTCCATAGTGAAACACAAACAGCTGGGATAGATCTAGGCCAAGTAGGTAACCATAAATGTCCACATTCTGGTAGAATCCCATTTTTTAAAAAAATCTAAAAACCCATCAAAATCACTAGATCATGGGTGTGTGTGTGTTCATAGCAGCTAATATTAACAGCAGCTAACGTTTATTGAGCACATACCACATGCCAGGAACTGTGCTAAGGACCTTATATGAACTGTCTCCACTAATCATCAAGTGACCTCACAGGGGGTACTACAGATCACCCCATCTTACAGAAGAGGAAATCAAGGCACACAGAAGTTAAGCAGCATGCTCACAGGCTCTTCTGTTGTTTCCATGAGAGAAATATTTGGTATTCATGTTTCTATGAAACTGTAGGGAACTACAGCTGACCCACGAACAGCACGGGTTTGAACTGCACAGCTCTGCTTATACATCGATTTTTTTCAACCCAAAGCGGATGAAAAATTCTGTATTTCTAACATGCAAAATCTGTGTATGCAGGAGGCTGACTTTTCCTGAGTTCCACAGGGCCAACTGCAGGACTTGAGTGTGCAGGGAGCTGGGTATAACTGGAGGACAGGGAAGGGGGTGTCCTGGAACCAATCCCCCATGTATACCAAGCAACGACTATATAAAAAGAGGATTTCCAAAGTAAATTTAGTATTTCTGCTACAATGGCATTTGAATTCATGATAAGACAGTCCTAATCGAATCTGTTATTTTCCAAATGTAAACCAGTAAAACCTTAATCATCACAGAATCTTATTTTGTTGGTACGGAGTACTTTTTGGTTAATGCTTTTGAGTGCTGGCTAAACATAATGAGAGCCCTAATGTTTATAACCTTTATATCTGTTAACACCATAACACCATTCTTTTTTTTTTTTTGAGAGAGTCTCCCTCTGTTGCCCGGGCTAGAGTGCCGTGGCGTCAGCCTAACTCACAGCAACCTCAAACTCCTGGGCTCAAGCGATCCTTCTCTCTCAGCCTCCTGAGTAGCTGGGACTACAGGCATGTGCCACCATGCCCAGCTAATTTTTTCTATATATTTTTAGTTGTCCAGCTAATTTCTTTCTATTTTTAGTAGAGATGGGGTCTGGCTCTTGCTCAGGCCGGTCTCGAACTCCTGAGCTCAAACCATCTGCCTGCCTCGGCCTCCCAGAGTGCTAGGATTACAGGCATGAGCCACCATGCCCAGCCAACACCATTCTTAAAAATTTTATCTCAGGAAAATAATTAAACAAAAAGTGCTATATATGTTACAAAGCTGTAAGCACTGTTTTCATAATAAAAAATTGGTAACAATTTAAATATCCACTAGTAAAAGTACATTTACACTGTAGTAGAATCATATGATAGATTACTTTATAGCCAATAAACGTTATTAAAAACCCAACCATGTCTAATAGAAATTGGGAGAGGATTTATAAAATCACATGTGGTGAAAGAATACAAAGTCAAATGCATAATCTAATCCAATCAACAAAAAAACACATATAAATATGGAAAAAGATTCGGAGAGAACATGAATAAAATAAGGTGCCAGGACTATGGACTATTAAGAAACTTCCTTTCATGTCATTTTAAAATTGATCTCACGATAACTTTTCAATAGGTCATTAATTAGGACTTACTAGAAATTTCTGGACCAGTAGGGAAGCTAAATTGCTTAAATCATACCCAAAGAAAATGAACTACTTTAAGAAAAAAACTTCTACTCTACTTAGTTTCTCAATCCAGCACCAAGAACCAAGAGAAAGGTACTGTGGACTTGTCCAAAGGTGCAAGTAAAACATTAATGTTCTTCTAACATTAGAAATGTGGGAAGAATACATAAATACCTTGCCAAAAGGACGCTGTCATTCCAACTCTTCCCAATAAGACAGAGGCCATATGTGAGTTGACTTAATACCCACAACACTTAGCACTGTGCCTGGCATGAGTCAGATGGTCAACAAATATTTGCTGATTGAATAGGACAGGCCTAGCTGCTCGCAGCAGGAAACCATTGCCTGTAAGCACTGCTACTCAAAACCCTTTATTCCAGAGAAGTCACCGTATCAAATAAGTCAAGGAAGTATATGCTAGGACACAGAAATACACCTAAACATGTATTTATATGTATAAGCATAATATAAATATATATTTAACTAGACATTAAAATGATATGCATTAAAATGGGATTCTACCTATACTATGCTGAATTCTTTGAGAAGGATGTTCTTTTGAAACCTATCACAATTTTTAATAACAAAATCTTCATTTTCACTTAGTAGGATAGTAGGATAACATAATTTAAAATTAAGATAAGAAAAAAAGAGGAAAGGTGAGAAGTGAACTTCCCTCAAGATACTCTATAGCCACTGGAAGCAATACACAGCTATCAAACCCAAGGTTGTGTCATTAACACTACCTCTTAAACTCTCCTTTTAGGGTGCTCCTTCATAATGTGCCCGAAAGAAGCTGCAGAAATACAAATGCTGAATAAGGTAAGAACTCGACCCCTAGTTTTATTTTCCATGAGTCAGATAGCAATGTTAAAATGGTTCAAGCTGTAAAAAATTAGTAAAGTTTTTAAAATTTCTATTATAATGGTTGGCATTTATGATATTGTTTGAACAAACGCAAAAAAGGAAATGATTACGTAAAACAGAATTTCATTGTGATCCTAAATAATCAAGAACTCTAGATGAAAATAAATTTAGAATTCTACAATTAATGTTAGAGGAAACTATTCAATCAATGATCCAAAGATATGGCATGCACAGCACTAAAACCGTCACCACACTTTCCTAAAAGGCACTGTGTGTCATCATCCCACTAGATGTCGAGTTGTAGGGTATGCCTAGAGGCTCAGCATCAGGGGCCTCATCATAAACGGAAGTTATGATAATGAGGATGATGATGGTGGTGGCGGTCTGCAGGAAGAGCACACTGAGATTCACTGTGGCTGCCAACTGGAAACCACAGAGCTATGAAGAACATACTCCCCACTATACACACACAGACACACTCCTCTAAAAAGGCAACGCTTATGGCACCCAAGAAAAAGTGTTATGAAATATGTGCTCTGGGAATGAAGGAGCCAGGAAGTCCATGGGTCTACAAACCTGTGAGTGTTGAGAATCTGTCAGGCCCCAGATCATCTTTGTCTTTTTCTTGTTTTTCTTTCTTTCTAAATGGTATAGGAGCTGGAAATTAAATAAAGTCAGTAGTGTGACATATAACATACTGCACTACTTGGAAGTTAACTGGTGTGCCAACATTTCTAAGTGAAAGGAAGTTGAAAAGTTTAAAAGCTAAGAAATTCCAAGTGTCGATTGATAATTGTTCTTAAAATAGCATTGAAGTTTCTTAAAAGGAGCTTTCAGAATCTGCTTTGGAGTCATCTGCTATAGGAAGAATGATTTAATAGGAATCCATTGGGACTAAATCAAAACCACTGCCTCTTCACCTCTGCTCAAAGACAACACATTGAAAACTCATAGCCTCATTCTCTCCTCCTCCTCAAGTGGGCCTGAGTATGGCATGTAAGCAGCTCTCCTCAGTTCCTAAGTGCCACAGGGCTGAGAAGAGGCTTCTGGACCAAGTCCCCAGCTTTACTCCTGGATGATCTCTCCTTTCAGGAAGAGAGGCTTCTGCCAACTCAAATGATGCCAGGCTATTCACCAAAAAAGCAAACAATTTTATACAACTACCTTCCAAAATAAACACTCACTAATATTTAAAGTATAAACATTCTCAATGAACATAAACATAGAAAGCTTATTTTTATTCCAGGACATTAACAACCCAGGGGAATGTTTAATTACCAATAGCATCCCATTTTCCTGCAGTAACTGATAGCAATACATATGTCAAAAGTCCTATGTTTAACTTCAATAGTATATGATACTTAAACAATAGTTGACCAGCATGACTTCCATTTATGAAATCACTACCACTTCCTGCAAAGAACAAGAACATTTCTAAAGCTCTGCCTTAACATTCATGAGTGAAACCATTTTCTACATCTTCAAAACAGCTAGAAACTTGGGCCCAGCAAGTTTCACAGAGTTGTTGACACACTGGCTCTCTGAAAGAGATTTTATGGCTTTGCTTCTTGTTGCTAATAATTATAGCATTCTAATATTTTATAAAATTACCTTTAGGCATGGCTGAAACAAAACGTTTTCTCCACCAAGGTCTGTTCCTGTCTGATTTCTCATCATCGCTATCTTTGCGTTCTTCAGTCTGTAGAAAAAGTTGGATGCTTTATTTGCAGTTTGGCAGCAGGAAAAATTACTATGAAAAGGATTTCAGAAGTCTGTGAAATACAAAAACCAGTCTTGCCTGCCTTAAAACAAAGCTGTTCTTATTGTCATGTAGGCAACTTCTGGAACATGGAAGTATACCTTTTAAACACCAGAATATCATCTGCTTGAGAGCAGACACTATCTCATTATGTTAGTAAACCAAAAGCTTAATACAGAGACTGGTGTACAGTAGGTACTCTATAAATACATATGGAATAAATAAATGCAGAGCAAATAAACTCTAGAGGGGTAGTGGAGATGGTAGCAGTAGTATTTAATAATAATAAAGCCAAGTGTGTACTATATGCCAGATACTGAGCATAGGGATATATACAATATTATCTCATTTCATCATCACAGAAGCCTTAGGAGACAGGTCCGATTATAAGCCCTCTTTATAGATGAGAAATATGAAACTAAAAAAGGTAATCTCCCATTTTCCTCAAAGTTACACAGCCTGTATGTAGCACAACTGAGACTTAAACTTAGGTCATTTCTTTTTTTTTTTTTTGAGACAGAGTGTCACTTTGTTGCCTCGGCTAGAGTGAGTCCCGTGGCATCAGCCTAGCTCACAGCAACCTCAAACTCCTGGGCTTAAAGCAATCCTACTGCCTCAGCCTCCCGAGTAGCTGGGACTACAGGCGTGTGCCACCATGCCTGGCTAATTTTTTCTATATATATTTTAGTTGGCCAGCTAATTTGTTTCTATTTTTAGTAGAGACGGGGTCTCGCTCTTGCTCAGGCTGGTCTCGAACTCCTGACCTTGAGCGATCCAACCGCCTCAGCCTCCCAGAGTGCTAGGATTAAGGCGTGAGCCGCCGCGCCCGGCCTTAGGTCATTTCTTGATCACCATTTATACTGAGTTATCATTAAGAAATGTCAAAGGGCAAAGACAGTAATTCCTTTACTAGCCTATCAAATGACCATGAACAAATCACTTAATTTCCATTTTTTTCATCCACAAAACTGAGATTAAAAATACCCTCTTTAAGGGCATCCATGTGAATGAGGTATCAGAACCCTAGCAGAGAGGTGAGGGCATCTATGCTAAGGAGGAGTTGGCAGTGGGCATAAGAAATTGATTACATACAGGGGGACTGATCAAATAAGTGCATACACAGAAAATAATGAAAACAGGTTTCTCACGTGCATGTATAAACACACACACATACTCCCTAGCTCTGTCCACTGAAAAGTCCTGCAAACAGCAATAGCCCTACAGCAATGAACACTGTATCCAGATCTCAATTTCTAAAAACTATTTTTCACTAAAAGGAACAAGGGCTCCTTAGAGAAATGGCTAATTCAGGGACTAGGGCAGACAAAGTACAATGTAAGCTTGTAAGATCTTGTGCCAGAAAGCAAAGAAATTCTCAAAGAATAATAGTGACATGTCAAAAGAACTCAGAAGCAGCTTGAAGGGGCTCACACTGGCCAAATTAGGGACAACTGGGCTTCAAAATAAATGATAGCAATAAGCACACTGACTAAAAGAGAAAACCACAAGACAATAGATATAATTAATAAGTAGATAAGTTAAAAATTTGATGAAGAACAGGATAGTTACATATTTTTAAACTATCCCCCTCACAAAACACTTAAAAATTATAAAGGGAAAAAGAGTAACTTTACAGTGGTGAGGCCTGGAAGACACCACCTGCATCCAGATGAAGACCAGAGAGTCATGGGACAAATTAAAATTGTGTGCTACCTGACAGGATGCAACGAAAAGAACAGTGTCATTTCAGTGATATTCCTGCCAAAGATGAATAACCTGAATCTAATCATGAGAAAACAAACCAAAACTGAGGGACATTCTAGAAAATAACTGGTCTGTAGATTTGAAGAGCATCGAGGTCATATAAACTGAGAAACTGTTCTTGACTGAAAGAAACTAAAAAGACATAACAACTAAAAGCAGCCTATGATTCTGAAAGGGATCCTTTACTATAAAAATGCTATGGGAACAACTGGGGACACATGCATGGGCTGTGAAAATTAGACTGTAGTGATGTATCAGTGTTCGTTTGTTGATGCTGATGGTTGTACTACAATGTGCAGGAGAATGTGCCTGTTTGTGGGAAACTTACACTAAAGTATTCATATTCAGAGCATCTGCCTGGTAACTTGCTCTCAAATGGACAGGAAGTGTTCTTTTACTGTCCTTCCAAATTTTTTGTGACTTCATGATTGTTTCAACATAAAAAGTAATACCTCATCTAACCATCTCAGATGGTTACAAAATCATCAGATACAAAATTGCTTGGAGAAAAGTTAAAAGTGTCATAAAAATGCAAGACGGTATTACTATTAATATGAAACCAAAGTTGTACAGATTTCCTATGGTTGAGAGCATACTAGATTGACTATATCTATTTAGAGATGGGGTCTCACTCTGTTGCCTGGGCTAGAGTGCAGTGGCATCATCATTGCTCACTGCAGCCTCCAACTCCTGGGCTCAAGCAATCCTCCTGCCTCAGCCTCCTGAGTAGCTAGGACCACAGGTGTACACGACCACGCCTGGCTAATTTTTTTTTAATTTTTTGTAGAGACCAGGTCTCACTATTGCCCAGGCTGGTCTTGAACTCCTGGCCTCAAGTGATTCTCCCACCTCCACCTCCCAAAGTGCTAGGATTACAGGTATGAGCCACTGTGCCCAGCTGACAAATCATTTTTAATCATGACTACTGTCCATCCTTAATCCTAGATCTATATATTCCATGTTAATTTCAGAGATCAATAGAATCAGGCAGATAGAACACTAAAGCTAACTACAATTAGCAAATTTTTCTACATGGCCTGTGTCTCATACCTCTCCTCTTGAGGAGTCCTTACTCGGGGACGAAGATGATGAGTGAGGTGCAGCCACCAAAGAAGTAGCACCAATGGCTGCAGCCGGAGGGAGGTCTCGCTCTTCATTCCCTGGACGTCGGTTCCAGCTGGGGTCACTCATGGGTCGCCGGACAGAAGACACTATATCAGAGCTCCTGCTTCGAACTAATCTCTCAGGGTAAGAATGCCTTTGCTTGAATGCCTCCATTTCAGCTGGAGTTAAAACATGGGAACCAAAGTTTGGCAACCTGGCCTCATTTCCTCCCACAGCTCCTTCCAGGATTGGGGGATCTGGTGGTGGATGTGATGGCCTAGCATAGTGAACCTTTGGCCTAACCACAGCAGAAGCTCCTGCAAAACAGAAAAAAAGAAGTTTTGTAACTGAGACACAACTAATCCAACAAAGGCATTAACAGAGGGTTTTGGTTTCTTTGTTCTATCTATGACAAAAGTCAACAAGTTCATTTCATTAGTTTACCTTCATGTGAAGACAGTGGATCAAACATGGCCAGCAGAGACTCTGACTGAGAAGGAGGAGAGGTCAGGTGGTGGGCGCCTGAAACAAGAGGGCAAATTGTGAGACCAAGCCAGAACTCATGACAGGGAGAATTATCAAACAGTGCAAAGGGTTCTAAGTGTTCTTTTGACAGTTTTCCTTGTTTGATCAATTAGAAGCTGAGAGGCATACCAGAAAAAAAAGAAACTAAAGAATATCGAATTCTGATTACTTCAAATTCATCTTATTGTCTTCATACATGGATTTTTATTACATTTTAGTGGTCTAACATCCACACCCCTATTACTTCTAATGGCCAAATGTTATTATGGTTAATGCAGACAGCACAAAACCAGAGGACCTAAACCATCAAAATTTTAAGAATGCCACAGTCTCCCTGAGCCTCATCTTTCTCAAGTCTGTAAAAATATGGGTAATACTACCTACAGATGGGTATAAATAGAAAGTTGTAAAACTTGAAATTCTAACATTGCTCTCAGCAAATGACTTAGTTTTAAAAAGAACCCATAACAAAAATGAATACTACATTACACCATCAAACCAATTTTAACTTCAAAATTGCACTATTTTAAGCCAGAGTCAAAGATTAGTACTCTAAGCATGTCTAAATAACCAAAAACAGAAATACCAAAATAGATTAAGTATGCAGATGCTGAAAGTTTCAAATATGAAAAAGAAACTATTAATCTAAACTTTTTTAGTCTGAGCTATATTTTTTGATAATGAATGATACAGTACTATTATGTCTTTTCCTCTTTTGTTCTATAGTTTGTATCATTATGATAGCTTAGAACAGCAGTTCTCAAAATTTTTGTCTCAGGATACCTTTATATCTTTAAAAATTATTGACCCTGAGAGCTTTGCTTATATTGGTTATACCTATTGATATTTACTATATTGGAAATTAAAACTGAAGTTTTAATATTTATTAATTCACTTAAACATATCCATTAAATGGTAACACAATAAAATCTTTTTTAATGAAAAATAACTTATTTTCCAAAATAAAAAATAATGAGAAGCCTAGTATTATTTAACCTTTTTGCAAATGTTATTAATATATGGCTTACTAGAACATAGCTGATTCTCTATCTGCTGTTTTCAATATGTTGCAATATGTTGTTTTGGTTGAAGCATATAAACAAAATCAGGCCTGTGAGCCCAGGAGTTTGAGGTTGCTGTGAGCTAGGCTGATGCCACGGCACTCACTCTAGCCCAGGCAACAAAGAGATACTCTGTCTCAAAAAAAAAAAAAAAAAAATCTGGCCTCACACTTATGTGTAGAACATAAAAGGACAATATTTTAATAGCCTTTTCAGAAAATTGTGTATATTCTTCTTTGATACTCTACCAAATCCTGACAAGTAATAATTTTTTACAGGTTAGCTACAGGGTGGAATTTGAAGCCAAATCAATGAAATTTTTATACTGTTACATTAACATTAATTGGTCTGTCTTGCACTTTGAAAGGATCTTTTACTCATGCATGATTTTGTAACATCATCTATTAATCATTTAGAAATACTGTTTCAATCAGATATGCAGATCTTCCAAATGCTGACACATTTCATCATATAATATGAAAAATCATGTTCTTGATATCACCACCAGTCTCACCAGAAAAGTCTTTAACTAATAGGAAGCTGTCAAGCTCATGGAGATGAATACAAGTTTCTAAAATTCTAATTTTTATTTATTTATTTTTTAAGAGATGGGGTTTCATCGTGTCACCCAGGCTGGAGTGCAGTGGTGTCATCATAGCTCACTGAGGCCTCAAACTCCTGGGCTTAAGCGATCCTCTCGCCTCAGGCTCCTAAGTAGCTGGGACCACAGGTCTGCACCAACATGCCTGGCTCATTATTTCTTATATTTAGTAGAGACAGGGTCTCGCTCTTGCTCATGCTAGTCTCGAACTTCTGGCCTCAAGCGATCCTCCTGCCTTGGCCTCCAAGAGTGTTAGGATTATAAGCGTGAGCCACCATGCCCAGCCTGAAATTTTGATTTTTATTACTGCCAACAAACTCTACTCTGTCAGTTGTTTTTCTTAAGTAACAGGCTCACTTTGTTAATTTTCAAGAAAATGTCTACCAAATACCCAAGTATGTATTCACACATACTAGTTTGTTATTTTTTCAAGTAAAAATGGTATTTTATGAAAAACAAGTTAACAAACAAGAAAAAAAAACCTAGCTATTTAAGCTAACAGCTCAAATAATATGAGCACTTTTCCTTGAGACATTTGACCATATCTCAGAATGCAGCAGAAATGCACTGAGGAACTTCCTATTTCTTCACACAGAATAATAAAAAGATGTATACTCAAGGGTTGAGATGTAATTAAATAATTTTTACTACTTCATCAAAGGCATTCATAAGTAAAACTTTTTTTTAAAACTGTAAGTAAAGAATACAGTGACTACTTGTACGGTTTAGTACCCTTGCACCATGCTGAGGCCCCAGTATATTTTATCCTCCTTTGCTGGAGCATCATCGGTACAAATGTCACCACAATGAAACTGGACAATAATCTTTATTATGAAAATAGTTTTGGCCTCATATTCCACCACTACCACCCCCCCCCCGCCTGCCAAAAGGCTCTTAAGGACTGTCAGGGGTCTATGGAGACCACACTTTGAGACTATTGGTTTAGAACAGTGGTTCTCAATCGGCAGCTATTTGGCCCCCCCAAAAGATCATTTGGCAACGTCTGGAACATTTTTGGTTGTCACAAGCCCAGTAGGTAGGTATATACTCCTGGTAGAGGCCAGAGATACCACTAAACATTCTACAATGTACAGGACAGACTCCCACAACAAAGAATTACCCAGCCCAAAATGTCAATAGTGTTGAGGTTAACAAACCCTGGTTTAGAACAACAAAAAATTGTAAAAAAGAAAAGATACCTCAAAACCCACTGCCCAACAAATAAAACCAACACTGGCATTTTGGTATTTCTTTCCAGTTCTTTCTCAACGCATAAGTTTTTTAATGTTTTATCTTGCATGTAAAATTCTATCAAATAAATTTTCCATGTAATATTATGTTCTAGGTATTTCTCCAAGTTATTTCATATTCTTGAAAGCATTTAAAAAATAGCTACATGAATTCTAATAAATGGCTACATCAAAATTTACTTAGCCATTCCATTTTTCAACTCTTAAGTTGTTTCTAATTTTCTGCCAACATAAATGTTAATAAAGAACATCTCTGTGCATAAGACTTTTATCTATACATGAAATTATTTCCTTATGACTGATTTCTAGAAGTGGAACTAACTGGACCAAATTGAGAATGTGAACATTTAAGGCCTTAAATATGTATTGATAAATTATGCCCCAAAGTGCTATACCAATTGATATCCTCAAAAGCAATTGGTAAAAATGCCAGTTTCAACTACCAACATGATTATTTTTAAGTCATTCTCAATTCCCTTTCTTACCATGAGTTATTTCATCCATGTCTGGACTAGTGACAGAATCTTTACCCCCAAAATCAGAGCTGCACTCAGATCTCAGGTCTTCGATCTTATTGGGAATATCCTCAGAAGTTGCACTTATGCCTTTAAAAAAAATAGTAAAAAAATAAACATCAAGAAGAACAAAATAACCACACAAAAAGTATATGAAATTTGGAAAACATTAACAAATTGGTTGTGTCCCACTTCTATACACATGAGTTTAGTATTATATTCTTTATCACACTATTGTTTAAATATACTTACCTTGCTTTATACAAATAGTCAGAATTATTATGTGACATCTGAGTAAAGTAGCAAAGGCTAAGACTAGAAAGAATTATAGAGGGACTGTTTGCCTATTAGTTCAACAGGCTCTATAAAGCCATACATTAAGTTTTCAAAGATTTAAAGTGCCCTAGAAATAATTTTGTTTCCTGGAAATCGCTCATCTCTTAAATAAAACATATCTTTGTATCAACTTCACAAATAAGGGTAGATGGGAGGAACACTTTCACATTCCTATTCCTTAAAACAAGACAGACATACCCGACACAACACTGAGGCCTGGTGTGCTGGGGCGGGAACTGACCTCCCTGACATCTGTATCATCAGATGTGCTACCCAGTCCTGAACAGCTTTCCAATTCTTGCAGGCGCTCCTCCTGCTTTAGGTCTGGGGCCTCTGAGTAGAAGACAAGGGGTATTATATCAGTGATCCTGTTAGTACACCATATTTTAGCTTTTGTGACTCAGAGAAACAAAGCTACCAGCGACATAAATGAAATCAGTGTAAACAGATTTCTAAGTCTGGGCCAGTTAGCAAAGTTAGTTAGATGAAGTAGTTGAGATTGTGATTTTCATCCCAATATAGGCCAGTCCACAGATGAAAACTTTGTTTCTAGATCACTAATCTCATAGAGTATGCTATTTGTTAACATGTAAACTTGACAAGAGAGTACGGAATAGCTTGTCTCTAGGCTAGCATGTCTGAATGGTTTAACCAAATACATATCAGGATTACTTAATTAGCCTTGAGCCAAATAAAACACATAGAATGTGATGCAGATATAGTTACTTGTATTTGCATTCCAGTAGTTGACATTTAGTTGAAGGCAAAGACATGTCTTCATAATGAGAAAAAAAGTAGAGTACATACAAAACACTTTATATGTATATATATATATATATAAATATATTTATTATAACCCTGCACAGAAGTATCCTCAGGACTACAGAGCCCCAATTTCAACATATTTCAAAAACACATTACATATCTTTTAAAGGGTCAAGTTCTTCCTTGCGATAAATCTAAATATGCTTACCAAGCAGGCAACCACTCAGGGTTTGATCTGTGTTGCTACTCTCATCCTGCGATGAGTTATTAATAGTAGAAGATACTGAACCCAATGAGCCACACAGAACCCTGACAAGTTACAAATATTGATAACTCCTTCCAAAATAATTGAGCACAGAGTTAGAAAGCACCTGTCATCTTAACCTATGCTATCCAACACTGCATTTTTTCTTAATGGATAGAATATGCCCTACACTAATTTTCCCTTTGAAATTATTAGCAAGTGTGATTACTCAAACTTGTCAAACGTCTATTTGGCAAAATATACAAAATATAGAAATTAGGATACCTTATATTTAAAACTTCTGTGTAAATGAAAAAACAAATGATGATAGCATACTAACCTGAGTCACTTGGCAACACCTCTACACTCCAAGCTTCGCTTGTTGTCTCCGATATTGTAGAACCAGTGCAGGGCTCAAGAAGCACTGATCCCGAACCCGGGAGGCACAGCAAACTGCCTAACATGTTCTCTGCCGCTGCACCTGTATAACCAGTGGGCAGCAAAGGGTTAACAAAGACCCTGATGGAAAGTACAGTCATAGTGGAGAAAAGCCAAACACTAAGCTAACAAAATCTCTTCACCCACAAGAAAGAAGTCAAGGCAAGAAAAATTTTAATCAAGCACAGCACTAAAACACAAAGTTCCCACTTGACAATGACACAACCTCCTTTTTATCAGTTTCCTCCTGTCCACCTTTGACTCTCCATAGAGAAAACACACATCATTAGGTCAAGTCATTTCAACTAGTTTTTACTCTGGTTTTTCAGCAAATTTTACATGTGTCCTTAATATCTAAAATTTATAGTCCTACAGGTATTAAAAACACTCAGAGAGATTTAAACACAGAAAGTTATACTGGCCAAATATGCTTTCTCCTAGCACATTAGCCACATATTCAGAGCAATAAAACACATTTCCAGAAAAGTACTCATCTCCTTCATGGCACTCATTCAACTACAAATACAGTTTATTGCTCAAATACAACTTACAGCCAGGAACAATACTAGTTTGGAATTCAGAACAAAGTAATGTAAAACCAATTAATAAATCTATTTACACCACTTAAAAATACAAAGTATTAAATATTATTATATGCCTATGTTAATAATACTCAAGTTCAAAATGCTCCACTACTTTTGATTAAGCCTAATAAAAGAAAAATTCTACTTCAGTGCAAGAAGAAAAATTGGAAAAAATTACCAGTAAAAGTTATTTTTTAAAGATATATCATGAAATATTTACAAATACAATAATATCTGGAACTTACCTAAACATAATGGGGTGTGGGGAGAAGAGGGTAGCAGGTGGGAGAACAGGTGAAACAAAACTGGCCATGTGTGTCTAACTGTTGGAGCTGAGTGATGGGTACACTGGATACCATTCTCACTTGATTATTTGTTTGAAATTTTCCATGATTTAAAAAGAAAACGAGGATGGTGTTACAAGACTGTATAAATCTTTCAGAATTCATAAAACGGTATCCAAAAGAGGGTTTTAACGTATGTAAATTGCACCTCAATAAATTTGAAATTTAAAAAGAAAAAAAAAAAAACTGGTTACCCTTTGGAACTGAATCCTTCCAGAGGTGAACTCATTTTTTGAGAGAACATCAGTATCATATTATTCTGAAAATTTTATGGCTATAATCTGTAAGAATTTTCATCTTAAAGTAAGGTGTTTAGTCTCGAAAGGAGAATATATTCATCAGAAACAGACAAAGAACATATACTATGCCCTCCAAACAAGACTTGACCAGAAGTTAATTCAAAAGACTAGATTTTCTATTATTTGGAGGGGGTAGGCAGGTAGGATTAATGTAGAAAGGGAAAACATTAAGTAAAGAAAAATGTATCCATGTGACTTGTTCCCCACAGGTATCAGTTTCCAGGTTGGTGCTAACACACAGCGTGTTTGTCAGAGCACTATTGCTCCTTCCCAAGAAAGGTGAGTGGATATGAATAATAGCAATCTTCCAGAGATATTAAATAGCAGTTACCTGCAATTTCTTGCAAGCGATCTTCATCAATGTTAGGGTCAAAGTCACTTCCCAAGACATCTGTACTCCAAGTCTCACTCACTGTTTCCGATATGTCCCTATCATCTGTTAGTCCCATCATGTCACGAATTTCAAACTTCCTTAGCTTATCATCAAGATTATCTTGCGTTGTAGCTATGAAAAACAAAATTAAGCATTTTAAAAATGGTAGCACAGCTACAAATTTTTAATCAACTTTAACGAACTTTTATGTCTTTGAACTTCAAATTACATTATTACTAACCATATAGTATCATCCTAGACCTAGCTACACCAGCCAGCTCCCTAGTGACCCATGCGACCTCCTGCTAAGATTAGCAGAGGTCCCTACCCAACCACCAGTGACCATAGATGCATGAGTGAGCCCCATCCAAATCAGAAGAACCAACATGCTGACCTATATACTTGAGATCAAAATTAATGTTTTGGGGTGGTATATGGCAGTATTGTGGCAATAATTAACTACTAAAAATGTTTTTCACATGACTTGGATAACTCCCCTCTGCATTCTAGAGTTTTCTGTCCTGCCTAGACCAATTTCCCTCAATTCACTTCTTAACTTTGCATTTTACAAAACGTATACTGTCAAGCACCTATATCAGAATCACCCAGAAGGCTTATGATAGAGGTGATACTCGTTCAACTTCAACTTCTGTTATAAACTAATACAGTAGTGCCCCCTTATCCAAGGGGGATACATTCCAAGACCTCCAGTGGATGACTAAAACTGCAAATAATACCGAACCCTATATAATCCATGTTCTTTCAATCTGATTACCACAATGGCTACTGAGTGACTAATAGGCAGGCGGTGTATACAATGTGGATATGCTGGACAAGGGAATCATTCATGACCTGGATGGGATGGTGCACATTTAAAACTTATGAATTGTTTATTTCTGGAATTTTCCATTTAATATTTTTGGGTCATGGATAACTGAAACTGTGGAAGGTAAAAACATGGATAAAAGGGACTACTGTATTATTTTAGATTTCGGTATTATTTGATGCAAATTTAGTCCTAATTGATACACTAATAAACCAAATCAATAAAAATAGAGCATTACTTTTTTCAAGCCATACACACTTCAGTGGCAATATTCTTTTCTTTCTAAAATGGACAGAAGCAAAATTTCTAGAAATGAGACTTGGGAAATCGAACTTTTAAAAAGTTTCCAGGTAATTCTTATGCACAATGACGTCTAAGAATCACTGCCTCAAACCTAGTTGAGGGCATTGTCTTTAAATGAACAAAGCCAAAAAACTTTTTCAGATTTATTTTTTCCTAAAGCTCCTCACCCCCTTATCCTCATCAAATCAAAAGCTTTCAATGGCTTCCGGCTCACTACTAAAATATAGACTTCCTTTTCTCCACAACAGGGATCCACCCACTTTTCAATCCTTACCTCATCCTATTTCCCTAATTGATAACTGAGTATATACTATGGCTCCCACCTCTCTGGCTTGCTTACACTAGTCCATCACTTAGAATGACTGACCTCCAACTTCTGCCAAGGCAATGCCAGCCAGCCTTTAAAGCTAGTATTTCCTTCCAATAAGTTTTCCCCATACTTTTTTTTTTGAGACAGAGTCTCACTCTGTTGGCCAGGCTAGAGTGCAGTAGTGTCATCATAGCTCACTGCAACCTCAAATTCCGGGGCTCAAGTGATCCTCCTGCCTCAGCCTCCCAGGTAGTTGGGACTACAGGTGCATGCCACCACGCTCAACTAAGTTTTCTAGTTTTTGTAGAGACAGGGTCTGCTCTTGCTCAGACTTGTCTCGAACTCATGACTTCAATTGATTCTCCCGCCTCAGCCTCCCAGAGTGCTAGAATCACAGGCATGAGCCACTGTGCCAGGCCTCTTTTCCCTATACTTTCAACCACATGCTATCTCTCACTCAGAACTGTCAAAGCACTTTTATGATACTTTGCATCATTTGTATACCATTCTGTCTCTATTCTAAGTTCCTTCAGCCCTGAATATTTACCACCATATTCCTTAAATATTACAGAATTGAAATACCAAATATTATAGAATTTAAAGTAATTCATATTAATTATTCCATGTAATTTAAGCCTAAACACCCACTTACCAACTAAACACATTTTTAAGAACTGAAAAAACTATGAATAAATGCAAGTTTAATGGTCATTTATATAATCAACTTAAATTTATTATCTTACTGAACATAGCCAGCTTACATGCAAACACATTGCTTATCTTATAATCAGGTAAATTCTTTGCTACTTAAACAACCGTGTTCAACTTCATTGTACCTTGCTCATGTTCTAAGAGCTGTAGAGCTTCAACTCCATTACTCCCAGAAGGTCCTGCTCCAAGTTCTGATACAGACTCCCCTTCCAGGTCTAGGGAAGACACTGAATTGGAGCGATTTGAAGGACCTAGAGAAATGTTCATCCTGTCAGCAATCTTTTTAAAACAGTCATGCGCCACCAGGCAATTTTTCATGCCTTGATAAGAGACAAAAGACTGATTAAAGTGCTTTTAATACTGCATTTATACCTTAAAAAAATACATGCCCTTTGAGCTAGCAATTCTGCTTCCAGGAATTTATTTAGGAAACCAATCAAAAATTAATCTAAGGTTGTTTGTTGCAAGCTTCTTACAACATCTGAAAAGTGGAAGCAATCTGTATGTTTAATCATAGAAGAATGTTGAGATAAATTATGATACACTCATTTGAAGTTAAAGAACCATTAAAATTCTTATTTAAAAATGTTAAATTACAAAGGGAAGTGTTAATGCCATATTATCAACCAAAAAAAGGTTACCAAAGAGCATAAACCTAATTTTGCTATAAATAAACCAAAATGTTAACTGCTATTAACAGAATGGTTAAATTATAGATGTTTCTATTTCCTCCATTTTCTGAAATGAATACACATTACTTATGAAATTTTTTAAAAAGTTAGATAAAAAGAAATTATTACATTTTATGTTTCTTTTTAAATGTCAGTAAACTAGAACTTTTTTCATTTAAAAAATTTGTCCTAGTATGTGGAATGACATTCTCACTTCACAGTCTTGGCTTTTAATTTTCTTTTCTATTCCTATTTCTATTGTATCCTCCTTCATAAAGGTGTATGTAAGTATCAAAATAAAGGAATACAGAACTCTGAGAGTATACACAACATCCTGAAATACTAGTAAGTCCATTTTTCCCATTTAGACATGCGTCATATCCTTCTAAAGGAGCTCTATAAGCTTTGGTATATATTAACACAGGAGAAACAAAACATGCTATTATTCTATTTAAGTCTGAATGAAGAGTTATATCTTCTCCATTCTGTATGACCAAAGGCATCTTAAAATCTTAATTTTATTCAAGAAACGATCTTTACAGCCAACTGTTCAAGCTCATTAGAGGAAATCTTCATTACTCTCCTCAGTGAGAGGCACAGATGGTATAATTATAATTTATAAGGCTCCTTTAAAGAACACAAAACAAAATATTACTTGAATCACACAACTCCTTGAATGAAGTAACCCTTCACCTTCAGATATTCCTTCCAGATTATCACTGCAGAGGGAAAAGCGCAAGGTTTTATCAGGTTTACCGTGGAGTTTGGTTTCATCAACAGGGACATCTCCTTGTCCTCCATCCGAGAGTTGCATGTTTAGGACCTGAAAAATAAAATATCAATTTTGGTTTATCAACTGAAAGAGTACTGATAAGAAAACAAACCACAACAAATGCATATTTGAGCCATTCTTAATCTTAAATTATCATTTTTAACTAAAACCCCATTTATAAGGTCTGTCAAACTTTTAAATACTTGTGGAATAAAAGCATATCAGTCAAAACAACTGAAGCTATGTTTTTCCACTGCCCTACAAGTGTCAGAGATTGAACAGGCAATCAGACACCAGATGAGCAGGGATTAGGAGTAGAGGAGTCAGAGGGCTGTGGTGTCAGCAGGCTGGTCCTTCCTGTTCTGCTATGTGCCAGCTATGTAACCTGGATAAGTTATTTAAGCTCTCTAAGTCTTAGTTATAAAATGATAGTAAGAGCATGTATTCATGGAATTGTTGATGATTAAATAAAAAGATGCACACAAAGCATTTGATACAGCACATAACCTATTGAATTTGCAGTATATTTTTTCAGAAGTTAATAAATGAATTCAACCAGAAGAAAACATGACGTAATCATGTTATTACTATCTTGCAGGCACCAGAATTTAATCCAACTAGTTTGAATCTCTACTTGATCACCACATACAGGTTCACAAAAGTCCATACCAGAAGCTGAAGTATGACTTCACAGCCATCTCTGGCTTAGAGGTGATGGCCTTTTAATAATGTTTTCTATTTACTGGATGATTTCCAAATAACATAATTACTTCTCACTACTCCTTATAACCCGCACAATTCAACACTGTATGTGTATTTCCACCTTAATGAAGAATTGAGCACTATGTTGGAAGTCACATAGCATAGTTTAAGAATCCAGAACTGGCTGGGCACAGTGGCTTACGTCTATAATCCTAGCACTCTGGGAGGCCAAAGTAGGAGGATTGCTTGAGGTCAAGAGTTTGAGACCAGCCTGAGCAAGAGCAAGACCCCATCTCTACTAAAAAGAGAAAAAATTAGCCGGACAACTAAAAATAAAAACAAACAAAAAAGTTAGCCAGGCATGGTGGCAAGTGCCTGTAGTCCCAGCTACTCAAGAGGCTGAGGCAGGAGGATCGCTTGAGCCCAGGAGTTTGAGGTTGCTGTGAGCTAGGCTGATGCCATGGCACTCACTCTAGCCCAGGCAACAGAGTAAGACTCTGTCTCAAAAAAAAAAAAAAAAAAAAAGAATCCAGAACTTGAACTCAGTCAGTGGCTTACTTAGCTGTTGCTGGAATATGAGAGAATAGTATCTTCACTTCAAAAGAAAAAAAGAGTTCTCATCACAAAAAAAGGATAAGTATGGAGGTACTGCATATATTAGTTTGATTCAGCCATTCCACAATGTATACCTGTATCAAAACATCATGTTGTACACTATAAATATATGTAATTTTTCAGTTAAATAATTTTTAAAAAGAAAAAAACACCCTCTAGGTTTTGACCTTGCATTTAAAAGAATAAATGCTTTTTAATGGTTTCATAAATTTACACACGATGCTTTTAAAAAGTCATTTAAAGCCGGGTGCAGCAGTGGTGGGCACCTATACTCCCAGCTACTCAGAAGGCTGAGGTGGGAAGATCACTTGAGCCCAGGAGTTTGAGGCCAGCCCGGGTAACATAGCAAGACCCTATCTCTTTTAAAAAAAAGATTTTTTTCAATAGATTTTTTTCCTATTTGCTTGAAATGAAATAGACATAAAAATTTTTAATTTTGTATTTTTAAGATAACTTGGACCTTTAAACTCACCATAGTAAGTGATGTGAAATGAAACTTCAGGAAAAAAAATCATCAAAAGGCCTGGAGAGTGGTATGAATTAACAGAAAACAAAAGGATCATACTGCAATGCAGATATTTTCCCAAATCATCTCCAAGGGCAAGCAATTTTGTGACCTTATACAGAAAGTTATTGTTCAAAACTAGTCACATTGGGATATAAAATACAAAAATTTAATTTCATGGCCAGGTGCGGTGGCTCACGCCTATAATCCTAGCACTCTGGGAGGCCGAGGTAGGTGGATAGCTCGATGTCAGGAGTTCGAGACCAGCCTGAGCAAGAGTGAGACCCCATCTCTACTAAAAATAGAAAGAAATTATATGGACAACTAAAAATATATAGAAAAAAATTAGCCGGGCATGGTGGCGCATGCCTGTAGTCCCAGCGACTTGGGAGGCTGAGGCAGAAGGTTCACTTGAGCCCAGGAGTTTGAGGTTGCTGTGAGCTAGGCTGATGCCACGGCACTCTAGCCTGGGCAACAGAGTGAGACTCTGTCTCAAAAAAAAAAACAACAAACAAACAAAAAACTAATGTCATGCCTCTAAATTAGAGAATCTGCGAACTCTAGGCTAAACTAAAACCCCAGAATCTCAGAGTTGAAAGAACTTTAAGAGTTCATCTACCTACAAGTTCTCAGCTGGGGACTGAAATCCTTCCTGGGGCCTTTTGCAGGTACAATTTGGGTTGTTATAATGACTGGAGAATTCTATCAGCATTTAGTCCCAGGCGCATTGGACAAAAAGGAAAATAACAACCTGCAATGCAGGGAACAGTCCCCCAAAATAAGGTGTTATTATCTTACCCAGAATTCTAATACCACCTCCATTAAGAAACACTAATCTAAAAAAAAAAAAAAAAAAAAAACACTAATCTAGTCAAATCCCTTACCCTAATAAGAAATCGTATCTATATCATCCCCAAAACAAACCAACACATGAAAATACTGACGTCCAACAATTTTTGACCCACAAAAGGAACAATTTCATATAGCTGAAAGTTGGCTCTTCTGTTTCTAGTTCCTTAAGGTGGAAAGTTAGTTTACTGATAAAAATTTTTCTCCTTTTCTTAACATAGGCATTTACAACTATAAATTTCCCTCTAAGCACTGTTCTCACCCAAAGTTTGGTATGTTGTGTCTTTGTTTTCATTCCTCTTCAAATCAAAGTATTTTCTAAGTTCCCTTGATTTCTTCTTGGTCCAGTGGTTAAGATGTGTTGTTTAATTTCCACATATTCGTGAATCTTCCAATTTCCTTCCGTTAATTGATTTTTAGGTCTATTTCATTGTGGTCAAAGAAGATACTTTGTATGATTTCAATTTTTTAATTTACTGAGACTTGTATAGCCTAATATATGGTCTATCCCAGAGAATGTTTCACATGCATTTAACAAGAATGTGTACTCTGTTTTAGGTGGGTGAAGTGCTCTATACATGTATGTTAGGTCTAATTGATCTACAGTATTGTTCAGGTCCTCTATTTCCTTGTTGATCTTATTGTCTAGTTGTTGTATCATTACTGAAAGTGGGGTACTGAACTGTCCAACTATTATTGTACAGCAACTATCTATTTCTCCCTTCAATTCTGTCAGCTTTTGCTTAATATATTCTGGGGCTATTGTTAGGTGTGTGTATGTTTATAATTGCTATATCGTCTTGATGGCTTGACCATTTATCAACATATAATGTCTTTCTTTGTCTCTTGTAATCTTTATGCTCCTCAGACCAGATATTTTCAATTGATCCATTTTCACGTTCCCTGGTCCTTCTGCCTGCTCAAATCTGCTGTTGAACACTCCTTGTGTATTTTTCATTCCAGTTACTGTACTTTTCAATGCCAGGATTTCTACATGGCTCCTTTTTGCAATTTCTACCACTTTACTGATATCCTCTATTTGATGAGATGACGTTCTTTTGCTTTCCCTTAGTTCTTCGCCCATGCTTTCCTTAGCTCATGGGGTGTATTTCTTTTTAGAGACAGGGTCTTGCTCTGTCGCCCAGGCTGGGGTGTAGTGGCATGATCACAGCTCAGTATAACCTCAAGTTCCTGGGCTCAAGTGTTCCTCCTGCCTCAGTCTCCTGAGTAGCTGGGACTATAGACACATGCCACCACACCCAGCTAATTTTTCTTTTTTTTTTTTGTAGAGACAGGGTCTTACTATATTGCAGAGGCTGGTCTTGAACTCTTGGCCTCAAACAATCCTTCTGCCTCAGCATTCCAAAATGCTGGGATCACAGGTGTGAGCCACTGCACCCATCCCTGTGAGAATAGAGTCCAGATTTCTTCTTCTTCCCATTTGCCTCTAAGCTAAGTTCTTTTGTTACAAATCTCTTAAAATTGATTACCATACCTCCAATCCCATTTCTTTAAAACATTTTATTTTCTTAGTTTTCTTTTCAGTTATCTCTTCCAATTTTTCCTGACCAGCCAAAGAACAGATGGGTTATCTCAAGAATTTGGGCTCATTAAAGCAGGAATACCACTAGTATACCACAAGAAAGAAAACAAGCATAAAACATTTCCTATAAGTCACTACAAAAGTTTCTTCAATTTCCACACCACAATTTCCTGGCTTCCTCTTTCTTCTGCTACTGCTACAAAAATTCCTTTTGTTTGCACCTATTCACCAACTTCAGTGCCACAGATGTATTAATGTGAAGGGCCTCCACAACTGCTCATCAAATGCTCAACACGTGATGGTGTGTCATGGTAGGCTTACTGAAGATAATGAAGAATATGCATTAAATTCACTGCTATGGTCTGAATGTTTGTACTCCTCTAAAATTTGTATGTCGAAATCCTAACCTCAAGGTGATGATGGTATGTGCAGATTAGGCCTTTGTGGAGGTGACTAGGTCATGAGGGCAGAGTCCTCCTGAATGCAATTAGTGCCTTTATAAAATAGGCCCAAGGACACAGCAAGAAGGCACCATCTATGAACCAGGAAATAGACCTCAGTAGACACTATATCTGCCTTGATCTTGGACTTCTAGCCTTCTGAATTGTGAGAAGTAAATTTCTATTGTGATAAGACAACCAGCCTTTGGTGTTTTATTATAGCAGCCGAAATGGACTAAGACATCAATACTAATTAATAGAAGCATGTGACCATGTACGTTCATACCTCATTTTCTGACATCATCCCTGGAGTAAGCTGGGGCCCTGTCCCTAAGGAAATGACCAGCACCTCTTCTGGTTGCACCTCTGGGATGGTTTCTTGAGATGATCCTTCATGGTCCATATGTAGGTCCATTAGCATGTTGGTGCGGCTTCTGCTCCGAGTTGCTAATAAAAAATTTCAAATAAAATAATTTAGAGGAAGACAAAATTAAGAAAATAGCACACTAAATATGAAACTATATTTCCTATTAGTGCAGAACATTTGCGCATGCACAAGAGTGGTAAAAACATAAATAAGGAAAAAACAAAACAAAACCAAAAACTAGATCCTCCCAGTTACTCTAGTGATGACTAGTACGTACAGCTTATCCTTCAAACTGATAACCAGGACAGTGATTTAAGTCCACGTATGATCACACATGCAGAACAGCAAACGTGTCTCAATCAATTTCAGACTCGGATGACAAGAAAAACATTACCTTATTTCTTATTTTTTAAAGACATTTTTACTATTTTTTCTGTAAAATGATTTAACTGACAGAGATCTCCCATACTAATAATTGAACTTAGTAAGCATTAGAAAATTTCAAATGGAAACTTGATAGCCATTTAAAGTCATATAATTTAATTAGGAAAACTTTGACAAAATAATCAGTTTTTCAAAGCACATTTTTCTCCCAAGAAATGTATTAACCTCTTTCTAAAGATGTAGGAGAGAAGATCTCCTTAAGTTTGAATACAAGGTCCTATTGGTTTTATGGAAACAATTTAAAGCAATAAAAGTTTCAATTACTCTTGGTTTTTTACCTCTGTCTAAAAGTAAAAAAGTTAATACTTTCTTCTAAAATAATTTATCTTATAAATCTTTCAAAAACTTTTGGACACTGAAAGATTTAGACAGTTTGTGACAATTTCTCTATGAGTTTTATATTTTCCATTTTCTTTCAGAGGGCAATAAAACTCAATACAACCAGAATACTAAATAAAAATTCTCTTCAGTGCAAAATAATCAACAGTACAGACATAAAGCAAAAACATCCTATGGTAACAAAAGTCTTTCAATTTCACTTTCAGTGAAAGCTAACCTACTTGACAGAAAGATAAACAATCACCTTTCTTCACAACACTGTAGATCTGTTCATTAAACACTTTTAGTCTGAAAATTCAGAGCACACACCAATTTCCAAAAGTCTAAAACAGGTTCACTCACATCTTTATTTGCCAGCCCTCATTATCCTACTGAATTATCAACTTAAATTTAATTTTGTGAGCAGGGCTATGAATCTTAAGTAACAATCTTTATAAGTATAATTTATAAAAACCCAAGTAATCAAGTTTCATGTAGCAATTTACATAAAGCAAAAGCAACATGCACATAAAGCACATTTTTGTAAACTATTTCTTAAATAAAATCATGTAAGAAGAGGAAGAACAGCCTATTACCCAACAAATGGGGTCACTAGTATAATATGAGCAGTAAGATTGGTAGCTGAGGAATCCCAGGCAGTGATGGCTACTAACTGTTGTCCTATGTTGCGAAAGCATTAAATAGAAAGAAAATCAACCCTTTGAACAATGGACACATTTTTTAAAAATATGAAATAAATGCAATGACCAGATCACATGACTATACAAAAAAATAATAATGAGCAAACAATTGAAATTTATTTTCCATCAGATCCATATTTAATGACACTTTTTGATGATGTGAAATTAAAAAACTAATTTACAGCAGTGAATGAGGGGGGGAAATCTCTTATTTACCAAAAATCATTTATTTCTTCATGTTAACAGAGTACAAATAGCCCATAATGCTAAAAACCATTAAGTATAACATTTCAATTTTTTTTTATTTTTAATTATGAAAACTGACATTTTGGGATGATGAAGAAAGCCACAGACTTGAAGAACATGATGCCATATTCCTGTTGATAACACAATTCCATACTACGTTAAATGTAAGGTAGAAACAGGTGAGGTGGCTCACACCTGTAATCCCAACACTTTTTGAAGCCAAGCGGGGAGGATGGCTTGAGGCCAGGAGTTCAAGACCAGCCTGACCAACAGACCCCTGTTCCTACAAAAAATTTTTAAAAATTAGCCAGGCATAGTGGCACATGCCTTTAGTCCCAGCTATTTAAAAGGCTGAGGCAGGAGGATCACCTGAGTCCAGGCGTTTGAGGTTGCACTGAGCTATGATTATGCCACTGCACTCTAGCCTGGGTGACAGAGTGAGACCCTATCTCTATTAAAAAGAAAAAGAAAAACAAAAACAAAAAGTATTCATCGCGAAGTGTTGCTGAGATCCTCATTATAATTAGGCAGGCACTAAAATACTGCTGGTCCCCTGGCTTAAACACTTTAGACCTGTCTTGTTTATTTTGTCTAACTCCCATTCATCCTTCAAGAGAAAAGATCTTCTAATACCACCATCAAGTGCCTAAGTTAGGTGTCCCCAGACCCCCTGAGGGGCTCATCTCCATCCAAACACTTAGTATGCTGACAGGTACTGGTCTTTTCTTGTTTGTCCCAACTAAACTATCAGCAGCTGACTTGAGAGTAAGGGCATGTCCTAATGCTCTTTGTATCACCAGTGTAATGCAGTGCTTCATGCGCAAGATGGTGATAATACCTACTGTCATAGGATTTTTGTGTGGATGAAATGAAACAACATTTATAAAGTGCTTACTCAATGTCTGGTGCATAGTACATGCTCAATTAATTTTTTGGTAGATATATGGATAATAAACCTTTACTAAGTGAATAAAGCTTGCTTAAACATAATTCTTAAAAAAATGAATAAACAAAATAAATGAAACTTCTACTTTATAACATTGAGATATCTTAGCTCAATTGACAAAAGACTGATTATTAATAAAAATAATGAAAAAATAGTAACTATTATTTTCCACTTTATTGATGGAAACTTCTAAAATAATATTATTATTTAAAACTTTGTAGAAAGGAGAGGGCTACATAACTCAAAAAATGACTACAACATTTTCAAAATTTTCCCAAGACAATAAATTTTTTTTTTTAGAGACAGGGTCTCACTCTGTCACCCACACTAGAATGCAATGGCACGATTATAGCTCACTGTAACTTCAAATTTCTGGGTTGAAGAGATCCTCCTGCCTCAGTGTCCTGAGTGGCTGGACTACAGGCATGCACCACCATCCCAAATAACCTTTTTTTTTTTTTTTCTTGGGTAGAGACAGGGTCTCGCTAGGTTGCTCGGGCTGGTCTCAAACAGCTGGCCTCTGGCGACCCTCCTACCCTGGTCTTCCAAAGTGCTGGGATTATAGGCATGAGCCACCACACCCAGCCAAGACACTAAAATTTAAACAAAGTATACTGTGAGTGGCATGATTTCAATTACTTATGAAAAGTATGTCTAGATAAAGCTAAAATCTACTGATAAACCTTAACTAACCAGGTATGATTTTTAGAAATTGAAATTCCATCAGTAAACATGAAAAGAAATACTTTTCCATGGTATTTAAAACTATACTCCAAAACACTGAGCAATAACAAAGGTTAATAAAGACATGTTAAATTTAACGGAAAGCTCCAATATGAGAAATTCTCTTTACCTATAGGTAATCGATTCTTTTTATTTGCTGGAGTGGTTGCTGGAGATAGCTGAGGAGTATTGTAAGGAGTCATTTCTAAACTGCTGCTTTTTCCTGGCTTGGCCTGGGGTAGGTTTGCCAATAAATTGTCAAGAGCCATTCTATCTTCTCTCAGTTGATCTCCAGACATCACACTCTTCATAAAATTGACCTGACAAAAATATAGGACATTAGCTAGTGGAATCAATATTTCAAACACAATATATATTTCTCATACAATGTACTCATCTATGCCTCTGCTTATGCTTAACCACAAGGCTTCTGAGAAAATCCTATTAAACAATAAAGGCATTACCAGAGTAATAAGCTGACTGTAGGTTATATAAACCACGGTTCTGCTCAACCCTTCCAGAAGATTAACAGAAGACATTGGAGGGGTTTCCACTGCACGGCCCCCAATCACAACATCAAGGAAAGCAGCAACACAGCTCTGTTAAAACAGGAAAAGATCACAGTGAAATACTTCCCCTTTAAAATATTAGAACAAAATTTCTGATTAAGGTGGACAACCACACAAAAAATTTAATGTCTCAAAAATCGTATTTTATCAAACATTGTTAAAAAGTAAACTCTTTATGTAATGATACAGAATAATCTCCAAGATATTCTGGTAAACAAAACAAACATGACACAGAACAGTATACACACTATGCTCCCATTGTGAAAAGGGAGGGGTGGGATGAATGGGAGAACACAGTACTTTTAGGAATTTTTTGTGTATATATAAGACCTCTAGAAGGAGACACAAAAGATATAACATCAAGAACCTTTTGGGGAGGAAATAAAGGCGAGAGATGAGAGGTGGAAGGGAAATGTCACTGTATAATCCTTGAATTTTAAACTAGATTGAATGTAAAACCTCAAAATATGACTGATTAAAATTTTATTTAATTAAATTAACTGAATAATGTTATAAATGTTAGCTTATGGAATATACTTAAAATCATATAATTATTGCTGATTCATATATCTATAGATTTGATTTAGTGACAATCTTTTAAAAGCAAACTTTTTAAAATAAAATAATCTTGGCCAGGTGAGGTAAGGCGGGAAGACTGCTTGATCTCAGGAGTTAGAGACCAGTCTGAGCAAGAGTGAGACCCCATCTCTACTAAAAATAGAAAAATTAGCCAGAATTAGCCAGGAGTCTAGCCAGGAGTCTTAGTGTGTGCCTGTAGTCCCAGCTACTCAGGAGGCTGAGGCAAGAGGATTGCTTGAGTCCAGGAGTTTGAGGTTGCAGTGAGCTGTGATGATGCCAGTGCACTCCACCCAGGGTAACAGAGCAAAACTGTCTCAAAAATAAAATAAAAATCTTAATAGCTCTTTGAATCTCATTATAATAGCATCTCCTTAATACTTCTGTGAGAGTTAATAATCTTTAGTGACATCTTTCTTTAAATTCTCCTGATCCAACATTGTAACTAATTAAAAGAACACCGAATTTAATTATCATCTAAGGACAAGATTTATAGCCAATAATTATGTTCACTAATACTTTGGCAGAATTTTCTCTAAATGGTATTTCACATAGTATAGTATTCATTCTTACTTTGTCAAATTTTCCAAGGCTGCTCTTTGTTCGAGGATCTCCCTCTTCAGATCCAGTCATTGCTAACTGCTGCAAAAGGCGGCCAACCTGTAACCCAAAGCAGTGGTAGGGAGACACGGGCTATAGAGACTCACAAATTCCTCTCTATGAAAGCACTTATATTCTATTCTAAAACTCTGTTTCATATTCACATTCACACCACTTGACTGGGCATACAAAAATGGGTGCCTGATAAAACGTGTATCTTGTTTATGTCACCTTTTATTATTTTTAGGTTAAGAATTATACAGAAGAGATAGAAAATTTTACTTTGATTTCTCTTCAACACATACAATTAAGATTAAGAAATAAAAGTACAATACATTTGTTTCTGATATTGTACTTTCCACGTGTTAAAAATTTCTAAATTAATTGTAAAAGCTGACTCACTCATTAAACTACTTCAAGTTAAAATTAAGTGATTAAGGTAATTTGGTGCATATATACAACATGTCTGGTACGTAGGGTGGTGTATTAACATTTCTGCAACAAAACATGAGTATTCACTAACACTAAATGAAATAACAATAAATAAATAGCTTCATGTTAGTTCAGCTTAGATTTTACCACCAAATGAAATATAGAAGACACTCTTAGTTTTCAATCATTCTGGATTTTGAAATTATGGAAAAGGGATGGTGGACTTGTTCTAGACAATCTAATCAACTATACATTCCAATGTGTGAGAATTCCATGTAAAAACTAACAAAATGTTTTATGACTACAATATTTTAAAATCCCAATATTAATGGTTTTATTTCATAAGCAGCAAATATTTAGGACAGTTTGAGAAATAAGAATGGTAAGATTGACTCTAAGTCGTGTGAGAAAAAGAAAAAAAAGAGAATGGTAACAATATATGAATACTGTCATCATATTTTTTGTTCCCAGCCCAAGAGCCCAATCAACTGATTTTAAAGTGAATGTCACATTAATAATAATAGCAAAACATACCTGCATCAGATTAAATCGTGCCACTTCATTAATAGGAGCATCAGAAATTATTCCATACTGTTCTGGATTGACCACTGCAGGACAAATGAAGCAGGCCAACAGGAGATCAGTACACATTGCCCTGACCTCCCCAACTTCCAGTCTATCTACACAGGAGAGGGTTTTGTACATCTGTGACACAATCCACCTCAAACTATGTGGAAAGCAATATGTGTTCTGTTTGAGATAACCAATAAATTTGTTCACCAAAGCCACTAGTTTGGCTTCATTGGACTCTACCATCTCTTGAACCTTTTGCCTAAATCTATCTGAGCCTTTCTCCCCAAAGAGTTTTTCCTGTTGCGATGGGGAAAACCTCTCAATTAGCTTGTTTGGATCTGTTTCCAAGTGATCTTCATCTTCAACAAGCAGTTGCATGATTGGCTCATGTAAAGTAGCTGTGAGGAAAAGTTTGGCAGAAAACAGTCCTTCAGAAAAAAGTTTAAATAAGATACTGAAGGCACAAGTTCCTCTCCTCAAAAGTCGCCTGGGGTTGTCACTTTCTTTAAGTTCAAATTCAATCAAGTATCGCAAAACCTGAAGGAGGTAGCTTTCATCTTCTTGCATAATGCAGTTGCCATACAGGGAGGTAAAAACTGTATAAATAACACTTTGTGTGTTCTCCTGATTAAGTTTCTCTCCAGCAACCAAAGAAGAGGCAATGAGACGAGGATTTTCCCTTAATCGACTCAAGAATTCTCCATAAGCAGTCTCCTGAAATCCCAACTGCTTATATCCATCAACAAACTGTGTATCTTCCAAAATCTTGGCATGTTGGCAACATTCAGCAGGGGAAGCCTCAGCACTAAAAAAATGTGCAAACAAGCAAAATAACATTAATGGTAATAATAATATAACACATACGCTATGCTGAAACAGGAATGTGCACATTGATTTAGTCCCAACAATGAGATCACTCTACTCTACATTGCTAAAGCCCTTTAGATTAACAGTATCCGAATGGGTAAAAGAAGACAAAGATAAAGGATACAAAGGAGGACAATTTCTTCATATTAAATCAGGTTCAATGAAAAGTGTCAATTTGTAGGTCCTAGCAGCTATTGCCAAGAGATGCACTCTTATGGATTAAATTAAAAATTACCTACAGTTAAACTGCTTATTTATGGACACAAGAAAGTTTACAAATATTCAATACTAAAAAATAATCAAAACTAAGCTCATATCAGGTATATTGTTGAACCTTTCATAACAGCAACATGTCAGTATGTAATGAGATGTAGAATCACATCCTTCAACCAGGATTTCTACTTCTGGAAACAAATCCTAATAAAATAAGCCCCAAAAGGCTGGGTGGTGGCTCATGCTGATAATCCTAGCACTCTGGGAGGCCAAGACAGGAGGATTGCTTGATCTCAGGACTCTGAGAACAGCCTGAGCAACAGGCAAGACCCCATCTCTACTAAAAATAGAAAAAATTAGCCAGGCGTGGTGGCACAGGCCTGTAGTCCCAGCTACTTGGGAGGCTGAGGCAGGAGGACCACTTGAGTCCAGGAACTTGAGGTTGCAGTGAGCTATGATGATGCCACCGCACTCTAGCCCAGGCAACAGAGCAAGACTGTCTCAAAAAAAAAAAAAAAAACTAAAAATAAAATAAAATAAGCCCTAAAGATGGCAGAAAAAAAATACAACAATGTTCACCAGCAGCACCATTCTTTTTTTGTTCAACTTACTTTTACTGAGGTAAAATAAAGCAAAGTGCACAAATCTCAAGTGTTCAGTTTGATCATTTTTTACACAGCTACGGACCCATGTAACCACCACTCAGATGAAGACATGGGACATTTTAACCACCCCAAATGAATGTTTCCACATGCCCTTTCCCAGTCAATCCCACCCTCCAAAGCCCCAGAAGTAATCATTACTCTGATTTCTATCATCAAAGATCAGCCCTGCCTCTTTTTGAATTTCTTACAGATAGAACCATACAGTATGTATTCTTCTGTGTCTAGCTTCTTTTCTCAACATTATTCCTCAGCACCACTATTCTTACAGCTAAACATTGTTCCTCTCATAACAACAGAACAATGATGTATTAACAAAATAAAACATGTGGTTTCCAAACCTGAAATGTAGCCATACAGTAACAAAACATGGAAATGTATATATTAAATAATATTAGGAGGAAATAGAACACAGGATAATTTACTCTCTATAACAATAAAATTTGTCCGGGCACAGTGGCTCACACCTGTAATCCTAGCACTCTGGGAGGCTGAGGCAGGCAGATCACTTGAGGTCAGGAGTTCACAACCAGCCTGAGCAAGAGCGAGACCTCATCTCTACTAAAAATAGAAAGAAATTAGCTGGACAACTAAAAATATATAGAAAAAATTAGCCGGGCATGGTGGCACATGCCTGTAGTCCCAGTTACTTGGGAGGCTGAGGCAGAAGGTTCGCTTGAGCCCAGGAGTTTGAGGTTGCTGTGAGCTAGGCTGACACCACAGCACTCTAGCCCAGGCAATGGAGACTCTGTCTCAAAAAAACAAACAAACATACAAAAAAACAATAAAATTTCATATATACAAAGACACAAAACTAATTGGTGTGGTATAAAATATTAATGCTTAAGTTATAATTTTCTATATTAGTGCCTAAGTTAATAAAATAAATTATGTATGTATAATAAGCAAAGACGCACCTTAATGTTGATTTAAACTATCTTAAACCATGCATGGTGTTGGAATTAGATTTGTTTATTTACAGTTAGCACAGAATCACAGTGGTTCACAAAATTTAAGATCTGAAAATCTTTTCTTTACCTGGTTATGATAAGCCGATCCAAATTTATTCTCTGCTGCTTCGCAATCCATGCTGTACGATACAACTTCTCAGCTGTCTTGAGTACATCTGCATTGAGCCTCTGAATGAGCTGCTTCTCAGAGTTTACGTATAAGCGTTCCTGCTTCAGGTGATGAGCCAGAGTATGAATATCCAGCTTCACCATTTTCAAATGTGGAAAAGGTACAAAGGCTGATCACTAAGAGTTAAAAGACAAAATTTAAAACCTTGTGTCACTTAAATTATTTTCTGTTTTTTTCTTTTCAATCCCTCAAGACATCTGAAACTTAAATTGTTTTCTAAAATCAAAAGGGATAGAACATATTAAGAATTAGGTTACATTGAGTATTACTGTTAACTAATTTTAAAGTAATCTGTATATTTTTTATTGCAGAACATTACAGGCTCAATATAGAAAATTGGTAAATACAGATAAGCAAAACAAATAAAAAAAACTTTAGCTCTAATAAGGCCACTGCTCAGAGATAGCCATTTTAAAAACTGTATATCCTTCAAGTTCAGTGTCTATTTATTTATTTTTAATTTTTGCTTTTTTTGGAGATAGTATCTTGCTCTGTCACCCCGGCTGGAATGCACTGTCCCAACTGCAGCACACTATCACCTCTAACTCCTGGGCTCAAGCGATCCTCCCATCTCAGCCTTCCAAGTAACTAGGACTACAGGTGTACACTATACCATGCCTGGCTTATTAAAGTTTTTTTTGTTTGTTTTTTTTTTTTTAGAGATAGGGTCTGACGATGTTGCCCAGGCTTGTCTCAAACTCCTGGCCTCAAGCAATCCTCCCACCTCAGCCCCCCAAAAAGTGAATAGATTTTAGGCATGAGCCACTGTGCTCATTTCTTGTTGATTCTACCTTCAAAATAAATCTTGGGCCAGGCACAGTGGCTCACACCTATAATCCTAGCACTCTGGGAGGCGAAGGCGTGAGGATTGAGGCCAGGAGTTCAAGACCAGCCTGAGCAAGAATGAGACTCCATCTCTACAGGAAAAAAAAAAAAATTAGCCAGGCGTGGTGGCACATGCCTGAACTCCCAGCTACTTGGGAGGCTGAGGCAGGAAAATGTCTTCAGCCAAGGAGTTTGAGGTTGCAGTGAGCTATGATGATGCCACTGCACTGTAGCCTGGGGAACAGAGCAAGACTTTGTCTCAAAATAAATAAACAAACAAACAATAAATCTCAAATCTGGCTGTGTTTCTCCACCCCCATCACTAACCATCATCTCTCACCAGGAGGTCTATAACTACCACCTTCTAACTGATCTGTCTGCTTCTTTTCTTGTACTTCTAGAGTCTGTTCTCTACATAGGGAAACCTTTACACTTAAGTCAGATCACTTTATTCCCCTCTAAAAACCACTCAAAGGCTTTATTTTACAATAGAATGAAATCTGAAGGTTCTACATGATCTACCCCTGGCTACTTCTCCAATATCATTTCCTACCATCCTACCCTAGTTCACATAGCTCCAGACACACCTGCCTCCTTGCTATCCCTTGAACAGGCCAAGTACACTCCTTTCTCAGAGCTTCTGCATTTGCTGATCCCTCTCTGTCTGGAAGGCTATTCCTCCAGACAGCTGCAAGGCTAGTGCCTTCACTCCATTCAGGTCTCTCCACTCAAACGTCTACTTAGAAAGGCCTTCTCAGACAACTCTTTCTAAAATAGAAAATCACTTCTTACTCCCTCTTTCAGCCTTTTTAAAAAGCACTTGCCCCTATCTAGCATTATATTACAAATATCTACTTCTGTGATAATCATACTTGTTGTATGCCTTCCCCACTAAAAGGTAAATGCCACCAGAGCCAAGCCTTGTCTGTTCTGTTTACTCAGAGCTGTAATCTCAGGGGCTAGGAGAGGGCCTAGTTCGAAGCAGGAACTAAATAAATATTTGCCAAAGAAATGAATGAACTCACACTACTCTTGTTTATCTAGTAGCTAAACAAACAGATACAACTAGCATACATATTTTAAAGCATTATTATTTAAGCAATACCCTTGAACCTAGAATGCCTGCCAGACCACAGATCTTTTATATCAACAATAGAAACACCTGTGGCACAGATGACAGAACATGATACTGTGCGTCCAGACAGCAGATGGTCATTAAGTTAGAAAAGGATTTCTTGGCTGGGCGAGGTGGCTCACGCTTGTAATCCTAGCACTCTGGGAGGCCGAAGCAGGGGGATCACTTGAGCTCAGGAGTTTGAGACCAGCCTGAGGAAGAATGAGACCTCGTCTCTACTAAAAATAGAAAAATTAGCTCGGTATTGTGCCTGTAGTCCCAGCTACTCAGGAGGCTGAGGCAGGAGGATTGCTTGAGCCTAGGAGTTGGAGGCTGCTGTGAGCTAGGCTGACACCACCACACTCTACTCAGGGCAAGAGTGAGGCTCTTGTCTCAAAAAAAAAAAAAAAAAAATCAAAAGAAAAAGATTTCTCAGTTGCTGTGAGCTAGGCTGATGCCACCACACTTTAGCTCAGGCAACAGACTTTCTCTCTCTCTCAAAAAAAAAAAGATTTCTCAGGCCAGGTGCAGCAACTCACATCCATAATCACAGCACTTTGGGAGGCTGAGGCAGAAGGACTGCAAGAGGCCAGGAGTTGGAAACTAGCCTGATCAACATAGTGAGACTTTGTCTCTACAAAAAATAGAAATATTAGCTGTGCATGGTGGTACATGCCTGCAGTTCCAGCTACTCTGGAAGCTGAGGCAGGAGAATAAATAGTTTGAGGTCAGGAGTGTGATTCCAGCGTGAGCAAGACCCCATCTCTACTAAAAATAGAAAAAATTAGCCGGGCATGGTGATGCTTGCCTGTAGTCCCAGCTACTCAGAAGGCTGAAGCAGGAGGATTGCTTGAGCCCAGTAGTTTGAGGTTGCTGTGAGCTAAGCTGACGCCATGGCACTCTTGCCGGGGCAACAAAGGGAAACGGTCTCAAAAACAAAAACAAAAACAAAAACAATTAAACATATGCTAGGCAAGTGGAAACATACTTAAAGCCATCTTTAAAGAAATAGATTTATCAATTTTAAATTTCAATTTCAGCAATTTTTAAATTTTCTTATGTTAATATACTACTGATAACTAGGAAAATTTCAGGTATCACCACATAACCTGAATTTAATTGCTTTCAAAACACATTCCTATACCTTATGGATTCCCCAGCAAACTATGCAAAGCTATTATTCTAAATCTCCAGCACTAGGTCCTCACATGGCTTTCCTCTGAAAAGATATCACTAAGTCTACTTCATAAAGATGATTCTCTGTTGAATTAGTCACAAAAGCGTTTATGTACCTTAAAAAAATTAGTGGCATATGTACATATAATAGTCTTATTAATTCAGTTTACAGAAAATGCACAGATGACTTCGTAGACTTCCATGTGGAAACTCTAGAGGGCTCTAAGTCCACAGGCTAAGAACAGAATCATTGTTCTAATGGTTATAACCATGAAGAAGTATCTCATAACAGTGAGAAGTTATGGTTTAACTAAGAGAAGTATCACAGTTAATGAAAACAGTATTGAAATGGGCTGTGAAAAAACTATTAATACATTGTTCAGCTGGGCACAATGGCTCACACCTGTAATCCCAGCACTTCGGGAGTCTGAGGTGGGAGGATCACTTGAGGCTAGGAGTTTGAGACCAGCTTGGGCAACATAGTGAGACCCCATCCCTACAAAAAAATTAAAAATTAGCTAGGCAGGAGGCTGAGGCATGAGGATTGCTTAAACCCAGTAGTTTGAGGCTGCAGTGAGCTATGATCAGGCCACTGCACTCCATCTTGGGTGACAAAGCAAGACCTTGTCTCAAAGACAAAAAAAAACCCAAAAACTATATGCTTCATTAACTAGTTCTGTTACCCCGTGCATATAATTATATTCTCTGAACCTCAGTTTTTTTATACATAAAATACGGACAAAACTTCTGCATTTATTTTCTGCCTCGTACAAGCAACATAGTAGGTACTAGGAAAACAAAAAAAGGAGAAAACCTAATCTGGGCCCTCAAGAATTTTCTTAACTGATAGAATGAGGCAGGCATGCAAACAAATGGTTGCCAAAAAATATTATAGGTATCATGCTAGCAGTCTGTACAACATAAAATAGAAGAGAAGGAATGTTGGGAGGTAAATTCCTAAACCTAGACTTAAAGACAAGTATTTGCAAAAAAGAAAAAAAGAAGAAAGAGAAAAAAGAAGACAAGTATTTGCCAGACAGGTAGCGGCAGAATTCCAGATAGAAGAAATTAATCAAGCAAAGGCATATATATGTAACATAAAGTATATTCAGATAATGCAATTATTGGGAATGAAAAGAAAAAAGGGGGAAAAAAAAGTATATTTAGAGACCCATACAAGGCTTGCTACAGTTTGGGGCCATGTATGTTTCTGAGTGTTAAGAGTGAGGATGGGGGGAGGGGAGAAAGTGCATAATGAGAGATAAGGCTACCAAGACAGAAGGTACACAGAAGTCAGAGTTAAGAAACTTGGGGCCAGGCATGGTGGCTCACAACTGTAATCCTAGCACTTTGGGAGGCTAAGCAACAGTATAACTTGAGGCCAGAAGTTTGAGACCAGCCTGAGCAAAAGTGAGACCTCATCTCTACAAAAAATAGAAACATTAGCCAAGTGTGGTGGTGCATGCCTGTAGTCCCAGCTACTTGGGAGGCTGAGTGAGGCAGGATTGCCTGAAACCAGGCATTTCAGGTTGCAGTGAGCTATGATGACACCACTGCACTACAGCCTGGGCAAAGGTGCAAGACTTTTTATATTCTGTAGAGATGAGGTCTTGCTATGTTGCCCAGGCTGGTCTTGAACTCCTCACCTGAAGAAATCCTCCTGCCTCAGGCTCCCAAAGTGCTAGGATTATAAGCATGAGCCACTGTGCCCAGCCCCCACCCCTGTTTTTTTTAAAGGGACAGGGTCTTGCTCTGTTGCACAGGCTAGAGTGCAATGGTGATCACAGCTCACTGTAGCCTCAAACTCCTGGGCTCAAGCAGTCCTCCCACCTCAACCTCCCAAGTAGCTGAGACTGCAGGTGTGTGCCACCATGCCTGTCTACTTTTTTTTTGCATTTTTTTGTTAAGAGACAGGGTCTCATTATGTTGTCCAAGCTGGTCTCAAACTCCTGACCTCAAAGAGATACTCCCGCCTCAGCCTCCCAAACTGCTGGGATTACAGGCTTGAGCCACTACACCCAGCTACAAAATTCTTTACAAAGTAAAATGCTCCAAATAATTTTAAATTAACTTATATTGTCATAACATATTGAAGAAATTTGTTACATCTCAAAAAAGTTACAGTCCCTGCTTTAGAGTTTTTCATACATGTTTACATGTATTTTTCATAACAATTTTCAATGCTACAAAGATTTTTTAAATGTATAAAATCAACAAATAATTGCTAAAATTTATGTATTCTTTGCACAAAATTATTAGTGAATTTTTAAAGTAACCAGATAAATTCTAATGTGGATTTGCCTACAAGACAAGCAGTGATGTAGTTATATTGCTATAATGGGAGAAAAACATAAGAGAGACTGTTCTAGATTAAAAGTGACTAAAGCAATATATCTAAAGGCAACGCATGCGTCTTAACTGACTCTTGACTGATGTTGGGAGGTGGGGGTAGACAAAAGAAAAGCCACTTTAGGGACAACTAGAGAAACTGAAATATGGACTGGATATCAGATGTTATTAGAAAAGTATTGAAATTTTTATTAGGTATGATACTGGCATTGCGGTTACATGGGAGAATATCTTACTTTTAAGAGATGTGTGTTCAAGTACGTATTTGGAAATGAAATATTAGGGCCTGGTGAGGTGGCTCACACCTGTAATCCTAACACTTTGGGAGCCAAGGCAGGAGGATCACGTAAGGACAGGAATTTGAGACCAGCCTGGGCAACAGTGAGACCTTGTCTCTGCAAAAAATAAAAAATTAGCCAGGCATGGTGGTGTGTGCCTGTAGTCCCAGCTACTGGAGAGGCTGACGCAGGAGGATCGCTTGAGCCCAGGAGTTTGAGGTTGCAGTGAGCTATGATGACTCCACTGTACTCTGGCCTGGGCAAAAGAATGAGACCCTGTCTCAAAAAAAAAAAGAAGAAAAAAGAAATGAAGTATTAGGATGTCTACAAGTTGTACATGGTTCAGAAAAAAATAAAAAGAGATTTTTAAAATGAAACAAAATGTAAACTGCTGAGCTGAGTGGATACAAGGTGATCACTGTATTGTCCTTCAATAGTCTTTCTGTATTAGAAAAGTTTCATAATTAAAACACAGGGAAAGGCCGGGCGGGGTGGCTCACGCCTGTAATCCTAGCACTCTGGAAGGCCGAGGTGGGTGGATCACTCGAGGTCAGGGGTTCAAGACCAGCCTGAGCGAGACCCCGTCTCTACTAAAAATAGAAAGAAATTATCTGGCCAACTAAAAATATATATAGAAAAAATTAGCCGGGCATGGTGGCACATGCCTGTAGTCCCAGCTACTTGGGAGGCTGAGGCAGTAGGATCGCTTAAGCCCAGGAGTTTGAGGTTGCTGTGAGCTAGGCTGACACCACGGCACTCACTCTAGCCCAGGCAACAAAGTGAGACTCTGTCTCAAAAAAAAAAAAAACCAAACACAGGGAAAAATATTTTAGAAACTCTCAAATTGTACCCTTCTTGTTGCTTTGATTCAATGTAATTCAACAAATATATTACTGAGTTTTGCTGGAGCCCAGCCAGGTCCCCTAATCTCAAGGAGCCCACAATCTAATTATACCTGGTCAAGACAGAAAGGGAGCATAAAATGTTTTCAATGACGCAGCCAATATAAACTAATTTATGCAATTTAGAAATAAAAATCTTCGAATATAACTTCACTTAAAAAAATTAACACATGAAAGTAATGCTCCACTTAAGCTATAAAGGAACTCACCTTCTAAACCATCTAACAGTCCCAAATATCTTCAAAGACATTTTAATGAATCTAGAACATTAGACAAACTTGCTAAACACCTTTTTTCCTTAATCAAATTCAAGAATCATAACCTTTATTGCTTTCCTTTCTATAAAAAGCTGTTCAGAATGCTGTCAAAAAACAGATAGTGGCTTACCCTGCAAAACAATACTTAAAAAAAAAAAAATCACTGTATAGCTGTATAATCCTCTCATTACCACACAAAGATAGGAAAGTACCAGTAAGCCACTGGGTAAAATCCAAGAGATTTAAAACATGAATTAACTCTGACCTATATTTTTGCCCACAGTTTGCCTAAATTAAATTCATACTCTGAATACTATTTTGTACAATATATAGCATATGCCAATCTCTATCTATCTCTCCCATTAGACTATAAACACTAACTCACCTACGCATGCATCCTAGCATAACTGATGGCAAGTAGGAGAAACTCAACAACGTTTACTGAACTCAATCCAGCTAGCACCAAGTCTGTTGGCTGACACATTTTGAAAAAAATAATACCACACAGCCATGAAATAATAACTAACAGATCACTACTTAAAAACAATAGTTAAGAAACACGGTTTAAGAACTTTAAAAGTAAAGTCTACAAAGTTGTTCTGTTTTTCTAAGGCACTACTGTGACCCAATAGGAGTTAAGAGTCACCAGCAATAGTTTAAATAAAATTTAGACATGAATAAGTAGGAACACTTTACCATACTGAAGACAAAAGGAAAGCACAGACATTAGCAAATAAATGAGTTTGTCCCCTGAAAAGTAACAATAACAATATCAACATCAAACAATAACCATATTGATATCAAACTAACATTTATTTAGGACTTAGCATGCCAGGTACTCTACCCTGCTTTTCCTCATTGAATCTGTACAAACCTTACAACTAGGTGTGCTCTCACTACCTTATTTGACAGCTGAAAAGTGGTGGCATACTTAGTGAGTACCTAAGTGACGATTCAAACAGATTCAGTTCTGTCTGACTCCAAAGAAGTAGTTGCTCTCAACCAACTAATCTAAACATTTTGTTAGTAACATCTCTTCTTTAATACCTAGTTTTGTTAAGAAATGACTCCTTAAAGTTCCTGTTACCTATTGGTTTTTATAGAACTTTATTTAGCTTCTGGCAACATCTACTTCATTTCAGTTTACACTCAAATGCCATACAAAATGCAAGTACTCTCATCTCTTGGCTGAGCTTAAATTCTTTACTTCCTCTACCTGCAAAACATCTTAATACCAAGACAGAATCTCAGAATTGGAAAAGCTATGCTCACTGGGTGCGGTGGCTCACACCTGTGATCCCAGCACTTTGGGAGAATTGCTTAAGGCCAGGAGTTCAAGACCAGCCTGGGCAACACAGCAAGACCCTGTCTCTAAAAAAAATTTTTCTTAAATTAGCCGGGTATGGTGGCACATGCCTGTAGTCCCAGCAACTCAAGGGGCTGAAGCAGGAGGATCCCTTGAGCCCAGGAGTTCAAGGTTACAGTGAGCAACGATGATACCGCTCTACTCTAGCCTGGGTGACAGAGTGAGACCGTATCTCTAAAAGAAAAAAAAAGCCATCTTCTCTAATTTAATTCAATTCAACAAATATTTTCTGAAATGTTTTCACTATGGCAGGCACTGATAATACAGTACAGAACAAAACAGATACAGCCTCTGTCCTCATAAAGCTTAGTCAACTGTGAAGCCTGGAACCAGTAAATTACAAGTAACTATAAGCACGATGAAAGGGGAAATAAGAGTCTAATCACCCAAGATTCAAAAATCTCCAAAACAGAACATAACAATTTCCCTTCTAAAACCAGCAACTAGACTCCTAGTCTCAAAACTCAGGACTCGTCCTTTTCCTCAGCAGCAAGTCTGTCACCAAGTTTTACTGTGGCATCTGTCCTTTTCTAATTCCTCCGCAAATAACCAAATTCAGTACCAGGAACCCACAACAATTGAAAAAATTTCCTAACTTATTCCTATGCTTAAAGTTTCTTCTCTCTCCTACCTATCCCACAATGACAGGTTGGTATTTCCAAAGCAACACTTTAATATAAACCTTCCCAATCCTTCCTGAATCCCCTTTAAAAGCCATTAATGACTTCCTAATAGTGCCAGAATATATTAAAACATCTGCAGAAATCAGGAGGAAGCCTATGTGCTCAATTAAGACCAGACTTGATTAATTCTTTATGCTTCCAATATCAGGAGTCAAATGGAAGCCCCAGAAAACTCTGAATGTATTTGGCAAGAATATTCAAATCTCTTCTCCATTCCCTCAGCCCTATAGCCCACTCCATCAAACTCTACCCTAGACCACCAGGTCTTAATTTAGTCTGCCCTTCATTTCTGTTTGTGTCAATCACAAGCAGCCCAAAACTCCCAGGTCATCCTCAGTCTGCAGAACCTGATCTCTAGACAGCTTTGTATATCATCTCTTCAATCCTTTTCACGGTGGCCCCTAGAACACAAGTTCAATTATAAGAAAATCTCCTATAACTCGAACCTTATCTGGAAAGGTTCCCTTTACCTTCTTGCGTTAAATGAATCCTGGCTTTCCCATGGGAACATATCTTCCTCTATACACCGGTCAGGTATAGCTGTTTTCTCTTCTACATCCCTCACACTATGGAACCACTTTGACACCATTCTCCTTCCCCTCTGCATTAAAAAAATCCAACTTTGCCAGACATGGTGGCTCATGCCTGTCATCCTAGCTACTCAGGAGGTTGAGGTAGGAGGATTACTTGAGCCCAGAAGTTCAAGGTTGCAGTGAGCTATGCTCATGCCACTATAATCTAGCCCAGGCAACAGAGTAAGACCCTGTCTCAAAAATAAAAAAACAAAAAAACCCAAACAAACAAAAAAAAAACAAAGATAAACACATTGCTAAATCCAGTTGTAAAAGTATTTGAAATGGTTGACCTCACTCCTCCTTGAAACACTTTCTTTGACTTCTAGGATACCACATTCTCATGGGTTTCCTCTTGTCTTCTCCATTCTGTCTCAGTCTCCTTTGTTATTGCCCCCCTACCACCAACTCCCTGATTTTGAAACACTGGGAGGCTGAGGCAGCAGGATTGCTTAAGCCCAGGAGTTAGAGGTTGCTGTGAGCTAGGCTGATGCCACAGCACTCTAGCCTGGGCAACAGAGCGAGACTCTGTCTCAAAAAAAATAAAATATAGTATCTATAAGTTTCATTAAAGACTTAAAGGAAGGCAGGGCATGGTGGCTCACGCCTGTAATCCTAGCACTCTGGGAGGCCGGGGCAGGAAGATTGCTTTAGGTCAGGATTTCAAGACCAGCCTGAGCAAGAGCGAGACTCAGTCTTTTAAAAAAAAAAAAAAAAAAAAGAAAGAAAGGTAAAATAAAGGTGTTCACAATTTTCAATTATTCCTTAATTGGAGGATAATGTCCAAACTCCTTAGCTTAATAGTTAAGGAATAATCTTGCCACAATCTAACCCCCCCAACCCTAATTTACACTCCTTCCCTACATAAACCCTCCTACTCCAGCCAAACTGGCCTTTCTCATTTTTACTTTCAATTCATATTCTTGTTTATTTTTATATCAGATCTCATTTTCCTTTCCAAGCACACAGTCTGCCCAAATGATAAATCCCAACTCGGAATTTTTTTTTTTTTTTTTGAGACACAGTCTCGCTCTGTTGCCCGGGCTAGAGTGCCGTGGCGTCAGCCTAGCTCACAGCAACCTCAAACTCCTGGGCTTAAGCAATTCTCCTGCCTCAGCCTCCCAAGTAGCTGGGACTACAGGCATGCACCACCATGCCCGGCTAATTTTTTCTATATATATATATATATATATATTTTTTTTTTTTTAGTTGTCCAGATAATTTCTTTCTATTTTTAGTAGAGACGGGGTCTCACTCTTGCTCAGGCTGGTCTCGAACTCCTGACCTCGAGCGATCCACCTGCCTCGGCCTCCCAGAGTGCTAGGATTACAGGCATGAGCCACCACACCCAGCCCCAACTCTGAACTCTTGAAGCACTGATTATCCATACCACTAATCTAGAACTATTTTTTTTCATTTTCATCTTTAATGTCTATATCCTATCTTTCCAGCAAGAATGACAAGTGTCCTCAAAGGCTGAGAGCACCTCTTAGACCTCTGTATCCCCAGGCACCAATACCAAGGTCAAACATAAGAAGCTCTCAATATTTCATCTCTGCTAATATTTGCAATGTCAAAAGTTGCACTGTGTTCACAACTAATGGGTGTGGAGCACACTGTCTGAGGGATGGGCATGCTTGTAGCTCTGGCTTGGGCAGTGCAAAGGCAATATATGTAATCAAAATGTTTGTACCCCCATAATATTCTGAAATTTAAAAAAAAAAAAAAGTTCCTCTGTGAAAAAGAGCATAAGCAAAATCAAAGAATTTTTAAATTAATGTGAGGCATACCTAACAATAACAAATAAAATTTTTTCCTGAACTCTGCAAGCATTTTCCAAGTTAGATAATTTCTTTTTGAAGTGGTCAAAAACTAGACTTTGAAAATCTATAATACTAAGTTCAGTACTACTTACCACATTTCTACAAAAATAAAATAGGTTATTCCCATGCATACTAAATCAGATTTTGAGGAGTAAGTTTAAGCTTTTCAACTCATGTTATTAACAGTTATCACTAAGAGCTCAATAGGGAGATTTAACAGCAGGGGCAAAGCACACTGGATTTTTATATCCTGCCACAGTGGTACAGAGTAGGGGCTAGCAAAATATGGTTTTTAGGACAAATTTAGCCTGCTATTTGTATAAATAAAGTTTTACTGGAATACAGCCATGCTCATTTGTTTATACATTATCTATGGCTACTTTCATGCCACAATGGCAGAGCTGAATAGTTGCCACAGTCCTTTATAGTTCACATGGCCCACAAGCCTGAAATGTTTACTATCTGGCCCTTTACAGAAAAAGTCTCCCAACCCCTGATAAGCAAGCTTACCTACCCTAACACAGCATATGGAGAGGAAGCACAGCCTGATAAAGTAAAATTTGTGAATTATAAAATACAGTCATGTGCCACATGACATTTCAGCCAATCATGGTGCAACTACTGGTGATCCCATAAGATTATAAGGGAGCTTTTGTACTATATTTTGACTGTACCTTTTCTATGTTTGACTATGTTTAATACGCAAATACTTACCATTGTGCTACAATTGTCTACAGTGTTTGGTACAGTAACACGCTGTACAGGTTTGTGGCCTACTAGCAATAGGCCATCCCACATAGCCTAGGAGTATAGGAGGCTATACCATCTAGGTTTGTTTAAGTACACTCTATAATGTTTGCGCAACGATGAAATCACCTACTGACACATTTCTCAGAACATATTCCTGTCATTAAGCAATGCATTACTACACATTAAAAGTTCCAAGGAAGAGACACATATTACAAATGTTAATAACTAAACCTAAATGAATTTCTGTGGCTCAAGAGAAGGTCTCTAAAGTAGGAAAAAATGATTTCAAACTTTTTATGGGATAAGCATCACATTCCAAGTTTTCACTGTTGAGAATTTCTTATTAAAGACATCCCAAGGCCGGGCGTGGTGGCTCACACCTGTAATCCTAGCACTCTGGGAGGCCGAGGCGGGCAGATCGTTTGAGCTCAGGAGTTCGAGACCAGCCTGAGCAAGAGCAAGACCCCGTCTCTACTAAAAATAGAAAGAAATTATCTGGCCAACTAAAATATATATAGAAAAAATTAGCCGGGCATGGTGGCGCATGCCTGTAGTCCCAGCTACTTGGGAGGCTGAGGCAATAGGATCGCTTAAGCCCAGGAGTTTGAGGTTGCTGTGAGCTAGGCTGACGCCACGGCACTCACTCTAGCCTGGGCAACAAAGCGAGACTCTGTCTCAAGAAAAAAAAAAAAAAGACATCCTAAGTTAATGATATGTATCCAACAGTTCTAAGCTCTAAATTAACAGCTAGAGTTCAAATAAACAAACTAATCTTTTTATTAACCTAATAAACTCAGAAATAACATTATAAAAGTCAGTAAGAGAAAACCACTTCCTACTTTCTTATTTTATACAGAGACTACTTTAATTAACATAGTGGAAAGGATACTAAAACTGGAGCCAGGAGATCTGAGGAGTTTAAGACTGAGCTCTGACACCTACTGCCAACATGACCTATGGCTTGTCATTTCACCCAAGTTTCTGTTTCCTCATCTTCAAAACCAGGATAACGCCCTTATCAACCTCACATGGTGAGCTGCGAGATGACTGCAAAGTGTAAATGACTGCACAATGTAGGACATCATTATTCTTATCAATTATAATTTTTTATCATTTCACTAGGACAATGTGACAGACTCCATGTCCACCACATGACAGAATTGGCCAAAATGAACCTTTTCATAAAAGTAAGTGGGACCTGTAATCCTAGCACTCTGGGAGGCTGAGGCGGGCAGATCGTTTGAGCTCAGGAGTTCAAGATCAGCCTGAGCAACAGCAAGACCCCCATCTCTACTAAAAAAATACAAAGAAATCATCTGGACAACTAAAAAATATATAGAAAAAATTAGCTGGGCATGGTGGCGCATGCCTGTAGTCCCAACTACTCGGGAGGCTGAGGCAGAAGGATCGTTTTAGCCCAGGAGTTTGAGGTTGCTGTGAGTTAGGGTGACGTCACGGCACTCTAGCCCGAGCAACAGACTGAGACTCTGTCTTAAAATAAATAAATAAATAAATACATACATAAGTAAGTGGGAAATATCAGAGTTGTAACTAGAGAGGTAAGACAGAATACTTTCTAACATTGTGGAACCTATACTTCTAAAAGACTTACTAAAAGTGAAATTAAAGGCCAACTATCTTTAATCCAAGAGTATTATTAGTAACATAATATGCCTCACCACACACACCGTATAGCTTTGAAATTTGAAAATAAAGTGTCATTTGCTAATATATTGATGTGGCTACGTTAAGATAATCCAATTAAAAATCACACAATTACAAGTAAATGTGATGTCGAATGCTGAACAAAATGCTGAATAGAAAAAAAATTGGTAAAAACTGAGGAAATCTGAATAAAGTATGAAATTTAGTTAATAATAACATATCAATATTGGTTCACTCATTGCAACAAACGTTAATGGCAGAACTTGGTGCTGGGTCTATAGGAATTCTGTACTATTGTCTCAGTTTTTCTATAAATCTAAAACTGTTGTAAAAAATAAAGCCTAGGCTGGGAGTGGTGGCTCATGCTGGTAATCCCAGCACTTTGGGAGGTCAAAGCAGGAGGAACACTTAAGGCCAGGAGCTCAAGAGCAGCCTGAGCAACGCAGAGAGACTCCATCTCTACAAAACATTTAAAAATTAGCTGGGTGTGCCTGTAGTCCCAGGTACTGAGGAGGCTGAGGCAGGAGGATCACTTGAGGCCAGGAATTCTAGGTTGCAGAGAGCTATATTCATGTCACTGCACTATATCCCAGGCAACAGAGTGAGAGTCTGTCTCAAAAAAACAAAAATAAAAACACTCCATGATTCTCTATATAGACCCAGGCTCCCCAAATGCTTCCAGAACATCTTGGTCACATTTTTCTCTCTGCAACTCACTGGGATTTTCTGTGGGCAGGTAAGCCTAGATAGTAAGATAGTAACCAGTATTGTCAGTAGTATATGATTTGCCTTCTTCCAATCTGAGAGCACAGGATTAAAACAGTTCTCTATTGGAAAGGTTAGTGAATACTCAGGTCATCTTCCTCCCAGTCAGTCCCACACTATTTAGTTAAGGTCCTTACCACCTCAATAGTCTCCTTTCTGGTCTCTCCTTGCTGTTGTTGAACAATTTTCCTAAAGCACAAATTTTGTCAAGCTACTCTCCATTGCCAACAAGATAACATCTGTGACCTACTACATTGCATCAAGCCTTCAACTATGAGGTCCCTGTTTTACATCTCCTACCTTATCTCCCACTATTTCTTCATTTCCCCAAATCAGGTGTCACTGTCATACTGTATCCTAAAGTCTCCAACATGTACAAATGCTACTATATGCCTGGAAGGCCCATATCTTCCAGTGAACTCAGACTTATCTTTTTAAGGCCCAGCCTCCAAATCTCTTCCCTGTGTGAAGCTCTTGGGAGACTACTCCTGCCAACAGAGTACATCCTCTCCTCCCTTATGACATTAAACAACCCTTAGGGGGAAAGTTACTACATTTTCAAGTCTCTTTCAGTCCTACTTACAACATGGAGGAAATCTATGTAAGGTACTTATTTGTTTACAGCACTTCTCTAACACTTGCTAATCTCTCCTTTTAATAAAGGATAACAGTCCTCAAACTCAGCACCTTCTGCAAACAGTAGCTAGTTAGGTTTCAATAACATTGTTTTGTTTTTATATTTAAATTGCCTTCTACTTACAGGTATGTGATGCTAGCCTTCCACTATGGTAGTAACATAAGGCTTCTTTAAAAATATTTTTTAAAGCCTGTTGCTTAAAAAAGTCCTTAAATAAATAACAATTTCAAGTAGTACACAGATTTGGGAAAAATCATGATGTTATTTAAGTATTACATGTAGGAAAGATTTTCATATACTGATGCCTACACCTTGACAGAACTGTCATTTACTTTTTTTGTTTATTATGCACACATTTTTCTTCACAGTACTTATATAATATCCATATGAATGTGATAGGGCAAAAAGGACATGATTGCCATTTTTTAATGACCTACTACAATGTTATCTCATGCATGCTGTCAACCAAATAATTTTAATGTGAGCATTCTAATTCCCACCACTTTTCAGGGATCTAACCAATCAATACAAGAGATGGGTGTCCCTTACAAATATTTGGTATAAATATATGTTGAATTACAATGATTTGTCTCCATTTGTTTCCCCTTATAAGATTTATCTCCTCAGTGCAAGAACAGTTTCTTACTCATTTTATAGTTTTGCTAATTACGTGATCCAAAAATTGCCAGGTACTAATAATATAATGAAATGATGAGTTCATTCTCCTTCCAAAAAATAGACAGAAAAGCACAGGAAGCTGTATTTAACACAATTCCTTCACTCATTCATTAAACAATTGTTTATTATTAAATACCTACTATGTGCTAGTCTGCTCTTGAGGGGCCCACATTCCCTTAGGGCTTAGGGAAACATGACATTTTGATTACAATTTCTACTAGTTTTCATAGACCAGACTTCTAAATACTCTCTGGTTTATTTTTTTTTCACCTCCTTAAATGTATTTCTAGGTATCTTTGTTTATTTATTTGGAGACAGAGTCTCTGTGGCTGGGTCTAAAGTGCAGTGTTGTCATCATAGCTCACCGCAGCCTACAACTCCTGGGCTCAAGTGATCCTCCTGCCTCAGCCTCCTGAGTAGCTGGGACTACAGGCATGCACCATCATGCCTGGCTAGTTTTTTTATAGTTTTTGTGGAGACAGAGGTCTCACTTGTTGCTCAGGCTGGTCTCAAACTCTTGGCCTCAATCGATCCTCCTGTCTCAGCCTCCAGAGTGCTAGGATTACAGGTGTGAGCCACTGTGCCCGGCCCACTCTTTATTTAGAATCCTTTGCACATTCCTTTCATTGGCCAGTTAAATCACAATTAGGCATCAAGCTGAAACCAATGAGCCTTTACAGACCAGTCCCTTGATTCAGATACTTCCTCATTTGGGCTCATCTCTCTCATAGCATCTTACATTGTGTGCAACAAAATGCTGTTTTTGCAACAAAACTCCAAGTTCCCTGCCCCAGGGACAGTCATCTTAGTATCCCCATTACTTAGCATAGTGACTGGTACTTAGCAGATGCTGAATAAATGTTTGAATTTATAAAAAATTAACTAAAAATGACTGAATGATGAAGAGCAATGCTCCAGTTAGGAATCAGCCAAGCTGCTGCTCAGTTCCAAAATGATTAAAAAACAGTAAATAAATTTAAGTTGAAAATAACTTCTAATTTTCTAATGAGCATATTTGAAACAATTATTAATGTACCAGAAAAGAAGACAGTTCCTCACAATTGAGAAATGAATATTAATGAGGAAAAAAATGGAAACAAGTGATATTTTAATTTCTTTAATTGGTATATTTGAAATAATAGTAAAACATTACAGTAAAAAGAACGGACTTAATACCAACTATTCCTGCCTGGCACAAGTACAAGGAATTGAAAGGCATATTACTTTGAAGATGCAAGTAATATAATGCCAGATAGTATTTAGAATTCAAATTAATACTACAACAGACTGCTTGTGATGACACAGGAATTCCAGACCATACTAGAAGTAAACAAATAATTTCCAAACAAATAATTGATTTTTACCCCCAATACAATTTTCCAGAGCTAAAGAAGATAGACTAACCACAAAAATAATGGAATTTGGGCCAGGCACAGTGGCTCATACCTGTAATCCTAGCACTCTGGGAGGCCAAGTCAGGTGGACCGCTTGAGCTCAGGAGTTCAAGACCAGCCTGAGTAAAGAGCCAGACCCGTCTCTAGTAAAAATAGAAAAATTAGTTGGGTGTCATGGCACGTGCCTCTAGTCCCAGCTAGTTGAGACGCTGAGGCAGGAGGATCTCTTTGAGTTCAGAGATTGGAGGTTGCAGTGAGCTATGATGACATCACTGCACTCTATACCCGAGGCAACAGAGCAAGACTCTGTCTTAAAAAAAAAGAAAAGAAAAGAAAAAGAAACTCATTCATAATAAATAGTTTGTGGGTTGAGCTCAGATTTTATCGAACAGCTGAACTGAGACAATATCAACACATGTGAACAGCTAATATGCATTACTTAGTTACTTAGTAAATACAAATGTTTCCTCACTATTCCAATTCAAAAACCTTGACTTTTTATATTACTTGAAATCATTAGATTGACAATATTACACAAGAGTAAGGGGGCTGGGTGTGGTGGCTCACACCTGTAATCTTAGCACTCTGGAAGGCCAAGGTGGGATGACTGCTTGAGCTCAAGCGTTTGAGAACACTCTGAGCAAGAGCGAGACCCTGTCTCTACAAAAATAGAAAATTTAGCTGGGCGGTGTGGTACGCACCTGTAGTCCTAGCTACTTGGGAGGTTGAGGCAGGAGGATCACTTGAGCCCAGGAGTTTGAGGTTGCAGTGAGCTATGATCACATCACTGCACTCTACCCAGGGCAACAGAGCAAGACTCTGCTCAAAAATAAAGATAAAAATAAAAGATTAAATTTGAAAAGCATAAGTTAAACAAGTTATGGTACACACAAACCACGGAATATTCCATAGTTATTAAGGAGATAGAGTTACATAGAAAGATGTCCACTACATATCATTAAGTGAAAAAAGCAAACTGTAGAACAATATGTATAGTAAGATCCTGGAGGCAGTACAGGGGTTAGAACACAACACTTGCAGCAAGACTACCTGGGCTCAAGTCTAAACTTTGCCATTCACCAGCTGTGCAATCTTTGGCTAGTTACTTTACTGCTCTATGCCTCAGTTTCTTCATCTGCAAATGGATATAAAAGAACTTAGTTCATAGGGTCTGTTCACAGGATTGTAATAGTTAACTGAGTAAAAATGTACAAAGCACTAGCAAACACACATGTTAACTATAATTTATGGTAAAAAATTTCAAATCAAATAGTTTGTGCATGTATATGAGGGGAAGAAAAACTTTCATTTTTGGCATTATTTTTGTTTTTTGTTTTTTAACAAAGAACATTTATTACTTTAGTAATGTAAAAAAAGAAAGAAATATAATAAAAACTTGGCACTAAGATCTTTCCTGCTGAAGATCTGCTAGCACAATTACTGAAACACTCAGGAACAGACAAATTCTGTGAATAATAACATAATAAAAATGTGAAAATTTTCAAGCAGCAAAAGGATACAGTATTTAATTTTCCAAATAAGACACAGTTCAACAATGACAAGCTACACACCAATAATCAGAACTGCAATGGCATTAAAACAATATTCCTTTATTTCCCAGAGGAAACAAACAACACAAAAATATCCTCCTAATCTAGAAATGGGTATCAGATAAACCTCCATTAATTTTATCAGTCTGAAATAAAATCTAATTTCCTCCAATTCAGCAATCTCTAATGACAACTCTATAAGATATATACCTCGTATAAATCTCAAGAGGAAGATAAATCAAGTAACTAACAATCTAAAATCCTTGAAGATTTCACCACCCACATGTTTTGAGGAAGCTTTGGTCCCCTAGATAAATTTAGCTTCTTCTATAAATACAGTGGGTGTGCAAAACAACCAAATGAAGGAGCAAAAAGAGAACTTTGAGCTTCAGCTGCCTTTTTGCTGAGCTGTAATACTGGTAAAGCCTGTTTCAAGATCCAAGAGTCCACCCTCAAAATTAAAGAAAGCACATAAACAGCAGACTGTGATGTACATTTCATCACATTTACCAAAATGGTATTTCATAAAAATTATGAATATTCATTGAATATCAAACCTCAAACATTACTACCACTAACTGTGCTCCACCCCAAAGAAACCGCCTAATCAATAAAATATCTAGCTAGTTAAAATAGTTTTTTAAAAAGAAATCAACCATTAAGATGTCTCAATAGAATTAGGAAATTTGTAATTTCAAATAGTTTATATAGTGTCTAAGAAAAAGAGAAAGAACCCAATAAATGTTAGCTATTACCATTACTATTATTATGATAATGTTTTGAAATGGTAGAACAGAAACTTGTTCACTGAAAAGCTTAATAAGTCACTTTCTGTCAGAATCCAAGTTGGCCCATCACAACCTCGAACAGTTAGATGTTAAAAGGCACTCTGTTTTAGAGGACTTAAAGCTAGATTCCTTGGATTCTAAAGGAGGTAGTAAAGAGGAAATAAATAATTTCTGCAGAAAGAATTCATCTATTTTTTCTTAAGTTTTCCTGGTACAGAAACCTATATTTGTAAACATTTAGCAATTCAGCCTTAACTGCTATGACTTTTAGACCTAATATAGTTTTGTAGGGTAGTAAAGTTTTATAAATAGTAGAAGTAAAATCAAGGAATTATCAGAGTTCTTCATTAGAAAGTAATAGGAGACAGTTCAGAGTAGGCTGAAAATAGATAAATTTAGCCTAAGTTCTAAAAATAAAAAAATACAAGTGTTTGGTCAAAATTAAGATTGCTTAATTGCTCCAATTAAGATTGGAGTCAATCCTGAAAAAGGCAAAAGGTTGGTGGTATACCTTGAATAATTTTTTTGTTTTTTAAATTTTCCAATAGAAAAACCATGGTTCAACCCTTTCAAAGATTCACAAAAAATAACTAACAAACTACAAATGAGTAAGAAAAAAAAGAACTGAACATGTTTGACGACATGCTTTCCACTAGTATCTAGCGTGGGTGTACTGGCATTATATGGGAGCAAGACCAAGCAAGCACCTTTTCGGACAGACATCTTAGATTAACCAGCAGACAGACAGCATGCCTGTGTTTACTCTTACAAGAATATGCTTAAAGCCTTGTATTTTTGAAATGACTTACAAAAAAGGTATATTAAAAACAATTTTGCCACACTAAATTAATACTTTTCTTTCAGATATCTAGTTCATCTTCAAACCAAAAATGAAAAAAGACATTACAGAGAATCTTATAAAGTCTGTTTTTTTCCTTCAAATATTCATTTAACCATTTATTTATATACATTAAATATGAGAAATTAAAGGATCAACAGATATTTACTATTTCCTCTGACCATTACATTGCAGAGTTTCAGCTTAGTAACAAAAAAGAACTGCCTTTCTGAAAATACTTTTACAAATTCATAATACATATTGAAACATTAGAAAACATAGGTAAGAATAAAGAAGGAAATTTTAATTACCTATAATCTCATTAAATAGAAATCAAACAGCTCGATGCCTAAAACTTCTAAAATGTGTATACAATACAGAAATTACTGGTTCTAACCTAGTTTCTTTATGAATTAAAACATCTTGAAAAGGATTACTTAAGGAGCTAAAGTTACAAATAATTCTATGCAAACACAAGTTTGGGCAGTTCAAATGTAAAAAATATGTAATTCAAATCCTTCTTGCCTAAGTAAAAATTAATTACAGAAAAGGAAATATGTGTAATGAAAAAACAGAAAGGTTCCACAAAGTTGAAGGGAAAAAAATATTTAGTTAACCATTTGAGAATTTTTTTTCAAGTACCAATGTCTTTCCAAAACAAGCAGGAGGGATTCCACCACTTATCTCAGGCTTTGGGTGGGGGGAAAAAATATCATACTTTACCTTTGAGATTCCTATAATGTGTAACCAGCTCTCCCCAATACACTCACTCCTAAAGGAAAAAAAAAAAAGGGAAAAGAATAAAGTAAATGTCTTACCACCAAGAATGTATCTACTTTTCCTCTTAAACTTTCTGCAAACATTAGGGGTAATTTTTCCAAATAAACTAATTAAACTGAAGCACATCACATTTAAAGAATAGTAAATTTTGTATGGTTAGTTGTACCAACAAAAAGTTAGTTCATAATATCACAATTTCCAGAATGCCATTATCAGGCAGTATCACCTTGTAAAATGATAAGTACTATGTGTCATCACTGGAGAGCAGCTCAGACACTTGCCATGGAGCCAGCTGCATGAAGTGGGCAGTGACAGCATTGTGACAGAGGCCAAGAAGACACCAGAAGAGTAGAGCTTATTTTAAAGTCTGGGATGTGGTACCAAGGTGGAAAAGAGTGAAACATTGAGAGGTGGGGCACCAAAAGATAACTATCAATTAATGAGTGGAAGCCATGTTCCTGATGTTTTCCCTGTGTTATCACTAGATTTAATCCTACATGACAGGGCCATACAAGGTGGCTCACACCTGTAATCCCAGCTGCTTGGTAGGGTGAGGGAGGAGAACTGCTTGAGCCCAGGAGTTTGAGACCAGCCTGGGCAATGTAGCAAGACCCTGTTTCTAAAAAAATTTTTAAAAACTAGCCAGGCATGGTAGCCCACCCGTAGTCCCAGCTACTAGGGCAGCTGAGGCAGAAGGATTGCTTGAACCCAGGAGTTCAAGGATGCAATAAGCTATGATCATGTCTCTGCACGTCAGCCTGGGCAACAGAGTGAGACCCAATATGCAAAAAAAAAATTTTTTTAGTAAAAATGGAAATGATAGATATTTATCACTTCCTTTTTTTTTTTTTTAAAGAAACAAAGGTTTCACTGTCACACAGGCTAGACTTAAACTCCTGGGGCTTAAGCCATCTTCCTGCCTCAGCCTCTCAAGTAGCTGGGAATACAGCCACACCCCACTGTGCCTAGTTATTACCTCCATTTTACAGATGAGAGGAAACGTTCAGAAAAGCCAAATAACTTACTGCCTGATCATTCAGCTACTATGCAGCAGAGAAGGGATTCAAACCTAGATTTGTTTGATTCCAAAGCCTATGCTCCGCCTCCCTGGGTCTTCTGAAGGATACTACTGACTTTAGGTTCCCTGTGAGCAATTTACTGTAATAGAAGGGTGATGATCCAGAAATGAGGCAAATGATCCATCCCACATTGTTCCACAATGAACTGCTGGTTATAACGGAGAAAGCAGCTGAGTAGCAGACATTTTTCAACCTTTTTTCTTTTGAATTCCTGGGCTCAAGCAATCCTCCTGTCTCAGCCTCCCGAGTAGCTGGGACTACAGGCACATGCCACCATGCCCATTGAGGCTTTTCTCATTCCAAAGTACCTTTATAATCTTTTCTCCCATTTTCCCCTTTCACAGATGTAACATATTAGCTCCCCCAAAAGACCTGGATGTTCTCCCATTCTATTTAACAAATTCGTCTGTCCTGGTCTTTGTTCAACTCGTTCTTACCACTTGGAGCCCTTCAATATCCCTATAGCCAAATTACACCTGTGATTCAAGGTCCAGTTCAAATGCCATTTCCTCCACACAGCATTCCCTGATCCCCCCACACCCTTGTTTAGGAGCAATATCTCCAATCTACATTTTCTTGACCCTTTATGCAGGTACCTCTACTAAGAAATCATGACTATAAAAAAGTAAAAAAGATTATCACTCCACATATTATGTATTAATTAAAAAGGAAAAAAGGTGACTTTACAGTAAAAATCTAGTGGATATTATCTTAACCGAATGATCAAATTTACATCAATTATAAAACGGGCATCATGTGCCTCTGATGAAATATACCTGATACTTTGAGAGGGCCTAAAATCACCTATGTAGGATTCCAGCCAAAAATGTTTAATCTGAATCTAACCATGAAGCAATGTTCAGACAAATCAAATAGAGGGGCATTCTACAAAACAATTGGTCTGGATGCTTTACAAATGTTACTGTCATGAGAAAACCACTTAAGGCTAGAAAAACATTCCAGATTCAAGGAGACAACTAAATATAATGCAAGATCCTTAATAGGATCCTGGATCAAAACAGCAATTAAAAACAAAACTAAGGGCCAGGCACGGTGGCTCACGCCTGTAATCCTAGCCCTCTGGGAGGACGAGGCAGGTGGATTGCTCGAGGTCAGGAGTTCAAGACCAGCCTGAGCGAGACCCCGTCTCTACTAAAAATAGAAATAAAAATTATCTGGCCAACTAAAAATATATATAGAAAAAATTAGCCGGGCGTAGTGGCACATGCTTGTAGTCCCAGCTACTCGGGAGGCTGAGGCAGTAGGATTGCTTGAGCCCAGGAGTTTGAGGTTGCTGTGAGCTAGGCTGACGCCACAGCACTCACTCTAGCCCGGGCAACAGAGTGAGACTCTGTCTCAAAAAAAAAAACAAAACTAAGGACAGCATTGGGACAAATAGGGAAACGGACCATGCATTAAATAATGATAACATATCCATTTTAAATATCTTGAGTGTAACAACTGAACTGTAAGTCCTTGTTCTTGGGAAATACATGCTAAAAAATCTGGGGTTAAAGAGTTCTGACAGTATCTATACCTAACTCGCAAATGCTTCAGTAAAAAATGTGTGCCTTCTATGTGTAAACATGGCAAAATGATAATAATTATCGAATCTAGGTAAAGGGTATATGGGTGTTTATTGAACAGCACTTCTGTAGGCTTACAATTTTTCAAAGGGCTAGGAAACAATATTTAAAAGTTATGGATTTAAAAAAAAAAATCAAAACAGGGAAAGAGAAAGGCACAAGAGATAATTTAGCACTTGTATTCTGCCTCCCAGAATTAACAAACAGTTCACACTGTTTTAGCTGCATCTAGCCTTTAAAAAAAAAAAAATCACCTCTGCCACCACCCCCTATTCTTATTCCCTTACAGATGTAAAATTATGGGGTAGGTTATAACCATTTTCAACTTTACTAAGTACTGCAAATACTTTCTCCAAAAGTAGCTGTACAAATTTACACTCCACCAGCAATTTCTACAATTACCATTTTTGCCACATCTTCACCAAATATTTGATATTGTGACATCAAAATTTTTTATCAATCTGATGTAAAAAATGCTGTATCAACTTATTTTACCTTGTACTTCCTTGATTACTAATCAATTACATTGATTATAAATCAATATTAATACTAGCATAAGTGTCCCTTTTAGAGCTATTTTTTATCCTTTTTGACAGAAGCAAATCTGTGGCCCTCAACATACTAAGAGAGTAATTAAGAAATAAAACAATCAACCTAGGATCACATAGTTAAAGAACTTCAGCAAAAGAAGAACTTCACCTACAGACCTTTCCCCTTTATTACATCATCATGGAAAGTTAAGTATAGGCAGGCGCAGTGGCTCACGCCTGTAATCCTAGCACTCTGGAAAGCGGAGGCGGGAGGACTGCTTGAGGTCACCAGCCTGAGCAATAGCAAGACCCTGTCTCTACTAAAAATTGAAAAATTAGCCAGGCACAGTAGCTTTGTGCCTGTAGTCCCAGCTACTCAGGAGGCTGAGGCAAGAGGATCACTTTAGCCCAGGAGTTTGAGGTTGCTGTTGAGGCTGACACCAAGACACTCTAGCCAGGGTGACAGGGCAAAACTGTCTCATAAAGAAAAGTTAAGTATAATCAAAACCTACATGGCAGCATGTACTATGATTAGTCCCCATATGAAACCAATGCCCACAAAAGTACCACATAATGTTTGGGAAATAATTTCCTATCTTTTAAGAAATATAAGATGATGAGCCCAAGAGCTCAAGACTACAATGAGCTATGATCACACCACTGCACTCTAGTCCGGGCAACAGAGCAAGACCCTGCCTGTTAAAAAAAAAAAAAAAAAGTCCAGGCTCAGTGGCAATTAGTTGGGTGTGGTGGTGCATACTTGTAGTCCCACCTACTCAGGAAGCTGAGGCAGGAAGATTGCTTGAGCCCAGAAGTTTGAGGTTGCAGTGAGCTATGATCACACTACTGCACTCCAGGCTGGGCAACAAAGCGAGACTTTGTCGCAAAATAAATAAATAAAGGTAAGATGAAATTCAACTCAGTATGCATAATACTATTTGCAAGATTTTAAAACATGCGTATACTTGGTCTTTCTTCACTTATGGGGAAGAACCCGTTCCACTCCCTTTGGAACATAAAAAAATAAAATAAAATAAATGGGTATACTTTATTGCTAGAAATAAACAACCTAGCTCCTATAAATTAACTCACTTAATTATTAAGTCAGCAAGTATTTACTGAGCACCTATTATGTGCCAGTCCCTATTCTGGCATAGTGGTAAAGACAGTCCCTATTGTCATGGAGCTGACATTCAAGTAGGAAACAAAAAGACTAAAACAATAAATATACATACAAGTAACATTAACACCAGATAGAAACATGCTATAAAGAATATAAAGGGGCAGCGGAGTGTAAGCCACAGCACCCAGCCTATTGCTGTTATTTCAGAGGCAGGGAAAAAAATCTCACACAAGATGTTGACAGGTCCTTTACAAACAGGTGCAAATTTCAAGCTACATATATTCTGAAAAAAATGTTGAGTGATTTGTCAGTGAGAAGACTAATGCCAAAATGAAACTGAACTATAAGAATTTGCAATGGAGTTTCAAGAAAATGACTTGCCAACTCTCCAACTCTATAATCTGTATGTTTACTTTCTATCATATATGTAAAAGGATAATAGGAAAATATATTTAAAGAGAGAGTCTGGTGTTTTTCACTTAAATAAGAAAATTCGGATAGCTCTGTTTAAAACCAAACCATTTAAAGAAAACGAGCAAACACTAAAATTTCCTTTCACAGGCTTACAAAGAGCTTGGAAAGCTTCAATCACTTGGAACTAGGGAGGTGCCTTAATACATAAATCTAAAGGCCAAAATATTCACTTCCTTTTCTTCCTCAGATTATTTTGTTGATTCCTGTATGCTGAATTAAATATTTGCGGTCTAATCTATCTTTCAAACCTACTACTCTGATTCCATCCAAATCTTTTATCTTCCTGATTATAAAGTTCTCTATCACCTATACCATCATCCTTTCTGCCTTGTCTTCTTTCTTACGTATTCTTCCACACAGACTTAGAGGTCCCAAAAGACATTTCTATTGTAGTTCTTAATCTTTTTGTGCCATATACCTCTTTGGCAGTCTAGTGAAGCCTATGGTCTCCTTCTCAGATTGCTTCTAAAGGCATAATTAAATACATATGATTACAAAAGAAACCCATTACACTGAAATACTAGCAAACAATAAAAAAAGCTGATATGGTAATATACGCGCAGCTTTATTATTAAATAACAAGGTCTAACACCATGTCTAGTAACACCATAAACTCAAAGAAGTGATAAGCATTTGTGATATTTTGAGCTATCTGCAAGAACTATAAACTATAAACATGAAACAAAACATCCGTAATTTCCGGTTAGACATAGTGTCTCACACCTGTAATCCTAGCACTTTGGGAAGCCAAGGCAGGAGGATTGCTTGAGGCCAGGAGTTCAACAGGCTGGGCAATAGTGAGACCCCCATCTCTATAAAAAATTTTAAATATTAGCTGGGTGTGGTGGTGTCAGCTGTAGTCCCAGGTGCTTGGGAGGCTGAGGCGGGTGGACCACTTGAGCCCAGGAGTTAGGGCCTGCATTGAGCAATGATGATGCCACTGTGCTTCAGCCTGGTGACACAGTGAGACCTTGTCTCAAAAAAAAAAAATCTGTAATTTTTAATTGATGACAAAGTCACAGATTTCTACTTCTAAAACTCTACTGTGGTTTGTTGCTTACATTCATAATTAAGGAAATAATAAGTTTCAGTTCATGGTTAACAAAAATAATGTCATTTTATCCCCATTCTAGTTAAAGGACCCCTTGAATTCTATACACATTCTGTCCAACGGTGAACTCCAGGTTAAAAATTCTCTCTAGTTCAAAGCCCTGCTCAAACTTTTTTGTGCGCGATAAATTTAAAAATAACAACACTGATTCTTCCTTTGATCTACCTCTCATCTGAATATACCACCCTGCCTCCCTGTTTTCATGCAGATATATACACACTGAACCTAGTGTGTATTTCTGTGGTTTGTCTAGCCAACACCCTTCACAATTGTGCCAGGCAAAAAAGCTGAAGTTGAAGGAAAAGGGATGGAAACAACCAACAGTCCCTCACTTCCAGACCTCCAACGACAAGTGGAAAGATGCCAAGTATAGTGTGTGTGTGTTCGTGGTAGGTGGGCTGCCCCCAGAAAGTGTCCAGCTTGCCAAGCTTCCCGGAAGGACATCTTCACCAGCGGCACTCAGAAGACATTCCATCTCCTCTCACCTCCTATACTCGGTTCCCTACCTGCTGGGCTGCTGGCCTCTAGCCTCAACTCGAAGCCGCCCCAGCCGCCCCGCGGTCCTCCAGTCCCTTCCCACCCCATCCCCCACGCGTCCCTCCCTCTTGTCAGCCCCAGACCGCCCTAGCCCCTGCGCACCGCCACGTCTCTCCCCTGGGCCTAACCGTGTGTCCTCCAACCCCCGCCTCGCCCGACGTTCATGGGATGGGCCCAAGGCCCAGGGTCAGTTGGACCGGGCGACCCGGCCGTCAGGCGCAGGCTGCGGCCCTAGGCCAGAGCAGTCGGGTCCCTAGGCAGGGAGTCGCGCGCTTCGCGCGGGTTAACCCGGGACGCGCACTCACCAAGGGGCTCATGCGGACGACGACACTAAGGACTCCGCCAGACTGCCACTCGGCCTCCAAGCCGTTGCCCTCGCCGCGAACTGCCGCCGCCGCCGCCGCCACCTTCGCCACTCGCTAGTTGGCTTCCCTGCGTCCTGCAGCGGCGCTGCCGCCACGCCAGCGCGCGTGCGCCGCGCCGCGGGGGACCCTGGGACCGGTAGTTTGGCCTAGGCTCCCGCTTCCGCCGCGGGCGGCCGGGTCAGCTGCGGTCTGCGGCGTTCGCGGGTGTCTGGATCCGGAACTGCCTTCCCGGAAATTGTCCGCGGAACGTGGGCTCTCGCTTCTGCGTACAGTGATGCTGCTGAATGTGAGAATCCGCCTGAACAAGTATGTGTAAAGTAAAAATTTAGAGCATCTTACGTTTTCTATAAAAATTCTCACTTGCTTGGGACACATTATTCGAATGACTCACACAAACACATCCCTCACAAACCCTCACAAACCTCCCCTCCCTTTCTGTTAATTGATTAGGGTGTAGCTGGATTTTCAGTATTAAACCTGGTTTCCCACTTCTTATTTTACCATTGTAAATTCTTATTTTACTTATTGTAAATTTGATTGACCATACAGCTATTTTAAGTCAATTGACTATATATATATATGTATATATATATATATTTTTTTTTTTTTTACAAAATAACTCATATGTTCAGAGGTCCAGTTAGCTGAGTTGAACAGTCATAGCAACCTTAAATTTGAAAGATATCTTAAAGGTCATTAGTGCAACTCACTCCCAGGCAGGAATTCCCTCTTGTACATTCAGCCAGATGGTCATCTTATTTTTATTTCAACAGTTCAAATTTCAGGGAGCTCAATACCTACAGTATTGCAGCCTGCTCCACGGTTGGACAGCTCTAAATGTTAGAAAGTTCTGCCTCCTGGTGAGTTCAAATTTGTTTCCATTTTACTTCCTTCCATTGCTAGTAGTTTTGCTGCCTGGAGCAATACAGAATGTTTTCCACCTGACAGCTCTTCACAAAGCTGAAAACAAAGATTATATCCTCTAACACTGGGAGTCTCCAGGGAAAAAAGGAAAAAAAGTATTAATAATCATTTTCCCAACTATTTCAAATGTGAATCAGCTCCCAGACTGCTTTCCCTAAGGTGTCCCCTTTAAAAATTGTCAGAATTTGCTTCATATTTATTGACTTATTTTATTACTACCTCGTATTCTCTGGTAGGCTGGTGAGGTGTTATTGCTATCATGTGGCCATTCAACTGATTGAAAAATTCAATAAAAAATTATTTATTAGTTCTGTTACAAGGCATTGCTCAAAGCACCAGGGGGATAAAAAAAAAAAAGCAAGAGGATACAATTTACCATCTAGGGTGGAGGGAAACTCCCACAGCTTAAGCATCTTAATAATAAGCAAACATACAAAGTGCTATGAGAATCCCAGAGAAAGTGGCCTCACCAAATTGAGGGGCCATGACCTCATCCAGAAGGTGACACTTGGGAGTTATTCCATGGCTGGGTTTCAAGATGAGAGATGGCATTCGTGGACTGCTAAGAAAGAACCCAGCCTGAGCAAAAGGAACAAGTTCACAGTGAGCTCTGGAACACCAAGTGTGAAAAGGCTAGAGTGCACAGGCCAGGGAGGAGGGGAAGGAAAGGCCCCCAAAGTTGCAAAAAGATCTTGAGGGTTGTGAGGAAACAGCATTATATATAGTGAGTAAAAAGAGAACTGGGATGGTCAATCATTCTGAGCCCTATTCTGTCACCTGCAAATGAAGAACTTTAACTAGATTGGGGGGGGGTTGTTTTCACTCTGTTACCCAGACTAGACACTGCAGCCTGGAACTCCTGGGCTCAAGGGATCCTACTGCCTCAGCCTCCCGAGTAGTAGGAACTACAGGTGTGTGCCACAATACCTGGCTAAAATAAGCATTTTTCAATGTTTTTTTCCACTCAACACACACAAGGAATTCAATGCTCCTGCTAGAAACAGTGGGTTATTTCTACAGTGATTCTTGCAGAATATGGAATAGGTATTATTTTGACTACCTTTTACATATGGGAGAGTAAAGTCAAGAGGTGAAAATTTGCTCAAAATCCATAAATAGTACTCCCTGAGGACAGAGAACCCCACTGTATCCCTGGCAGTATCCTGGCATACTGCCTAGAATGTAATAAACATTTGCTTCTTGTTTTTTAAATGAATAAGATGAATAAACAGTGAACCCTGTCCAAAGCCCTTTTCTTTCCACTACAACACTCGAGCCTCTCAGCCTTCCCTAACATAGGGGAATATGAAGTTACTGGTCCATAGTTACAAAATTCATACTGGACCTCAATTAGAGCTTAGTTCTTCAGACTCCCCACTCCATAGTCTCCAGTAAACTATGCTGCATCAGAATAGCAGAGCAGAGACAAAAATCAGAACTTTTTTTTTTTTTAAGACAGAGTCTCTCTCTTTTGCCCAGGCTAGAGTGCCGTGGCATCAGCCTAGCTCCCAGCAACCTCAAACTCCTGGGCTCAAGTGATCCTCCTGCCTCAGCCCCCCAAGTAGCTGGGACTACCATGCCTGGCTAATTTCTTTTTTCTATTTTTAGTTGCCCAGCTAATTTATTTCTATTTTTAGTAGAGATGGGGTCTTGCTCTCGCTGAGGCTGATTATAGATACGTTGAATCACAGATGTTAAGTGGTGAAAATTTGCTCAAAATCAAAAATAATACTCCCTGAGGGCAGAGAACCCCATTTTATTCACCACCTGGCATACTGCCTAGAATGTAATAAATGTTGTTTTGGTTTTGGTTTTTTAAAGGATGGCTCTCTCTATGTTGCCCAGGCTGGAGTGCAATGTCTATTCACAGGAACAATTATAGCACACTGTAGCCTCAAACACCTGAACTCAAGATGATCCTCCCACCTCAGTCTCCAGAGGAGATGAGACTATAAGGGCACAACACCACGCCCAGCTTATTTTGTTTTTTCAGGAATGATTAGAGCTCAGAGTCTCAGAGATCATGTAGTCCAATACCCTCACTCTTTGAATTTGGAGGCTGTTCCTCAAGAGATCCTGATTAAAATGTACATGCCCCAGAGAAGAATAATATTTTAAGTTATTATGTGTCTATATTTAGGAAACAAATGTGACAGGTAAGTGAGAGCAGACTATACCGGAAAGAAAAACAGGGGCATATCCAGAAAGAAAGAAAGATTAGGAGGAGGAAGAGCAAGATGAAAGGGAAAAAACAAGGACTTCAACTATAAGATGATTTTATCAATTTGGCACACAGGTTGGGACAGAAAATACTTTGAAATGGTAGTACACATGTGACTGTGGAGAGCCACAGTCTGTGTAAAGATTAGTGTCTAATATGAAACAGTCAAATTGTAAGCAAGGGGATAAGTAAATATATCAATAATATAAATAGAAACCAATATAGATGGGGCATGGTGGCTCATGCCTGTAATCCCAGCACTTTGGGAGGCTGAGACAGGAGGATTGCTTGAGCTCAGGAGTTCGAGACCAGCCCGGGCAACATAGTCTCTACAAAAAAAATTTTTTTAATTAGCTGGGCATGGTGGCGGATGCCTATATTCCCAGTTACTTGGGAGACTAAGGTGGGAGGATCACTTGAGCCCAGGAGTAGGAGGCTGCAGTGAGCTATGATCACACCACTGCACTCCACCCTGGGTGACAGAGCAAGACCTTGTCTCTAAAAAGTAAAAAAAATAAAACCAATACAGCAGAGAATTCATCATTTTACCATGAAAAAACTCAAACTGTAAACAACAATGTTACCAACCCTATCAATCCCATCCAGTTATGAAGATAAAACCAAAGGATATAGGCCAAAGCTTAAAGCAAAACACAAAGGTAAACTGATATACTATGCCATGGTTCAAACTCAAACACCAGGCAAACATTTCAGACATTCAATGCTCAAGGCTAACTTAAGCCATTTTTAGTTCACTTCATTTATTATCTGAAGTTTATTTTCCATAAACCAAGTAATACAGGAATTCATTCTTTTTTTTTTTTTTTTGAGACAGAGTCTCGCTCTGTTGCCTGGGCTAGAGTGAGTGCTGTGGCGTCAGCCTAGCTCACAGCAACCTCAAACTCCTGGGCTTAAGTGATCCTACTGCCTCAGCCTCCTGAGTAGCTGGGACTACAGGCATGCGCCACCATGCCCAGCTAATTTTTTCTATATATATTTTTAGTTGGCCAGATAATTTCTTTCTATTTTTTAGTAGAGACGGGGGTCTCACTCTTGCTCAGGCTGGTCTCGAACTCCTGACCTCGAGCGATCCGCCCGCCTCCGCCTCCCAGAGTGCTAGGATTACAGGTGTGAGCCACCACGCCTGGCCAGGAATTCATTCTTATTCTTAAAAAAACATATACAATACAAATAAGTCACAAGCTCCTCTAGATTCCCATCCAGTTCCACCTAGAGGAAGCCACTCTTGTCAACTTGGTAGATATCTGTCCAGATTGTGTGTGGCAGATTGTGTGTGTCAGTTGGTGTGTCAGTTGATGTGTGTGCATATTTATCACAAACAGGATCACATTTTACATACTATTCTATGTTGTGCAACTGTTAGGATGGAAACTTACTAGGTGCTCATGGTGGGTTGGAGAAAGAATTCTCACACCAGGAGTAGAATAGTTTTAGGAAAGAAACTTTATTTTACTTTCTCAAGAAAGAGGGAGAGAGAGAGAGAGAGCGAGCGAGAGAGCGCGCGAGCCCACAACACTGAAGAAAAAGTAGAGGGTAGTGCCAGGCAGCTGAGGAAACTCACTTGGTGCTTTTAAGGGGTAAAAATGGCTTTTTTTAATCCTCTACTTCAGCAGACTGATAACAGAAGCGACTGGGAGATGTCAGGGAGTTCTTTATTTCTTTTTCTTTCTTTGTGAGACTGGGTTACCTGAGTCCTTGAAATCTGTTCTTATAGCAGGAACTGAGGCAGAGAACTAGAGCAGAGAGATCTCACCCCTACTGTCCACTTAGGGCTCTTCAAGGCTGAGAAACAACTCTTAGAGATAACAGGCTAGGCCACAGGTGTTTAATTAAACAAAGGGTAGTTGTATTGTTTTTCCCCTTACTTTCTGTTTGATAGTTTGTCTTCCTCTGTTAGATACGTTATTCATAAGACTACCTTTCAGCAATTACCTTTTTTTTTTCATTTACTAGTAAGTCTTGGGCATCTTTCCATATCAGCACATAAAAATCTACCTCATTGTTTTGAACCTCTGCACAATATTTCCATAGTATAAGCTACCATATTTCATTTAGGATCCCCTATTGATGGACAAATAGGTTGACTCATTACATTTTGAATAACCAAAAAAAATATATATATATATAAGTGCTAAGATTATAGACAATGAGCCACCTCGCCCAGCCCTACATGTTCTTTCTATTTAAATAAAATCTCTGTCTGTCTATCAGGAACTTACCAAGCTTGAAAAAATTTAAAGCGAACTTAAAACTAAAAATAATAGAAGAGAACAAAAAACATTGTCAGTAAAAGATATGTAAAATATGATTATGTTAAAGTAAGACATCTTGTACATTATAATGAATCATATGTTAACTTCAAATACAGGCAATGCACCAAAATTTTATGTTGCATTACTATTACACCTGCTCTCAGTTTGGACATCCCTAGTACTGGTAGAAAGATCGGTTTATAGATTACACTAGGCGGAAGTGTTTGAATTGCATGATTCATAAGCAGGAGTCACTTTCCTCATTTTCAGTTTTCTCAAGTTTTGGGCTTTTATTTATAGTCCGTAGCCACTAATTTTAAATTCCTTGGCAAATGTTAAAAAATCGTATGACTGTGTGACTACATTGCTAGTGCTTTGAAGGATCTCTGGACAAGTGAGGGGCCCTAAATCCCAAGCTCCATCAGCTTTATGGTAAATCGACCTCAGAAGCACTACTATTTCTGAGCCTACCCATGGGGGCCAGTGCAGGACGACCAAGGACTCAAAACGGACTATGTTCTGGACTCTTGACTGGACTCCAGTCCTTTATTTTGAACTGGATTGTTCCAAAGTGCAAAAGTATTTTTTGAGGGAATATTTTCTTCCAATAGCTTCCACATGTCTTTCTGAATTTTTTGACTTATAAGACTCCCAGGGTTTTAGAAAAATTTGGCTGTCCAGGCGAGATGGCTCACACCTGTAATCCTAGCACTCTGGGAGGCCGAGGCGGGAGGATTGCTCGAGGTCAGGAGTTTGAGACCAGCTCTGAGCAAGAGCGAGGCCCCATCTCTACTAAAAATAGAAAGAAATGATCTGGACAGCTAAAATGATGTATATAGAAAAAAAATTAGCCAGGCATGGTGGCGCATGCCTGTAGTCCCAGCTACTCAGGAGGCTGAGGCAGAAGGATTGCTTAAGCCCAAGAGTTTGAGGTTGCTGTGACCTAGGCTGACGCCAAGGCACTCTAGTCCGGGCAACAGAGTGAGACTCTGTCTCAAAAAAAAAAAGAGATCCTCCTGTCTCAGCATCCCAAGTAGCTGGGACTACAGGAATGCACTATCACAACTAGCTAATTTTTCAATTTTTTGTAAAGACGGGGCTTGCTATGTTGCTCAAGCTGGTCTCAAACTCCTGGGCTGAAGCGATCCTCCTGCTTTGGCCTCCCAAAGTGCTAGGATTACAGGTATGAGCCACTATGCCCAGCCAAAATTAAATTTTTAAATAAAACAATATCTTCCTGGTCTAAGGGGGGAGGGAAGAAAAGATTTCTTAAATAAGAAACAACAAGCACAAGTATAAAAGAAAAAAGTTGATATTACCTCTTTGTCAAAGTATCTGTTCATCAAAAACCAACATTAAGTATATTAAGTATATTTTGGTAATGGTTACACGAATCCATTTATGAGATAAGATTATATAGAACTATTTATATACATACTCAAATATAGGATAAAAAATGGTGAGAACTGAATAATGTGTGTAGTCTAGTTAAAAGTAATGTTCCAGGCTAGGCAGGGTGGCTCATGCCTATAATCCCAGCACTTTGGGAGACTGAAGCAAGAGAATCACTTGAGGCCAGAAGTTTGAGACCAGCCTGGGCAACGTAAGGAAACCCTGTCTCTATAAGAAATAGAAAAATAAGCCAGGCATGGTGGTGTGAGCCTGTAGTCCCAGCTACTCAGGAGGCTGAGACAGAAGGATTGCTTGAGCCCAGGAGTTTGAAGTTGCAGCGAGCAATGGTGATACCACTGAACTCTTACTCAAGCAACAGAGAGAGACTCTGTCTCAAAGAAAAAAAAAGCCATCCAAAAAAAACTTACTTTTAAAAAGTGAAGACAATGGGTATAGCACATTGTACTTTCAGAAGTATAAATAGTAAACTATTTTTTTGTTTCTGAGACAGAGTCTAGCTCTGTTGCCCGGGCTAGAGTGCCGTGGCGTCAGCCTATGGCACAGAGCTCCCTCAAGCGATCCTCCTGCCTCAGGCTCCTGAACAGCTGGGACTACTGGCACGCGCCACCACACCTGGCTAATTTTTTCTATTTTTAGTTGCTTGGCTGATTTTTTCAGTAGAGTCAGGGTCTCGCTCTTGCTCAGGCTGGCCTCCGACTCCTGACCTCAAGCAATCCTCCCACCTTGGCCTCCCAGAGTGCTAGGATTACAGGCATGAGCCACCAGGCCTGGCCTGTAAGTAGTAAACTATTAGTACATGATTTATATCTACTATCTGGCTGAGGTGTTAGGGTGACTCTGGTTTTACTCTTGAGTTGTTTGATGAAGTTTGAGTAAATTAATCATTCCCACTCGCTTAATAAAAAGACACTCTGTGACCAATATAAGGGAATAATTAGATGTAGCACTTTTAAAAGCATTTCCAGAAATCTTTGTGAAGTTCCAAGTCATCACCAAACTTTTTTTTTTTCCATTGAAAGAAACCCTGAAAATTGACTCTCAAGAGATGGCTTAACGCCTGTAATCCTAGCACTCTGGGAGGCCGAGGCGAGTGGATCGATTGAGCTCAGGAGTTCGAGACCAGCCTGAGCAAGAGTGAGACCCTGTCTCTACTAAAAAAGTAGGAAGAAATTAGCTGGACAACTAAAAATATATATTGCAAAAAAATTAGCCAGGCATGGTGGCGCATCCCTGTAGTCCCAGCTACTCGGGAGGCTGAGGAGGCAGTAGGATTGCTTGAGCCCAGGAGTTTCAGGTTGCTGTGAGCTGGGCAGAAGCCACAGCACTCTAGCCTGGGCAACAGAGTTGAGACTCTGTCTCAAAAAAAGAAAGAGAGAAAAAAAAAAGAAAAAAAAGAGATGGCTTACTTGAAGGACTTCTAAAATTTCTTCTAGTAATATATTTCTATGATTCGTAATAGCATTACCACTATTCTAGAACTTTCAAAGTACTTTACATATGATATCTCATTTGATCCTTGAAACAAGGGAGTAAGAGAGGCAGGACAGAAATTCCTGACATTCAGTAGATGAAGACTCTGAAACTCTGAGTTGACTTTTTTTCAAGGTCATGTGTCCTATCTTTTACTTGAATTTTCTCTCCAACAAACCATGTGGAAAATTCTCAATTATCAAGATCTTTTTTTGTGTGTTTGTTTGTTTTGAGACAGAGTCTTACTCTGTTGCCCGGGCTAGAGTGCCGTGGCGTCAGCCTAGCTCACAGCAACCTCAAACTCCTGGGCTCAAGCAATCCTTCTGCCTCAGCCTCCCGAGTAGCTGGGACTACAGGCATGCACCACCATGCCTGGCTAATTTTCTCTATATATTTTTAGTTGTCCAGATCATTTCTTTCTATTTTTAGTAGAGACGGGGGTCTCACTCTTGCTCAGGCTGGTCTCGAACTCCTGAGCTCAAATGATCCACCCACCTGGGCCTCCCAGAGCGCTAGGATTACAAGCGTGAGCCACTGGGCTGGGCCAGTTATCAAGATCTTAACATTCAACTTGTAAACCACATGGATGCTTTCCTTTTCCTTCCTGCCATATGCCTTTTGATTATTATTATTCTCTTTCAGAAAGGAAGACTTAGGAGCTAAATGACATCTAATCCTAATCAGTCCTAACTCTGCTTAGCTTTCTGAGATCAGGTGGAAAATGAAAATCCATTTTCTTACTCATAGGTGCAAAAGTGAAATTAGCTCATTTAAATTACTGGATAAAATCTACATTTGCCTATCACTCATTGTCAAAATATTTGCAAATTATGTAACTATGCTATATCCTAAAACAAAATAAAGCTGTTGCTGCTGGCACATGTCTGTAGTCCCAGCTACTTGGGAGGCTGAGGTGAGAGGATTGCTTGAGCCCAGGAGTTTGAATCCAGTCTGGGGAACATAGTGAGACATAGTCTTTAAAAATATAAATAAATAAAATTTAAAAATATAAACCTTATAAACCTGATGCTTGGGATGACAGCTTAGACTATAGAGGTTATAAATCAAACTGCCAAAGCTCAAATGCTGGCATCGTATCTCCTCAACTGTGCAATTTCCTGGGCAAGATTCTTTACCTCCTGGGACTTCAAATTCCTTAGCTCTAAAATAGGGGTAAAAAAAATGCTTTCATAAGGATTAGAAGAAATAATGCACATAAGTGTTTAACACAGTGTCTAGCACTTAAGTATTAATAACTTGACACTGATACTATTATGGGCACTTATAATTCAGCAAACTAGTTTTGTCCATGCACTTTCCTGATCAATTGATAAATGATTGTGCTTTGGAATATACTATAAAATATATATAAAATATTTGGTGTTAAAAAGATGCTGTAACCACCAATATACACAATTCCCTTTGGAAGTTAGCTAGATACCACTTTACTAAATCTTAGAAAAAGGAGAATTGCAAAAAATTACATTAATCAAGGGAGAGGCTGAAATTGAGAGGTGTTTGTTTTTGTTTTTGTTTTGAGACAGGGTCTTATTCTGTTGCCTAGGCTAGAGTCTAATATTATAGCTCACTGCAACCTCAAACTCTTGGGCTCTAGTGATCCTCCCGCCTCAGCCTCTCAAGTAGCTGAGACTACAGGCATGTACCACTATACCCAGCTAATTTTTCTTTTTTGCTATGTTGCTCACACTGCAGCCTCCCAAAGTGCTGGTATTACCGGCATGAGCCACTGCACCTGGCAGAGAGCTTTGTTTTTTAATGGAAATGGACTGTGATCTATACAAAAAGCTTGCTTGAAATGCTATGAAGCTGTAATGTGACCAAATGGTGATTTTTCTTTTGATACTGGACTGATGCAACCCAAAGAAGGGTCCATGTTGTGGCAGTATTACAAGCCTTGTTGAAACAGATGTATGATGCAACCTCTATAGTAAGAATGGAGTCAATTGTGAGTCACCAGTATAATCTTCGAGGAGCACTAAAGGAAAAAGAAAAATTCCTGAGCACTGATTCATAGGCTCAACATCTTAGTGAACTGTGTTTAAGATGTTTCAGTGCTATTTCAACACAGTATACCCCTGAATCTCAAAATATTTTGTATCAAGATTTTGGCCTATCTATAGTAGGTCCTCGAAAAACATTTGAATGAATAAAATTTTTTTAAAAAACTTAAGATCGGCTGGGCGCGGTGGCTCACGCCTGTAATCCTAGCACTCTGGGAGGCCGAGGCGGGTGGATTGCTCGAGGTCAGGAGTTCGAGACCAGCCTCAGCAAGAGCGAGACCCCGTCTCTACTAAAAATAGAAAGAAATTATCTGGCCAACTAAAATATATATATAGAAAAAAAAATTAGCCGGGCATGGTGGCGCATGCCTGTAGTCCCAGCTACTGGGGAGGCTGAGGCAGTAGGATCGCTTAAGCCCAGGAGTTTGAGGTTGCTGTGAGCTAGGCTGACGCCACGGCACTCACTCTAGCCTGGGCAACACAGCGAGACCCTGTCTCAAAAAAAAAAATAAAAATAAAAATAAAAAAATAAAAAACTTAAGATCATTGGCTGTGGATTGTCTACCTGGATATCAGTCCTAACTCCATCAGTCACCAGCTATGTGACTTGTCTAGTTATTTAATCTGTTTCAGTCTCAATGTTCTCATCTGGAAAATGGGAAATACCTCCCAAGTATTAAACTGTAAGGATTGAACCACACGTGAAAAGCACAAAGAACACTTAGCACACAGTAACTTTTAAGTAAATAGTCAACTTTATTATTTTTTGCAACAGGCCATATACAAGAGTAAAGCATTATCAAGACGATTTTTGTCTATCAAAATGTGTTTGGTACACCAGACCTTTTCCAGGAGTGAAGATAGAAAGGTTATCAAGAATAAAGAATGAGGAAGGCCTTGCAAATGATAACCTGAGCCACAAAGGGTCCCCATGGGCAGAGGAGGGGCAGCAAGCTAGAAAAAGTATGCTTCCCGGGGTGGGTGGGTGGGTGGGAGGAGTGCTGGCATTAGTGAACTCTCCAGGATAGGGATGCCATAGTGAGGAGGAGACGGATGGCTAAGGGGCAATTACTATGGCCAAGCCTGTCTTGTGACTTACCGTGGGCCAGGGGCAATGTGGAGAGGCCTGGAATGGATGGCTGGGCAAGGGTACAGGGGCGACATAACAGGCCAGGAGAGGCCACGATTCACAGCCGAATAGAGCCCAGACCAGGCCCCAGCTCGAAGAGTACACACCGGTGAGCAATGAAAGGTCTAGAGCCTCGGACAAGCTAGTACCGAGAGTGGCTGTGAAGGGCAGAGAAATGTGTTCCGAGATGATCACAGCCATCTACGCTGAGACCTGTCTGCTTGGGACGGGATGAAACCCGGGAGAAGAGAGAGCCGCTTCCCGCTTGGGGAAGAGGGACAGAGGGGAGGGAGAGAGAGAGAGAGAGAGAGAGAGAGAGAGAGAGAGAGAGAGAGAAAGGCAGTGGGGAAGCGAAAGATTCGGGTCCCGCCGCCCCGGGGACCAGGCACACCGGACGGATTCCGTCCTCTCAGGGCCCAACGGGAAGGCGGGATCTGAGCAGTTACCGGCGGAAACGGCCTCGGGGTAAGAGGTCGCACGAGGGACAGGCAGCTGCTGGACCAGTGGGGTCATCGCACGGAGCGGATGTCACCTCCCATTGGTCGTTGTTAGGTTCGACCAGCCGCCAATGAGTCCGCCCGGTGTTCGAAGCGGTGACGTCAGGGGCGAAGGGTGCCGCTTCAAATCGGCGGCGGCCAGCTTGGTGGCATGGGCCAATCAGCGGCCTCCAACAAGCAGCGCCTTCACCAATCGGCGGCCTCCACGACGGGTCTGGGGGGAGGGTATATAAGCCGAGTCGGCGACGGCGAGGTAGACGCCGGCCAAGACAGCGCAGAGGGGACTGACTAAGGTGTTTCGCGAGGGGAAGGGGTAAACGCCGCGGCCTGCCTTTCAGAACTGCCCCGCGCCTTGTTCGTGGCTCCGGGCCCCTGCCTCCCTCAGACCGGTAATCTCGCTACGCTCCCGTGCTGCGGCCTGTGGCAGGATTGCCTGCGACTCCCTGCCTGCCTGGGGACCCATTGGCCGGCAAGATGAAGCTCTCCCTGGTGGCTGCGATGCTGCTGCTCCTCGGCGCAGCGCGGGCCGAGGAGGAGGACAAGAAGGAGGACGTGGGCACGGTGGTCGGCATTGACCTGGGGACCACCTACTCCTGGTGAGTGGGCCTTGTGGAAGGGGGAGAATGGGGCGTGGCCTCCTGGCTGGCGTGAGAAGTGTGGCGCTAATTTCCTTCTGTTGGGTTTTTCCACCAGCGTCGGGGTGTTCAAGAATGGCCGCGTGGAGATCATCGCCAACGACCAGGGCAACCGCATCACGCCGTCTTATGTGGCCTTCACTCCTGAAGGGGAGCGTCTTATCGGCGATGCCGCCAAGAACCAGCTCACCTCCAACCCTGAGAACACGGTCTTCGACGCCAAGCGGCTCATTGGCCGCACATGGAACGACCCATCTGTGCAGCAGGACATAAAGTTCTTGCCTTTCAAGGTTCGTCTGGGTTTTTCTCATCCTTATACAGGGTGGGTGGGATAGTGGGAGTTTTGGAGTTAAGCTGTTGGAAAAAAATGTTGAGCCAACAAAAAAGGATGTAGCCATTATGTATGTAATAACTTCATATTAGGACAGTACAGTTGGCAAACAAATACTGTCCATGATAGTTTAGGATTAAAAGACTAGTTTAGACTAGGATTAAAATTCAAGAAGTTTATCTTACTATGAGACACCTATACTCCACAAGTCAATGTATAGGTCCAAGGTACTAAAATAAACCAAAATATGAAGAAGAAATGGGTCTTTTTGAAGTTTGAAATTGTCATTGCATATCTGAAAATCATTCTTTGAATTAGGTGGTTGAAAAGAAAACTAAACCATACATTCAAGTTGATGTTGGAGGTGGGCAAACAAAGACATTTGCTCCTGAGGAAATTTCTGCCATGGTTCTCACTAAAATGAAAGAAACTGCTGAGGCTTATCTGGGAAAGAAGGTAAGTATTTCTAGAACGATGTTAAGTGTTTCTTTTTGATCATTACTTTTCTCGGTTGGCTGTTATGTATAGATGCCTTCATGTTTTTAAATTTTTTAATTTGGAGAACATTCATGTTAGGTTTAATTATTTAGTGCTTTACTGTAAAACAACAAAATACTAAACAATTTTCGTGTGTCATCACTTCATGCTTGCAATTTCATGAGCATAAAATTACATATTACACTCATCAATAAACTGGCTTAGAAACTAAAGTAATGGTTTGACTTTTTTAAATAAGGGTTAACCCATGTGGCGAAATATACTTTTGTTATTCTTTTAGGTTACCCATGCAGTTGTTACTGTACCAGCCTATTTCAATGATGCCCAACGCCAAGCAACCAAAGATGCTGGAACTATTGCTGGACTGAATGTTATGAGGATCATCAATGAGCCGTAAGTGTGAAATTCAGGGATGTAGCATGTTTGCAAAATAGGAGAGATTTGAGCTGTTGACTAAGCTTTTTCCTTTTCTATTCTCCTAACAGTACAGCAGCTGCTATTGCTTATGGCCTGGATAAGAGGGAGGGGGAGAAAAATATCCTGGTATTTGACCTGGGTGGTGGAACATTCGATGTGTCTCTTCTCACCATTGACAATGGTGTCTTCGAAGTCGTGGCCACTAATGGAGATACTCATCTGGGTGGAGAAGACTTTGACCAGCGTGTTATGGAACACTTCATCAAACTGTACAAAAAGAAAACTGGCAAAGATGTTAGGAAAGACAATAGAGCTGTACAGAAACTCCGGCGTGAGGTAGAAAAGGCCAAACGGGCCCTGTCTTCTCAACATCAAGCAAGAATTGAAATCGAGTCCTTCTATGAAGGAGAAGACTTTTCTGAGACCCTAACTCGAGCCAAATTTGAAGAGCTGAACATGGTATGTTCCTTGTTTTCTGCTTTGCTTATGAGATCTCATTAGACTCTCTGAATTTTGGGTGTTGCATTTAGATATTTAGACAATATCTAGGTATATAACAGGCATCACAGTAACCATGTATCTTATTCCTAGGATCTGTTCCGGTCTACCATGAAGCCTGTCCAGAAAGTGTTGGAGGATTCTGATTTGAAGAAGTCAGATATTGATGAAATTGTTCTTGTTGGTGGCTCTACTCGAATTCCAAAGATTCAACAACTGGTTAAAGAGTTCTTCAATGGCAAAGAGCCATCTCGTGGCATAAACCCAGATGAGGCTGTAGCGTATGGTGCTGCTGTCCAGGCTGGTGTGCTCTCTGGTGATCAAGATACAGGTGGGTCATCACAGAATCTTTCACAGTGTTTCAGTAGCTTGACAAGACAACTATCATTAGCTGTTGCTTTGGAAAAGAACAGAATATGAGTCACAAGGTCATATGGGTAGTAAAGGGTATAGTGAAGACAAGACCTGGGGCAGTCTCAAGATCCTTAGCCAGCTGTTTAATTCTCTCTAAAATGTTTGTGCACAGAACCTAATCAAATGGCAAGAGGAAGAAGATAAACATACAGTTTGTGGGGATAACTTGAATTAGAAGTTAACTTGATTATCAACTTACCTTTGCAGGTGATCTGGTATTGCTTGATGTATGTCCCCTTACACTTGGTATTGAAACTGTGGGAGGTGTCATGACCAAACTGATTCCAAGGAACACTGTAGTACCCACCAAGAAGTCTCAAATCTTTTCTACAGCTTCTGATAATCAACCAACTGTTACAATCAAAGTCTATGAAGGTAATTACTTATGTTGACATCGTGGTATGTTTTAAAAGAACATGACTTGTTCAATATATTGTATTGAGATGGCTAGGGAAAGAAGTAGCTATTTTCAGATGGGGGGGGTCCTTGAGTAGAGTCAAGTTTCATAGAGTCAGTAGTTAATCTAGCTCTTTACCACTCCCATTAAAAATAACTTCTGAGTTGGCTTCTAAAGTACAAGAACAAGAAAGGGGTTTACAGGGCTTTAAAACATGAAATTCACTGTTAGTCCCAGTTGCTGTTCCTTGTAGACTAATACTGTCAACTTTTAGCTTGATGAAGTGCTCTTGCCACTTAAGGCCCTAATAGACTGAAATGTAGGGATCCAGATGTACTAATGCTTGTCAATAACAACTAACTAAAGTTTTTCTGTGTAACTGCTAGGTGAACGACCCCTGACAAAAGACAACCACCTCCTGGGTACATTTGATCTGACTGGAATTCCTCCTGCTCCCCGTGGGGTCCCACAGATTGAAGTCACCTTTGAGATAGATGTGAATGGCATTCTTCGAGTGACAGCTGAAGACAAGGGTACAGGGAACAAAAATAAGATCACAATTACCAATGACCAGAATCGCCTGACACCTGAAGAAATTGAAAGGATGGTTAATGATGCTGAGAAGTTTGCTGAGGAAGACAAAAAACTCAAGGAGCGCATTGATACTAGAAATGAGTTGGAAAGCTATGCCTATTCTCTAAAGAATCAGATTGGAGATAAAGAAAAGCTGGGAGGTAAACTTTCCTCTGAAGATAAAGAGACCATGGAAAAAGCTGTAGAAGAAAAGATTGAATGGCTGGAAAGCCACCAAGATGCTGACATTGAAGACTTCAAAGCTAAAAAGAAGGAACTAGAAGAAATTGTTCAGCCAATTATCAGCAAACTCTATGGAAGTGCAGGCCCTCCCCCAGCTGGTGAAGAAGATACAGCAGAAAAAGATGAGTTGTAGACACTGATTTCCTAGTGCTGTAATATTGTAAATACTGGACTCAGGAACTTTCGTTAGGAAAAATTGAGAGAACTTCAGTCTCGAATGTAATTGGAATCTTCACCTCAGAGTGGAGTTGAAAATGCTATAGCCTAAGTGGCTGTTTACTGCTTTTCATTAGCAGTTGCTCACATGTCATGGGGTGGGGGAAGAGGAATTGGCGATCTTAAAAACAGGGTAAAAAAAAGCTGGGTTAGGGTGTGTGTTCACCTTGAATATGTTCTATTTAACAATTGGGTCATGTGCATCTGGTGTAGGAACTTTTTTCTACCATAAGTGACACCAATAAATGTTTGTTATTTACACTGGTCTAATTTTTGTGAAAAGCTTCTAATTAGATCAATCATCTATTAGGAAGGTTAACTAAAATTTAAGGTTTGATTCTCACATGTGTGCCTGCACACTCCTGCATGACAGAGGGAAAAGTTTGGAATGTTGGGGTAAGGAAACATTTCTATTCAGTACTTGCAGGGAATTTGCCTAACCTTAATTAACCTAAGAAAAGGGGAGAGGAGTTCACCTAGGCAGGGGACACTTGAGTACCCAACAGTAGAGTTTTCTTTTTTTGAGACAGAGTCTTGCTCTGTTGTCCAGGCTAGAGTGCTGTAGCGTCATCATAGCTCACAGCAACCTCAAACTCCTGAGCTCAAGCAATCCTCCTGCCTCAGCCTCCGAAGTAGCTAGGACTATAGGTATGTGCCACCATGCCTGACTGGTTTTTTCTATTTGTTGTAGAGATGGGGTCTCTCTCATGCTCAGGCTGATCTCAAACTCCTGAGCTCAAGTAATCCCCCCACCTTGGCCTCCCAGAGTGGTAAGATTACAGGCATGAGCCACCACCCCTGACCAAGAGTAGATTTTTCTTGAATATACTTGAAAGTTCCTATTTCCCCTAATGTTCCTTTTTTTTTTTTTTTTTTTTTTTTTTTTGAGACAGAGTCTCGCTCTGTTGCCGGGGCTAGAGAGTGCCGTGGCATCAGCCTAGCTCACAGCAACCTCAAACTCCTGGGCTTAAGTGATCCTACTGCCTCAGCCTCCCGAGTAGCTGGGACTACAGGCATGCGCCATCATGCCCAGCTAATTTTTTCTGTATAGATTTTTAGCTGTCCAAATCATTTCTTTCTATTTTTGGTAGAGACGGGGTCTCACTCTTGCTCAGGCTGGCCTTGAACTCCTGACCTCGAGCGATCCACCCGCCTCGGCCTCCCAGAGTGCTAGGATTACAGGCGTGAGCCACCGTGCCCCGCCTTCCTAATCTTTCTAAAACTGTGTTTATGGTAGCTTTTTATACTAACGATGTTTATAGTTAGTTTATAGTTATGCTTGGATTCTCATGAGAATTGATAGTGACCTGATCACCAATGTTATCTTTACACACTTGGATTTTATAATTTTAGGATGTAAAGATATGTTTTGAACCATAACTGAGTGAGAATATCTATCCCTGAAATATACCTCATTAGTGGTACTGGGGTGGCATTTAGGATGGTGACATTGAAACTATAAAACTACACTGTGATTGTGAGTCAAGGCACCAGCCTTGCAAACTTTTTTAAAACCCTAACTCTAACCTTTTTATGGTTAGTATTCAATGTGACCAATCACCCTTACCTAGGTTGTATTGGTGGTAAAACCCTTTATACTATAATAGAGGTATTTGTACTTAACTATCTATTTCATATCTTCATCTTCCAAAGTAGATCAGAGTGGGGACTGGGCAGGTGCAGGGGGAGGAGGGGATGGGTAAATTCACACCTAGTGGATGCAGTGCACACTGTGGGGGATGGGCATGTTTGTAGCTTTGACTCAGTGGTGCAAAGGCAATTTATGTGACCAAAGCATTTGCCACCCCTGTAATATTCTGAAATTAAAAAAAAAGTAGATAAGCGCAAGGTGGATATATAGTGCAGAAAATATTTTACAGGTATAAAACAGCTAAGGTTTTACTTAACTTTTCTGACAATAAAAGTGTAGGTTTTATCAGTCAACTACAGTCACAATACAATCATCATAGATTTCCCCTTCTGTATTCATCCCACCAAACACAAAACAGAGCAACACACCGGTCTGGCTTTCCTCATGTGAGTCACCACTCTGGGTTACTCCTTTGTTCGCTGAATTCCCTTTCTCAGCTTCACAGTTCAGAGTGACAGAATTTGAATCTTCTTTCTCAGAAGTACATATCACTGGCCATGGAATGACACACATGGAATGGTCCAATCGTCCAGGAGGTAGGAAAGTATCAAATTTAAGCAAGGTCCATTGCTGCTTTTCTATGTTAGGGAAAAAAAGAAAGGCTCCATGTTAAATTTCCAGTGATTTACTACATCAGCGGATTTATAGAAAATAAGAGGAAAAAACCTAAAGGCAGTGTTACTGCTTTAATGATGTCATTCCCTACAAGTTCAGTTTTCATACCTTTGGATTTAGAATATGGACCAACCAAACTGAAAAACCAAAGCACTGTGTCACTTTTCAAAGAATGTTTACATTTGTTTAAAGACCCCAGAGTGACACCTGCTCACCTATGTGATATTGATACATTACGTCCAGTGCTCCAGTGGGAGTCATTCCACCAAAGATGTATATGTGTTTCCCCACAGCCACAGCTGAGTGGGCAGCACAGCCTGCTGGAGCAGCCCCAGTGGGGCTTAGCTTCTGCCATTTCATGTCACCTGCCAAGAGAAAGTGTTTTAGCACAACATAGGCTAAAATGTGGTTTCAAACTTAGCTATCTACTACAGTTTGCAAACCCAAATCACTGAAGATCAGTCACTAAGAGCTCTGAGAGGTAATACGGCAAAGTTTGGTGTGTATAAGAATTATTTGGGAGAGCTTAAAATTCTGATTGGGTAGTCCAGGGAGGGAGAGAGGGGCTCAGTAATAGAGTATTAGCAAGCGTCCCAGCTGATTCTTATGTAGGTGGTCTTTGGAGCACACAGAAATGTGATACAACTTTCTTTGGTAACTGCCACCTTTAACTGTTCACTATTAACTTCTAGGAAGTAGGTAAGGTTCTGGGTGTGTGTTTTAAACACTAACAGTTCCTCAGAAAGCAGCTTTGTGAGTACTGCGTAGACATTTTAAATTTTGCTCACTTCTCCTAACAGCCCTACAAAATTGCTATTACTTCTGTCTACCCCCTTTCTTCTTACAAATAAGCAAACAGGATTAGAGAGAGAAAAAGATTTGTCCAAGTCCCTACAGCTTGTAAGTGGCATAGCTAGAATTGTATTCAGGTCTAGCTCCAAAGCCTGTTTTCTATATTGTAATGGGCTGCCTCAGCACCTACTTCCAACCTGTTTTTTCAGGGATATTTGCACCTTCTCAAACAAGTATTTATTTATTTATTCATTCATTCATGCATTCATTTATTGACGGTGTCTTGCTCTGTTGCCCAGGCTAGAATGCAGTGGTGCGATCATAGCTCACTGCAGCCTTGAATTTCTGGGTTCAAGGGATCCTCTTGCCTCAGCCTCCCGAGTAGTTGAGACTACAGGTTCAAGCCACCATGCCTGGCTAATTTTTTAAATTATTTTTAGAGACGGGGTCTTGCTATGTTACCCAGACTAGTCTTGAACTCCTGGCTTCAAACAATCCTCCCACCTCAGCCTCCTGAATCGCTGGGATTACAAGTAAGGACCATTGCCTATAAAAGCATTTAAATGAGGCAGGACATCACTGGATTTTAGAGTTGGAGAACTATTTGTGTAGGCAGGAAAAATAGCCAGGAAGTAGTTCCTCTGCACAAGAGAAAAGGATTTTCTTTTTAAAAATAAACATTAAAATCCCATTTGACTGCCTGCAAGGAATGCTTTTGTGAAGATAGTTTCCTTTGTCAATGCAAGGCAGGGGCCTGGCATCTCAGCGTGAGAAGGGTGAGTCACCCAGTATGGCCAAAATTCTAGCCAATGCAGGAATCGTAGCCAGTGTCCCTGGCCTCAGATGTCACCAAGTCAAAGAAACCAGTGCTTGGCAAGGTAGCCCAAAACACTGCACAGGAGTTCCCATACCTTCTGCCCATTATTCCAATTCTTGTAGTCTGGAACAATGCAGAACATGTTCATTTGTTCATCCATGCACTCATCAACAGATATGCACTCATCACCCAATATCTGTCAGACACTGTGTTAAGTGCTGGAAATACACTGGGGAACACCAGAGACAAAGTGTCTGCCCTAATGGAGTTCACAGCCTGAAGGAAGGACCCAGAATGAATCCAGGCTCTTCAGAGGGCACGTTAGCCCTTCAGATACTGAAAGATAATTCTCATATTCTCTCTAACTTTCTTCTTCCTACTGTTTTCAACCATTTAGAATGACAAATGTACAATTCTGGTCACCCACCTTGATGTTATTCAGGCCCCTCATGGGTTAATTGCTAATGCCTGAAAGAAATCAAGTAGGGGAACACAAAGCATAAAGAACTGTAATGAAAGAGCAGGACTGTTGGCAGGATAAGAGACAATAAATGGCTGGGTACATAGTAAGCACTCAGGAAATGATTTGTTATTATTCAGGCCACATTTGACAGAATCTAATGAAGATTCTGCCAGCTGGTCAAGTTACTCACACGTAAGAGCAAGGCTATATTCTTTCAAACCACATTTTTAAAAAATTTAAGCACACTGGGAGTGGTGCCTCACGCCTGTAATCCCAGTACTTTGGGAGGCCAAGGTGAGAGGATCACCTGAGCTCCTAAGTTTGAGAACAGCCTGGGCAACATAGCAAGACACCATCGCTACAAAAAAATTTAAAAAATCAGTGGGGCGTGGTGGCGTGTTCCTGTAGTCCCAAATACTTGGGAAGCTCAGGCAGGAGGATCGCTTGAGCCCAGGAGTTTGAGGTTACAGTGAGCTATGATCCTGCCGCTGTACTTTAGCCTGGGCAATAGACCAAGACCCTCTCTCAAAAAAAATATATTTTTTTAAGCGGACAAGCCCCCATGCCCTTCACCCTACTTACTTATATCAATGCAATGGAGATCATCATAGAATCTGTCCCCTGCCAAGCCTCCATGAATGAAGAGCTTTGTCCCTGCTGCCACCATCACATGACCATGCCGGGGAGATGGAGGATTTCCAAGTGTCTCTGGCTGTGACCAGGTCAGAGTATCTAGAAAAGTAAATTCAGTGACATCAAATGGCAAAGCTATGAAGCAAAAACACAAGAAATATAACAAAGTCTTTTTATCACCTCCTAGCAAGTGGAGATGCTCCAAACAGGAAGAAACCTTGGGATCATTCACTCCAACTTATCAACCCAATCCAGGATCCTCTCCTCTACCGCCTGTAAGCCTCTGCTCGGACACTTCTAGGGCTGGAGAGCCCACTACCTACATGCTTGCCTCTTCTACTGGGCATTAGGAAGCCATTCCTTGCTTTGAATTTAAAAGGATCTCTTAAGCTTCAACCCAGAACTGCTCCAAAGTGAAAATGGGTCTGTTTCTTCTGTAACAGGCCTTCACAGTCTTCTTATTTCAAGACAATATTCTTAACTGATTTGAAGGGTTGGGAAAAAAACAGACTACTTTTAAATAAAAGTTAGCAGGGCCACCTGATGTGGCAGTATAGGATAACGGTTGGAACATGGGATTTGAAGTTAAAACCAGGTTATCTCACTAAATAAATAACTGAATAGCCTTTTGCCAGTTACTTCGCTAAGCTTTAGTTTCTATCGCTGTAAAATGGGGATGAAGACAATATCTGCCTCTCAAGGTTGAGGTACGGATTAAATGAAATAATGTACACAAAGCATGGGCACAGCAGGAGAGAAAGTATTCATTATATGAGATTATGAATATGGTTATTATCTATTAACATGCAGATGTGTGCTACTGCAGGCAATCCTCCATATCTTCAAAGCTGTACCTATATAGAATTCTGGAAAATTAATTATTTCAATATACCAGAAAAGTCTTACAGGAATACTGCAAAAACTATTTGAGACAAAGGTCTGCCAAACAATTTATCTTTGAACTGACATCATGGCATGCCTGCTGGTTGTTGAGGTAGCCCAGTGGCCCAAGGAATGTAATTTTAAATAATCTGAAAAGGGTTTTGCACAAATATGTGCATCATAGTATTGTTTGTAATAGAAGAGAATTGGAAATACCCTAAGTTTTCATCAACAGTTAAATGGTTGGGTTATTGGTAAAGCCATGATGAAATACTATGCATTTATTAAAAATGTTGGTGAAGAACTTATGATTGCATGGAACAATACTTAAATGAAAAATAATGGATACAAATACTACATATAGAATTGTATCTGCTCTTAAATAAGACTGGTAATACACTGAGATGTGAATATTAACAGTAATCTTTGGGTGATAGTATTTTATACATGTATGTGTATATATATATATACATATATACATAGATATATATTTTTTCTTCTTCCTTATAAAACCAATATTATTTAAAATTTTAAAAACTGCTTTGAAAGAATCACAAAGCCCACTCTTTCTGGAAAGAGAAAAGTCATAGTGTGTGGTATGTCCTTTTTTTTTTTTTTTTTTTTTTTTTTTAGGGACAGGGTCTCTCTGTCACCCAGGCTGGAGTACAGTGGCATGATCCTAACTTACTGCAACCTTGAACTCTTCAGCTCAAGGCCTCCTGCCTCAGCCTCCTGAGTAGCTGGAATTAAAGGCATGAGCCACTGTGTTCAGCTCTATGATGAGTCTCAATTCCCCCAATTTTACTTAGGAAGTTTAAAATTTTATTTATTGCATTTTCTCAAAAAAGACTGCATCTTTACTATGAGACACACGTGAAAAAGTGTGTCACATGTTATTTGTAATGTGTTATTCATAAATGTCCACATAAGAAAAAGAAATGTAAGTAAATGTTCCTTAGACAACAATTTGGCAAGAGATCTCACAATTTTAAATGTTCATATCATTTCGACTGAGTAATTCCGCTTCTCAGCATCTATTTCATATAAATATTTATAACACATACAAAGATTATGTATATAAATATTATTGTAACACTGTCAGCAAAAAGTCCATCAGTAGGAAAATGACTTAATGAATAAGGGATACCCACAGAAGGATATGTTTGCATGTAAGTTGGTACAGATTTAGAAAGACATTCATGATGTGTGATTAAAAGAAGAAATAATAATACAGTTAATTATTTATTAGTTACTTCCAGGTACTGTGCTATGCACTATATCACATTATCTCATTTAGTCTTTACAACTCTTTGTAGAAAGTACTATTATTATCTTTATTTTACATACCAGCAAACTAAGGCCAAGAAAAATTAAGTGATTAGCTTAAAGTAACACAGAAAGTATGTGTCAGGCCAGGCATGGTGGCTCACACCTATAATCCTAGCACTTTGGGAGGCTGAGGTAGGAGGATTGCTTGAGGCCAGGAGTTTGAGACCAGCCTGAGCAAGGGCAAGACCCTGTCTCTACAAAAAATAGAAAAATTAGCTGGGCGTGGTGGTACATGCCTGCAGTACCAGCTACTTCGAAGCTGAAGCAGGAGGATCACTTGAGCCTGGGAGTTTAAGGTTGCAGTGAGCTATGATGACACCACTGCATTCTAGCTCAGGTAAGGGAGTGAGATTTTGTCTCAAAAAAAAAAAAAAAGAAGAAAGAAAGAAAGAAGAGAGAGAGGAGAGACAGAAAGAGAGAGAGAAAGGGAGAAAGAAAGAAGAAAGAAAGGAAAGAAAGGAAAGGAAGGAAGGAAGGAAGGAAGGAAGGAAGGAAGGAAGGAAGGAAAGAAAGAAAGAAAGAAAGAAAGAAAGAAAGAAAGAAAGAAAGAAAGAAAGAAAGAAAGAAAGAAAGAAAGAAAGAAAGAAAGAAAGAAAGAAAGAAAGAAAGAAAGAAAAGAAAGAAAGAAGGAAGGAAGGTGTCAGATTTGGTCCTGAGTACAGGTCATATAGCTTCAAAGTTTATGCTTTCAACTACTAAGATCTACCTGTACTCCCCAAAAGTAAGCTTTAGAACAGTATTTATAAGTTGATTTCATGTATGTGTTAATTTCGAGTGTTTATATAATTTCAAATTCATAGAAAATTCATATATGTACATATACACATGTATGTATGTATGATTTACAAATGCATAGGAAAGTCTAGAAAGAGATATTGGAACTTGTAATAGTGTTTACCTCTGGGGAGTGGAAAGGAAAGGCTAAAGGGGAAACTTTTACTTTTTTACTTTATAAACTGTACTATTTAAGTTTTTAAAATTGATCATTTATACCTTTTAACATGCCAATTTTATCAGCTAAACAATATAACAGAGAAGTCTAGATGTGACACACTCAGCCACGGTTTCATTTTCTAACCTCTGCTTCCTACATCAGGTAAGCTGCAGGCCGGGGTGGTCCCGACCAGGTAAGTAAGTGGCAGCCCCGAGGTACCCATTAGTCCATACTTGCGTCAAACACATGCAGCTTCACATCTGGCACAGGCTGGGCACCTCTTTCTCCGCCCCCAAAGACATACAGCTGGTTTCCAATGGCTGCCGATGATGTGTGGAATGTTCTTGGGGATGGTGGCGGGCTGGTCACTTCTGGTGTGGTCCAAGTCCTGGTTTCTGGTCCAGAGAGAAGGCAAGCACCTAAAATCCTCAGGCTGACCTGATGCTGGGGCTAGTCAGGGTCACCTTTCCTACCCCTTTCCCCAAGGGGAAAAGCATAGTTTTAGGCAGAGATCTCATACTCACCAATGTCAAGGAGGACTGAGGATGATACTTAGAATGTGCTCAGACAGACCAACAACCCCAAGATTGAAAAGCCATCAATACAATTAAGAGTGAGGTCAATTTGTTTTTGGAGGCCCTAAAATACCCTCACTGAACCCTCTTCCACTTTGCTCACTACCGTGTCCCGTGCCCATTCCAAGGAGCCCGACATCTGCTAAAATTCATTCCCACTATATGCCAGGGTCCAAATGTGCCAAATTTCCCAGAACATCTGGCCATTAAAAGAAAATAGACAATGTTATTACAGTTTCCGTAGCAGTAATAATAATCCCTACTAAGCAGTAAGTGCTAAATAAATACTATTTTTAGATAAGAGAAATTGAAGCAGAAATACATTAAGTCACTTGTTTAAGATGACATGGCTAGTAAATGGCTGAATTGGGATTTAAATTGTTTCAGTAACACCAAGATCTATGTATTTTCTACTCTTCTGACTTGAGAATAAAATTTCACCACCTGGATAGTTGTGTAGAAGCTTATTTCTTCTTAGAATGAAGCATGGATTGTTACAGAAGCAGATGTGTTAATTGAACACTTTCCTTGGGCAAAATCATTCCCCTGAGCACTGTGCCATGCCCACTGTCTTCACTCCATCCTGGGAGGTGAGTGGAAAGTATCTCCACCTTGCAAATGAGGAAACTGAAGGTCAGAACATTTAAATCCTTTCCCCCAGTCACAGCACTTGTGAGTAGCAGAGCAGGGGTTTAAATGCAGATCTATCAGAGTCTCATACTTGCTCCACCATAACACAAGAAGAATTATTTCTTGTGTGGGCAATTCTGTGCCTTTTGTCAAAGGTCTGCATTCAATATACAAAATGCTACATGAATCATATGCAGTATGTGTGAGATTCAAACATGAACCTGTATACTGAACAAGCTTCAGCCTGTATCCAAAGCAAAATGTAATTGTGTCTACGACTACATATCTTGGAAAGCTTTTGGATCTTAGAGGTAGAAGGCATACAACCTCCAGGGTCCGAAGATCTTGGGGGTTTTTGCTGCCAAGTTAAACAGTAGCACAAATAATCACAAAGGAGTGCTAAGCCATTTGAGGGACTTGCCTTGGTAACAAAAGCAACTAACACATTTTTTGTATTTCTTGGGCACGGTGTCAAATTATACTTTCCAGGAGAGAAAAAGAAAAGGAAAGAAAGAAAATAAATTCCTTTGATAGAAGCTTTCCAAATTCTCGCTGTATTTTATTTAAATGGATGCCATCATTGAAAATCAAAGCCCAGTGTTCCAGAACTGATTTCCATCTGCCAAACCTTAACTATATCAACCACAACAAATAGTATTCAGCACTAACTATGTGCCAGCTACTGAGTTAACTTAAATACTTGCCAAATTAACAAGGTAGGAACTATTATTATCCCTTTGTGACAGAAAACCAAGGCAGAGAGGTTAAATCACTTGCTCAAGGTCATGGTTAGTGCACAGCAAACTGATCTGATCTGTGCTCTTAACCACCATACTATATGCTACTACTCCCAGCAAACTAGTTTCATAATCAGCCAAGCAGTTTGCTGAGTGTCTATTCTACCCCTTTCCCAGTTGTGATAACCCAAAATGTTTCCGGATATGGCCAAATGACCCTTAATATGATTTTGTTGTTTTCAGAGCCTGCTAATAGTTAAAATTCCTATTTTCTATGAGGTTAGCAAAATTAAATGGATTACTTAGTATAATCCAAATATACTAGAATTATAACTGGATTTATGTATGCTTATGTGTTTATATGTATTCATGTAAATAAAATAACATTTGGTTACTTACCAGGATTCAGGACTTGTAGACAATTTTGATTTCCTGATTGGTTGGCACCTCCAAATACCCAGATCCTGTTGGGTGTGCAGGTGGGAATAAAGCTGGCATGCTCATACCGGGGCAAGAGGCCCTCACAGGTGGCCAAATCCCACTGGTGTGTTCCTAGAAAACATTTTACCCAGTTCCTATATTGAGGCTGCCAACTGTTTATGCTGGTTGGCAACGTTGGGGAAGGTTGTGAGGAGAAAAAGGCTAAAAGCATAAATGAACAACCATCAACTGACTTAAAGGGAAAGTTGTCAACCTCCAAAAAGCTCTATAGTAGACATTTTGAGGGCTGTCTACGTAGTCAATAAACTTTCACTGTCTTCACTCCCCTAAGAACATTTTAGATTACATGTTTGTACTACAATACCTTGACTTTTTTTTTTTTTTTTTTTTTTGAGACAGGGTCTTGCGCTGTCGCCCAAGCTAGAGTTCAGTAGCACAAACATAGCTCACTGCAGCCTTGAACTCCTGGGCTCAAGTGATCCTCCTGCCTCAGCCTCCCAAGTAGCTGGGACTTCAGATGTGCATCACTGCACCAGGCTAATTTTTTAATTTTTTTGTAGAGATGGAGTCTCACTATGTTGCTCAGGCTGGTGTTAAACTCCTGGCTTCAAGCAATCCTCCCACCTCAACCTCCTAAAGTACGGGGATTACAGGCATGAGCCACCATGCCTGGTGTGCACCTTGACTTTCTAACATTAGCTGCTTGGGTCTGAGGTAACCACCTGACCCAAAATGGACCAATCAGATCCACTGCTTCCACTCTCTCATGAGGTTACCCTATACTTCCTGCCCTCAGATTCAGGTAAACACTCCTGTATCTGTATAAATAAATTCCTTTTTCTTTGCTGGTTTAAGTGGGTTTCTATTATCTGGAACTAAATGATCCCTGGCTAGGATAAGTTCAGGGAATAGTAATATCTAATCTTTATTAGTTATTTTAGTTAGTAAACCACTTACACAGAACCTTCACAGGCATCATCTTGTTAGATCATTACAACTGCCACATGGAGCAAGGTAATTTTTCCACAGAATGGGGGCAGGGGGTGGTGTGGAGCTCTGCAGCCCAGTCCTTAACAGGGGTTTGGGGACTGCAGGTTTAAATGGTTTAGCCACAGTCACAAAGCTATTAACACACTGACTGCCACACACAAAAAAACCCAGAAACTTTTCCTTGGGGCCACAGTGTTTTATTGTGAAAACAGAATAAAAACTTTGAGTGTAATTTAAAAGCAAACATACATAGAAAAATGAAATTTGTTGACTTTTATTCATTCAATCCACATTTTTAGAATTAAATTGTCAATATTAATTGTAACAATAAGAACATCAACAAGTGAGATTTATATATGCTTCAGGCAGCCCTGGGGTCAAAACTAGAGTGAGTTAAATACAACTCTCATGGCAGTTAATGTGTTAATAGGTTGCAATAAAGATGCAACTGAACTAGACAGTGAGCTCCTTGAGGGCTGGAATAGATTTAATTTACCTTTGATTTCTTAGTGCAGGGAGTAGAAATTCAAATGCCTAGACAGTAGCAGGGACTGTGGCAAATTGGAGAATGACAGCCCAGTGATTGGTAGCAGCTCAGCTCCAAATAGTTGTTGGTGTGTAGCTGTGCAGGCCTACTGATGTCAGATCTCCCCAAATTCTCAAGAGATGCCAAACAATTTCAATTTTTTTTTCTTTTCTTTTTTTTTTACAGACAGGATATCATTCTGTCACCCAGGCTGGAGTACAGTGGTGTGATCATAGCTCACTGCAGCCTTGATCTCCTGGGTTCAAGTGATCCTCCCACTTCAGCCTCCCAAGTAGCTGGAACTACAAATGTGAGTACCATGCCCTGCTAATTTTAAAATTTTTTTGTGGAGACGAGGTCTCAATATGTTACGCAGGCCCATCCCTCTCCCTCAGCCTCTCAAAGTGCTGGGATTATAGGCATGAGCCATCACGCCCTTTGATTTTCATATGTAGACTCCTGCACACTTGGTGGGGAAACAATTCAAGATTAAAACAACATGGCAATGTTACACGGACCTAACAGAACACTGATGTGGGTCACTAGTTTTCAACTTCTTCTCTTGTATATAGGATATAGTAATCACTTGTTATTAGTTCATTCATTCATTCATTCTTCCAAATACTTGTAGAGCATTTGCTAAGTGCTAAGCACCATGGGAGTGGCTGGGGTTACAATGATGAGCAAAATAACTATGTTCCCTTTTGTGGGGCAGACAGATAAGAAACAATTACATGTGTCAGGGCTATGAAGGGGGGATAGGATAGAAAAGTACATGATACTATGGACACATAGAGTCAGGTAGTGCCTAAGTGAGTCCATAGGTGTCAGGGAAAGTGTCCCAACAGAAGTGACATTTAGGCCGGGCACGGTGGCTCACGCCTGTAATCCTAGCACTCTCGGGGAGGCGGGTGGATAGTTTGAGCTCGGGAGTTCGAGACCAGCCTGAGCAAGAGCGAGACCCTGTCTCTACTAAAAATAGAAAGAAATTATCTGGACAACTAAAAATATATAGAAAAAAAAATTAGCCGGGCATGGTGGCGTATGCCTGTAGTTCCAGGGAGGCTGAAGCAGAAGGATTGCTTAAACCCAGGAGTTTGAGGTTGCTGTGAGCTAGGCTGATGCCACGGCACTCTAGCCCAGGCAACAGAGACTCTGTCTCAAAAAAAAAAAAAAAAGAAGTGACATTTAATCTGGGATCAGAAAGAGGAAGAATAGCCAGATGATAAGGCAAGGGAAGAGGCTTCCAAGCAGAGGGAACATTATGTGTAAAGGCTTGGTGGCCAAAGAGTTTAAGATGTGCTCAAGGAACTGAAGGACATTCAGTGCAACAAATGTGGGTTGGGAGGAGCCAAGAAATGAGGTTGGGAAAGGCTTGAAATGGGGAAGTGACATAGTTAGATTTATATTTTAGACAATATTCTCTGGATAGGTATGGAAAATGCACTGCATAGTGCGTAAACTTGGAAATAGGGAGACCGGGGACGATGCTCTTTTAACAGTCTAGTTGAGAGAGAACTGTGGCTTGGACTACAGTAGTAGTAGTGGAAATGGGTAGACATGGGTGATGATAAGAGATATTTAGGACTTGGTGATTAATTGGATATGTGGGTAGAAGGAGAGGCGGGAGTCACTGATGTCTCTGAGAGAAATATTTGATGAGTAAATGGCTGGATGCTCAGGGCTCCACATGGGTTCTTTCCCCCCAAACAAGGAGCTATTGGTCATATGAACGTGTGCCAGGGGTCTGCTGGGATCTTAGGGACCTGTCAGTGATGTTCATTTTTTTTATAGGAAAACCCTGCTGTCTGGTCTGAACTGGTGTTCTTAGGAATGCTCTGCTCACAGCTGGCAGCACAAAGCTCTGTTCTCTGGCCACAGGGCATGTGCTCTGCAGCTGCTGGTCTTACCCAGATCGATGGTGTGCACATCTGAGAAGCTTCTGTTTGGATTTGCTCCCCCAACAATGAAGATCTTCCCTCTCTTGGCATCACCAACTGGGGGTAAATATAAGCAGCTATGGCCAACTCGAGCACAGGGGCTATCTCCAGGGAGAGTCAAGGTATACCTGCCAAAAGGAGGATGTGTTCAGGAGGCCTGAGCAGAGAATAGATGCAGCAGTGTGTTCTTTCCATTCCTCATGAAATATTCATCAGCATGAAGGGTCTTATACATACATAGACACTTTACATTGTATCCAGCAAAGCAGCACTTCCCTGATCAATAGTGGTAACTTCCCATCTTCCCTTTGCACAGACTTTGGCTTTTCAATTTTGTAACTATTTTCATCTCATAGTAATCTAGTGGGGATGCACTGGGCTAGTAATTGTCCCCATTTGGTAGATAGGGAAACTGACATCCAGAAATGTTCATTGGTATGTCTTGGCACAGTATGGTGGCTACGAACATAGTTTGTGAATTCAGACAGATCTGCTTCTCGTTCCAGCTCAGGTACTTTCTAGATGTGTAACATTTTGGAACTCACTTAGCTTTTCTGAACTTTAGTTTTCTCATTTGTAAAACAAGTACAGCAATAGTTCTCACCCCAAAAGGTGACCGTGAAGACTAAGACAAGATCTCATAACGGTACAGGGAAGAACTCAATAAATGGTGGCTAGAGCTGCATGAGCAATTGAGTAGGAACTGACAGCCCCAAGGATCTTGCCACTGGCCAATGATGCTTCTCCATCAAAAAAAATTCTCCAGAATTTATTGATTTCAAGAGCCTTTGCAGATATTCATAAAGCTCCATCTGATGGAAGTCAAGGCTAACACTCTGAAAACTCAAATATGGATTCAGTCATTCCACTCTCTGAAGTCATTTGGAATGCTAACTGAGAAAATACACTTCAGGCTTCCTGGTTGGAAAGGAAAATTCCTGGCTGCTTTTCAGGCCCAGTCTGTCTTGACCTGTCTGGTATTTGGTTCTCCTAAACCTCCCTCTTCTTGTGCTTTTCCCCTAACCTGAGAATGAGTCTCACTCTGTCGCCTGGGCTAGAGTGCAGTGGCATCACCATAGCTCAATGCAACCTCAAACTCCTGGGCTCCAGCAATCCTCCTGCCTCAGCCTCCCAAAAAGTTGGGACTACAGGCACACACCACAATGCCCAGCTAATTTTTCTATTTTTAGTAGAGTTGGGGGTCTCACTCTTAATTAGGCTGGTCTTGAACCTCTGGGCTCAAGTGATCCTCCTGCCTAGCCTCCCAGAGTGCTAGGATTATAGGTGTGAGCCCCTGTGCCCAGCCCTGGCTGCTCTTTCTGTCTCCTTCTCTGACTCTTTTCATACAAGTCTGCTCCTAACTCTCACTATACTTGGGCTTCTCTTTTCCTCAGTCTACTTTGCTTATTTGATTAATTTTATCTGTATTGATGGCTTCAGTTACCACCTACCTATTAACTACATATTCATCAGTGGTTTCCAGATCTCTATTTCTTATTCAGATCTCTCTTCTGATGTCCCACTTAGTTCTATTATCATCGTTTGAATTTTACAACTGAGGAACTGAGGCTTAAAAAGGTTAAATAACTTACCCAGGAGCACACAGCCTTCCACAGAGATAGTGGATAAGACAAAAAAATTCCTGCTTTCATAGCCCTTACAGACTAGTTGGGAAGAGAAACATTAAATAATTTCTCAAACATCTATTTCAGTTAAATTGTGATATAAAGAAATACAGTATATATAGTATGAGAACAAATCATAGGAGGGCTTTACCATGTAAAGAGGGGGGAATGGGTGGTCAGAGGAGGTTTCCCAAAGAAGCACCATTTGAACTGAGATCTGAAATATGAGTAGACATTTGCTGGGCAAAGACAGAGATGGAAGGTGGAGGAAAAGAGTAGTCCAAGCAGAGGGACCAGGATGTACAGTACCTGAGTGGGACAGTGCAGAGAATGTTAAAAGAAGAGAAAGGGAACAAAGGAATGAGCAAGGGGATTAGAGGTTGGAAAGACAGGCAGAAACAGATTTTGCAAGGCCAAATGGGCCAGTATAAGGAGTCTGGTTTTTATCTTAAGAACAATAGGGAGGAACAAAAGGGTTTTAAACTAGGGAATGCCATAATTAGATGTATTCTAGATACAGAGCAAGATGGATACACAGAAGCTAGATTAGAGGCTCTCCTTCAAGGTCCTGTGGACACACTGCCACCTCTCTACAGCCTTCTGTGGTCCTGCCTCAGCACTCGTCACACCTTATCACCATCACCTGCTTAATCTGTAGCCCCACCTACACGGAGACTATTTACTTTTGTACCTCCAACACCTACACAGCAGCTGCCCCTGTCAGGCCAGTGTTAGTTGTTGAATTAAGGGTTGGTTGAACAAGCAGCCAATAAACAGTGAAGCCAGTTTAACTCAAATCTAATTTCCTAAAAATCTTAAAAATGAGTCACAGCTCCGGGGAAGACACAGCTTTGGAACTGAAGATGCCAGATGGTCAGTGCCTTACTCTTCCTGGTAAATGGATTTGAATAAAATCAACATCTGTTCTGTGATAATTATTGCTCCCCTATCTTTCCTCTGAAGACCTTCTCAGACAGTTTGAGTCTAATTACCAGAAACTGCAGACAGTTTCATCTCTACCCTTTTTCGTAGACAATCAGATGTTACTAAACTACTTCTAAATGAAATAAAAACTCATGTTTTTCTGTGTCTGAATCCTTTCTTACAGACCATGTTGCTTTCCTGGGCTTGTCTCCAGGCTCCAAGACTGGCAGCTGCTTCATGGTGTCCTATGCATAAGAAAGAAAGGCATGTTTTAGACATTTATGACTATCTTCCTAAAACACAGGACAAATCAGGTTACCCTCCTCTTTAAAACATTTTCTGTTGAATGTACCAATTTCTAGGTCCCAATTCATTTGAATAAAGCATCACCAACCTTTCTTTTTTTTGAGACAGAGTCTCACTCTATTGTCCGGGTTAGAGGGCCGTGGCGTCAGCGTAGCTCACAGCAACCTCAAACTCTTGGGCTCAAGCAATTCTACTGCCTCAGTCTCCCAAGTAGCTGGGACTACAGGCATGCACCACCATGCCTGGCTAATTTTTTTCTATATATTTTTAGTCGTCCAGCTAATTTCTTTCTATTTTTTTAGTAGAGATGGGGTCTCGCTCTTGCTCAGGGTGGTCTCAAACTCCTGAGCTCAAACAATCTACCTGCCTCGGCCTCCCAGAGTGCTAGGATTACAGGCGTGAGCCACTGCACCCGGCCCCATCACCAACCTTTTGATATAATCTTATAATTGGGAGGCAAATATAACACAACTTTCTTGTTTTTTTTTTTTTTTTATTTGTAGTAGTCTGTTAAAACATAATACAACTTTCTTAACACAACTACTGAAGTTTTTTGGCTAAAGTTTTCTATCTGTGATTCCTATGAGGAAGAGGCATATATCAAAATAAAATTTCAGGCTGGGCGCGGTGGCTCACACCTGTAATCCTAGCACTCTGGGAGGCTGAGGCGGGTGGATCGCTCGAGGTCAGGAGTTCGAGACCAGCTTCAGCAAGAGCGAGACCCTGTCTCTACTAAAAAATAGAAAGAAATTATCTGGCCAACTAAAATACACATACAGAAAAAAATCAGCCGGGCATGGTGGCGCATGCCTGTAGTCCCAGCTACCCGGGAGGGTGAGGCAGTAGGATCGCTTAAGCCCAGGAGTTTGAGGTTGCTGTGAGTTAGGCTGACGCCACGGCACTCACTCTAGCCCGGGCAACACAGCGAGACTCTGTCTCAAAAAAATTAAATAAATAATAAATAAATAAATAAAATTTCAGAGGTGGTAAGTTGTTTATGTTTATCAAAAGATAAAACATTTAAAGAGGCTGAGAAATACTGAACTCTAGGATAAATCTTGGCTTCAGCATGGCATAGAAGGTAAGGCTTTCTGTTCTTAACCTTCTTTCCAGAATCTCACCTCCACAATCTCTTGCAATATTGGACTGCTTGCTGTTCCTCTAACATGGCAGGCCTTTTCATAACTCTGCAGCCTGCGCTGCTTTCTCTACTGGAATGTCCCTTTCCCTTCTGGTAAATCTGCAAACTCCTAGTAAACCTCCAAAGCCTAGTCAAGTTCAAAAGTCCCTTCTTCAGTGGAACCTTCCCTGATGTGTTGCTGTCCACTTCCACCCCCTCCCCCCAAGTTACTTCCTTCTCCCTCTGGGCTCTGAAGCTATCTATTAAGCCAGCATCATTGTAGGAATCACTCTGAATGTAATTATCTGTTTAAAAATCTTTAGACTAGATTCTAGATTAAATGCTTAGAAGGCTAGGCCTGTTAGATTCTCTCAGAGAATCTACCAATGGACCTGGCATAGAGTAGCAGTGAGTGAGGGGAGAGGGGCTGAAGAAGGAAAATGGGTTAATGGAGAGATTAACGGATAAATCCCACCTGCGGCAGTGGGGTTGGCTTTGCGGGGGCAGGGACCTCTTGCTGCCGCCCCCGCTACCCATCCACCAAGTCTCATCTCCACGTGGCAGCTCAAGGGCACAGAAGACAGGGTCGGGAGAGAATAGGCTGGTTCCTTTCGGTCAATGTGGCCGGGCCAGAGGCCAAGGACGTCCTCCCCAGCTCTTTCCGCCCGGCCCGAGCCCACTCTCCTCAAAGGAGGATGCGGCCTCCTTTGCCCGGGATCCTGCCAAGCCCGAGGTCCTAAGAGCCCCCCAAGTCCCGCACCGCATTACCTGCAGCGGCTTAAGTCAGTCCTGGGCTGTGGCTCCGCCCCCAATGGGGGCGGGGCTTGGACCCTCGCCCCTCCCCGCAGGCCCCGGAAGAGAGTCGGAGCCAACCGCTGCCCTCCTCCCGCCGTGGCTGGGCGTGGAGGCGCCTCCAGATCCCGCGCGTCCGCCCTGCGGCGTTTCTGGGGAACCGAACTGCCGGGCCCTCCCTCCCCTGAGGAGTAAATAAGCCAGGGCTCCTTGGAAACGATTTACAAGCGAAATGCCCGGGGTTGAGCGTCCGTGGGGTGACCCGAATTCCTTCCGCAGCTGATCTATCCTAAAGAGGCTAACAGTTATATTTTTCAGTTACACTGGTGGTTAGAAATGGTTTCTAAAGGGGAGAGTGTGCTTTCTTACGTCTGCAGTCTGCCGGAGCAGCCTTTAGGCCAGTCCAAGCTTTGGTGCCTTCAGTAGCTAGCTCATTCCATAATTGCCGTTTGTCATTACGGAAGGGGCTAAACTGAGCAAGACAACACCCTGGCCTCCAGGAGCTTACACTCTAGACAGGGATTAAGCAAAAAGACAGCTAGGTACGATTGTAAAGAATGCAAGGGATAAAAAGTTCATCAATGAGAGTAACTGTTCTTGGAGAAGTTACTTTTCTGAGTCTCGGTGTTGTCCGTAACGCAAAGCTACTAAGATTTCTGTCATAGTTGTGGGGAATATACGAGATAAGGCATGTAAAGTGCTCAGTACCTAGTGGCTGGTGCAGAGCTAGTCCTCTGTCAAGGTTAAGGCTATTCCTGGCTAAAAATCAACAATGTCGCTAGACGTGTTAATCACATCATAGGCACTAAATAACTATTTGTTGAATTAATGAAGAAATAAATGCTTGTGGGCATCGTTCTGCAACTAACTTTTTAACATTAATTTTACTTTGAAACAATCTCATACTTAATACAAGAGTTGCAAGAAAAATACAAAGAAAGAACTTCACCTGGGTATCATTAAAGTTTAGCCAATTGTCCTTAAAATACACTTTAGAGCAAGAGGATTCAGTCCAGGGTCTCTTGAGCAACAACTATTTATTGAGCAACTGCTACTGTTGGATTATATAAGTCTCTTAACTGGTCTCTCAGCTGCAACCATTGCCCATCTACAGTTCCATACAGTAGCCACAGTGATCCTCTTATAACAAGTTAGATCATTTTAATCCTCTGCTCAAAACCCTCTTAATATATGCCCATTTTATTAAAAGCTAAAAAATCAACATTCTCCTTTTCTCTGTGATCTTCTCTCCTACTTGCTCCAACCACACTAGTCTTCCTGCTGTTTTCCAAGTACTCTTGTTTTTTTTTTTTTTTTTTTTTTGAGACAGCGTCTCTGTTGCCGGAGCTAGAGTGCCGTGGCGTCAGCCTAGCTCACAGCAACCTCAAACTCCTGGGCTCAAGAGATCCTCCTGCTTCAGCTTCCGGAGTAGCTGGGACTACAGACATGTGCCACCATGCCTGGCTAATTTTTTCTATACATATTTTTAGCTGTCCATATAATTTCTTTCTATTTGCTTTAGTAGAGATGGGGTCTCGCTCTTGCTCAGGCTGGTCTCGAACTCCTGATCTTGAGTGATCCTCCCGCCTTGGCCTCCCAGAGTGCTAGAATTACAGGCGTGAGCCACCGCGCACGGCCCCAAGTACTCTTGATATGCTTCCATCTTAGGGCCTCTGCCCCAGCTCCTCCCTATAATTTCCCCCAGGTATCTGCATGGCTAACTTCTCCACTTCTTTGTTGGTTTTTAAAAATGCATCACTCCTTCTCCCTTATCCTGCTGTTTTTTTTTTCCCTACCACTTATCACTTTCTAATATGCTATAAAGTCATGTATTATATGTATTGTTTAGGTTCTGTCTTCCTCTTCTAGAATGTAAGCTACAGATTGAAGATAGACATATTCATCTATTTTGTTCACTATCCTAAGTGCCTAAACTGTACCTGACACATAGTTGGTGCTCAATAAACAGCTGTTGGGTGAACGAATGTTTAAGGTATACCAAATGCCAGGCACTACTCTTGCCGCTGGGAATGCAACAAAAAACTCCCTGCCTTTCTGGGACTCAAAATTGGAAGTATGGTTAAGCTAGCACACCTATTTTCCATATTGGCTCCACCACTTGTTCCCTGTGACATTTGGGGCAAGTTACTTAACGTCTACCAAGTCTCGCTTTCCTATCAGCCGTAATGAAGATTAAACGGAAAAAAACATCATTTGTATACCATTTAGCATAAAAATCGCTTCAGTATTTATTTCCTTTCCTTCCATGCCAGAAGACTGGGAGCCTGACATCTCTGCCACAGGTTTAGGCAAGGTTTTCACAAGGCCTTGGAAAGGTGCAAACAGGTTACTATATCCAAGCTTACCCACTTTTTAACTGAAGAAGTTCTGATGAGACTGTTCTTAAAAGGGTCGCAATAAGAAACTAGGGAATGGCTAGGGTCACCTACTTCGCCGTTTTGCCTCCGAAAAGCCTCGCCGGGTCCCCAAAGGTGAAAGTCTGGAGGAAGTGAAAGGGAGGAAAAGTGGGGGAACTGTCCACAACTGAACACTACAAATCCCAGCATTCTCGGCGGCAGGCAACTACGGGTCCCAGCAGGTTTCGCTGGCTGCACCGAAGGGACCTCTTGGGGCCCGCCCCTTGAGTTCAGCCAGAGAGGGCGCGGGGAGCACCAAGGCAGCGGGAGAGTCAGGTCAAGCTTTAACGGCGCTGCGCAGACGCCACTCACGGGCCGGACGTGACGTAGGGAGAGTTCCGGCTTCGGCCTCCGCCGCTGCCGCCGCTACTACAGCCGCCGCCGCCGCCGCAGCTGGTGCCGCGGCTTGTTATTTCTAAAATGGCGCCACTAGACCTAGACAAGTATGTGGAGATAGCGCGGCTGTGCAAGTACCTGCCGGAGAACGACCTTAAGGTGAGCCCCGCGGGGCGGGAGCCCTGCTTGCGGGGCTCGCCCCTTCCGGCAGTAGGGCGCCTGCCGGCCCGCCCTTCCTCTCTCCGAGGGTCCCCTGCCGGGTATCCCGTCCCGTTTCAGTGGAGGGCCCAACGCGATGCCAGGCGACTCGGTCCCACTTGGCGTCAGGCGGAGAGCTGGGGGTGCCCTAGTATCCGGAGTGTTGACCTGGTTCCCTCCCTGGGGATCCCAAGGGATGTCGCGGCTTCTGTCCCAGGGTCGCCCCTCCTGGCTTTCGGGCTGCCCCAGGACTCGGAGCTCTCACAGCCTTGCCTAGAAGGCTCCTCTCCCCCAGCCCCACCCCCGGGTCTCCCGGAGTCGAGCTGAGCCCCCGCGGGCAGTGCTCTCGGGATGGGGTCATCCCACCAGAGGTGACAGGAGCGCGGGATGGCGGATGTCTGACAGGAGACTCCGCTGGCTCCCTGACCGCGGCCCAGTGTGTTGAGGTCCCTGAGGAATAGAAAGGCGGTGGGCCGGAGCGATTTGATAGTGATGGGAGAGAACGTCAAGTTGTCTTTCTTTACCACTCCTTCAAATTGCTTTTTAGGAGTATTGGTTTTCTTCCAATTCAGATATGAATCCCGTTTCTGAGTATGTTAAGCTAATTTAAGTGGATAAAATAGTCGGTTCTCAATAAATACAAATACTTTTCCTATCCTTTAAGTTGTTCCGCCATAACTGCTTCTTAACTCAAGATTTAATTTTCTTAGTTTTCTAGACGAGGTGAGTTGTTCCTTGTTACCGCCGAGTCCAAGTAAGAGTAAATGTATGTATGGGTAAAGGAGTGTAAGTCTTTGCTATACTGATGTTTTGAAAAGTATTTCTATGCGTTTGCTGAAACCAGTGCTTAGGTTTCTAGCAGTGTTTATCAACTAGTGTTAGTGTCAATTTTATTTGTTCAGTCAACTTTGATTTGCTATGTGGTAAAGCGAGTAAACTTGACAGTTTGAGTTCTTTTTAAGTCGTGGGTTTAAAACAATTTATCGTTGTCAATGAAGCCTTTCTCTTAAGGAAGGTAATACTGTGGGGTTTTTTGTTTTTGTTTGTTTGGGTTCTTTTTTTGGCTGTTTCCTTTGGTACAGAAAGTTAAATATTTAACATCAGTCAACAAGTATGCAAAATGTTTAAGACTGCTGAGAATGTAACTGAATTGTATTTGTTAATTTTATGTGCCATGTCGTGGGGGAGTCATACTTGTGCACTTTCCCATTTTTAAAAGGATAATTTAATAAGATAAGTACAAAGCCTTTATTAGTAGAAATGTAGTGTTCATGCTCATCTGAGTCTGTCAAACATTAGTCTTGTGGCTTCTTCCTGCTATGCACTTTTTTTAGGAAACAAGAATACAACTAACAGTGGGACCCTATTCATGGAATACTAACCCGACCTTTTTTAGTAGCATTGTTAATCTCATATGTGAGGCGGCATATTGTATGTCAATGAATTGGTGTGGAATTCTGTTTTTGTTTATCATGTGTAAAGCTGTTTTAAACTTTGTGTTTATAATTAATAAAATGTTACTTCTTATGAAAATGTATCTTGATATTTACTTGAAATTAGATGCTGAAATGATTTGAAAGATAGTTGGATTTCTTTAGACCTCTTAGTTTGGTAAAGATTAGATTTCCTTCCTGCCTTAAGGAAATGTAGTTATTAAATGATTTTATTTCCTGTTGAAACACAATTGGACTGTACTTGGCTTGTGTGTGTTTCTTTCTTTTTTTCCTTTGGAAACTTTTTTTTTTTTTTTTTTGGAGACAGAGTCTCACTCTGTTGCCCAGGCTAGAGTGAGTGCCCTGGCGTTAGCCTAGCTCACAGCAACCTCAAACTCCTGGGCTTAAGCGATCCTACTGCCTCAGCCTCCCGAGTAGCTGGGACTACAGGCATGGGCCACCATGCCCGGCTAATGTTTTCTATATATATTTTTTAGTTGGCCAGATCATTTCTTTCTATTTTTAGTAGAGACGGGGTCTCGCTCAGGCTGGTCTCGAACTCCTGAGCTCAAACGATCCACCCGCCTCGGCCTCCCAGAGTGCTAGGATTACAGGCATGAGCCACCACGCCCGGCCTGGAAACTTTGTTTCCCAGGCTGGAATGCAGTGGCATTATTGTAGCTCACAGCAACCTCAAACTCCTGGGCTTAAGCAATCCTCCTGTCTCAGCCTCCCAAGTAGCTGGGACTGCAGGTGTGCACCACTTTACCCAGCTAATGTGTCTGTTTTTTTGTAGAGACGGGGTCTTGCTCTGTTGCCCAGGCTGGTTTCAAACTCCTGGCCTCAAGATATCCTCCTCCCTTGGCCTCCCAAAGTGCTAGGATTGTAGGCGTGAGCCACCTTGCCTGGTCTCTGTTTCTTTTTTTTTTTTTTTTGAGACAGCGTCTCTGTTGCCCAGGCTAGAATGCTGTGGCGTCAGCGTAGCTCACAGCAACCTCAAACTCGTGGGCTCAAGCAATTCTCCTGCCTCAGCCTCCCGAGTAGCTGGGACTACAGGCATGCACCACCATGCCTGGCTAATTTTTTTTTCTATATATTTTTAGTTGTCCAGCTAATTTCTTTCTATTTTTAGTAGAGACGGGGTCTTGCTCTTGCTCAGGCTGGTCTCGAACTCCTGACCTCGAGCGATCCACCTGCCTTGGCCTCCCAGAGTGCTAGGATTACAGGCGTGAGCCACCGCGCCTGGCCATGTTTCTTAATAAACTTAATAAAAATATTTTGGGCAACTACTGAGAAAAAAAGAATTCTGAATTTTTCTCTATAAGAAGAGGCTTTTCTCCTGTCTTGGAAATGTTTTTATCAGATTAATTTGCTTGTGTTGCTCATCTCTGGTGTATTTAAAGAAATTTAATTTTGTTTCTGTTTCTTGGCATGAAGTGCAACCTAAAATTAGGCAGGCCAAGAAAGTATGCCAGTAGCACCTTTTCGGAGGCTTTAAAGCCAAAATAAAAGATTCTGTCAGAGGAAAAAAAGAAATCACTGGGGCCACTTAATGTTCATGATGGAAAAGATTTGTTCTGGTAGAAAATAAGGCAAAAATTTACCTGTTTCAAATTGATTAGAAGTTAGAGGTGCTAGCTCAAATAAATGCATAGGATGTTCTAAATCTATTTACAGTTTCTCTATTGCTGAGTTGGAAATGGTCAAATCACTAGTACTGGATCGTATCTGTTTTGGAACAATAAGTACTATTGAACTATTTTGAAGCAATAAAAATGAACTATATGAAAGTGAGTGGATCATAGTGTAACTTTCTTATAAAGATCTTATGTGATTCTTATCTACAAGAAAGATTTCAGAGAGGATCATAAAAGGTACAGATTCCATACTTGGCTAAGTGGAAGAGTAAATGAGAAAAGGCAGATTTACTGAATACTTAAACTTGAGAATTTGCAAGGGTGGGGTGAGGTAGGATGGGGGATATGGAGATTATCTAATCTCTTGGACAGTTTTTTTTTTTTTTTTTTGAGACAGAGTCTCCCTTTGTTGCCCGGGCTAGAGTGAGTGCCGTGGCATCAGCCTAGCTCACAGCAACCTCAAACTCCTGGGCTCAAGTGATCTTCCTGCCTCAGCCTCCCAACTAGCTGGGACTACAGGCATGTGCCACCATGCCCAGCTAATTTTTTCTATTTTTAGTAAAGACAGGGTCTCGCTCTTGCTCAGGCTGGTCTCGAACTCCTGAACTCAAGCGATCCTCCTGCCTTGCCTCTCAGAGTGGTAGGATTACAGGCGTGAGGCACCGTGCTCAACCTGGTTTTCAGTTTTTTTTTAACTGAGGAGCTAAAGATAGTTAATATAGGAGTTGGGAAAAGACTAGTGTCTATCTCAAGGATACAACACAAGGAATTGTGTAATTCCATAGTAACCACTTTTATGGATCTTTTGGGAACTCACTTTTATGTTTTGTCTGAGCCATCTGGGAGTTTTTCATATAAGGCTGCCTGCTCTGGAAAGTTGTACTTTTTTTTTTTTTTTTTGAGACAGGGTCTTGCTGTTGCCTGGGCTACAATGCAGTGGCATCATTATAGTTCACTGAAACCTCAAATACTTGGGCTCAAGTGATCCTCCCACCTCACCCTCCTGAGTAGCTGGGACTCCATGCATGTACCACCATGCCCAGCTAATTTTTCTAATTTTTGTAAAGACAGTGTCTCGCTATGTTGCTCAGGCTGGTCTCAAACTGCTGACCTCAAGGGATCCTCCTGCCTCAGCTTCCCAGAGTGCTGAGATTACTGTGAAGTTGTGCTTTTGTCTTAAATGCCTTCATAAGGCTTCAAAGAATTCTTTTTTCCCCTGAGATATGGTAAACAGCCTTTCCTACCTCATCCTCCAGTTTCTATCTGATTTTATAGACTCTTACCATATACAGTAGTCTTTGTCCTTCCAGAACGGAAGCTTGTTAGTTTTTTCACTCATGGTATTACCTGTGTTATTGATCATTCTGTTTACATGAGTTGTTTGGTTTTGCATTGAATCTTTCTTTAGGTACAGTGAGCACAACCAAACATGACAGTTAGGGACACACCATAGCTTTCTATAGGGCTATAAGAGTGTTTTCTTTTTTCTTTCTTTGAGACAGAGTCTTGCTCTGTTTCTCTGTTGCCAGGGCTAGAGTGCTGTGGTGTCAGCCTAGCTCACAGCAACCTCAAACTCCTGGGCTCAAGCGATTCTCCAGCCTTAGCCTCCCAAGTAGCTGGGATTATAGGTGTGCACCACCATGCTGAGCTTAATTTTAGTAATAGTTTAACCCAATTTTAACATGTGATCAAAACAAAATTATTAATGTAATATTTTGCCTTTTTTGTTGCTAAGTGTATGAAATGTGTATATTTTACATTTGCAGCACATTCCAATTTGGACCGGTCACATTTCAGGTGCTTTGTAGCCATATGTGGCTGTACGTATTGTATGGGACAATGTAAGTTTCTAATGACCCTCCTAGTCCTAGAATTTCAGAGCTGAAAGAGAATCAGAGTTCATCTAGTTCTGTACTCTTCTCACTTTACTGAGGGGGAAACTGAGCTTTGTAGAGTCTCTGATCTGCCTGAGGATGTACAGCTGATCAGTGACAGCCAGAATTTGGTTGGAAAGCCCTCCTGTGCAGAGCTCTTTCTGATATAGTTTCTGACTTTTTAGAATGGCTAATCACATGCTTTTCTAGGTATACGTTCCACTATATCACTTTTCTTTTTATTGTGCTTTCTTTTTTTTTTTTTTTAGTCCCCTGCCTCTGCCCTTCCCTCACTCTCCTTATTGTACTTTCTATACTCAGCACATTGGACTGCCCTCTTCTGACAACATGTGCTGTACTTTTCTGCTTTGCTTCTTCTCAGTCTGTTTCTTTTACTTACTTATTTAATACTTATGTAGCACAAATATTAAATGACTTAAATGACTTTTTTTTAAGAGTTGGGGGTCTTTCGCTCTGTTGCTCAGGATAGACTGCAGTCTATAGCTCACTGTAACCTTGAACTCCTGGGTTTAAGTGATCCTCCTGCTAGAGGCTTTCAAGTAGCTGGGACTACAGGTGGGTACCTCCATGCCCAGCTAATTTTTCTTATTTTTGTAGGGACGGGGTCTTGCTATATTGCCAAGGGTAAATCATTTAATACTCTTAATAACACTATGAGTTGGGTACTAATATTTTGCCCCATTTTACAGGTAATGGAAGTACAGACAGATTTAGTAACTTCCCAAAGTCATATAGGTAGTAAGTAAGTGAAGAAGCTGGGTAGGATTCAAACCTAGGCAGTCTGGCTTTAGGGTTCATGTTTATAACTACCATTTATAGGCCGGGTGCTGTGTCTCACACCTGTAATCCGAGTACTTTTGAGAGGCTGAGGAGGGAGGATCACTTGAGGCCAGGAGTTCAAGACCAGCCTGGGCAACATAGCAAGACTCCCATCTCTGAAAAGTAATGTAAAAAATTAACTTGACGTGGTGGTGCACATGTGTAGTCCAAGCTACTCCGGAGGCTGAAGGAGGAGGACCTCTTGAGCCCAGGAGTTTGAGGCTGCGTTGTAGTGAGCTGTGATCATGCCACTGCACCCCAGTCTTTCCAGTCTGGGCAACAGAGTGAGACCTTGTCTCAAAAAAACAACAACAACAACAAAAAAAACCAATCAACTACCATTTATGTTTCTTCTATACCCTCTATTACCTGCCTTTTGAGCTCTAACTCAGATGTCACTTCCTCTATGCAGCATGCCTGCATTGCATAGTCAGAATTGATTAGCAATGATTAGAATTTACATTGCTACTTATAGTTTTCAGAGCACCTTCATGTCTTTCTGTCATTTACATAATCCTTGTCATAGGCTGAACGATGTCAAAACCAGGACTTGGTGAGGTTTAAGTGATTTTTGCCACAGTGACTCAGCAGAGTACATATCTGAATTTTTTTTGTTTTTTTTGAGACAGAGTCTCAGTCTGTCGCCCCAGCTAAAGTGTAGTCGTGTGATCATAGCTCACTGCAACCTCCAACTCCTGGACTCTAGCAATCCTCCTTCTTCAGCCTCCTAAGTAGTGGGGACTACAGGTATGCGACACCACGTGCTGCTAATTTTTCTGTTTTTTGTAGAGATGGGTCTCGCTCTTGCTGAGGGTGGTCTCAAACTCCTGACCTCAAGTGATCCTCCTGCCTCAGCCTCCCAGAGTGCTAGGATTACATGCGTGAGCCACCATGCCCAGCCTCATATCTGAATTTATTTGCTGTTTTTAAATTTCCGTTCTTTTCTTTCTACACGGACATTGCTTTGCCCCATAGCACTTTATTTTTTTTTTTTTTTTTTTGAGACAGAGTCTCACTTTGTTGCCTGGGCTAGAGTGAGTGCCGTGGCATCAGCCTAGCTCACAGCAACCTCAGACTCCCGGGCTTAAGCGATCCTACTGCCTCAGCCTCCCGAGTAGCTGGGACTACAGGCATGAGCCACCATGCCCGGCTAATTTTTTTGTATATATATTTTTAGTTGGCCAGATAATTTATTTCTATTTTTGGTAGAGACGGGGTCTCACTCTTGCTCAGGCTGGTCTCGAACTCCTGACCTCGAGCGATCCACCCGCCTCGGCCTCCCAGAGCTAGGATTACAGGCGTGAGCCACCGCGCCCGGCCCCCCATAGCACTTTATTGCTCCATTTTACTACTTACAGTGTTATGTTTTGTGTGATAGCAAATATGTCTGTCTCCATCATTAGACTACAAGCTTCTTGAGGGCCAGATTCATTCCCTGTTTATTTTTTTATTTTCCACAGTTTTAGAACACTGCCTTTATATGTGATAGACAATCAATAAAGGTTGGTTGAATCAAACTGTATGTTGCTTTACAACAAATATTTCTTTAAATGGCTCCTTGTGTCAAGTACTATTCCCTGTCGGTGGTGCCAGGGGTAGAATTAGATACTCCTCTCTGCCTTTGAGGTACTCTCAATATAGTAAGGGAGATAAAGAGGTAAACAAGTGCTATAGTAGAGTACTTCCTAGGGTGTTGGCAAACATAGAAGAAGCAGCATCTAATGCTGGAGCCAGAGATGATTTCACAAAGGGGGAACATTTGGGAGGATGAGCAGGGTTTAGGTAGATGAAATGGGAAGGAAAGAACATGCAAGCAGAACAAATGCCATGTATATACTGTAATCTAAAAGAACATGACTGTTTCAGAGAACTTGAAGTGGTATGGTGTGGCTGGAGGTATTGCTAGGAAGATAGGAAGAGGCTGATAAACTTGCATTTTTATCTTTCAGGTAGTACACAAACACTTTGAAATGTTTATATTTTAGAGGAAAATCAGATCATACTGTGACTTTGTAATATTGTTTAAAATGTAGCTAATAATGGGAGGGGCGAGGGCTGTGGTAGGGCTGTAGCTCATGCCTGTAATCCCAGGCCAAGGTGGGAAGATCAAAAATCATTTGAGCCAGGAGTTTGAGACCACCCTGGGTAACATAGCTAGACCTGATCTCTACTTAAAAAAATAATAATAATAATAAAAATAAATAAAATGTAGCTAATGAAAAAGAAAAGTAGATTTAATAAAACTATTATAGGGATACACTGTTGTGTGTGGTAGGAATATGACAAAATCATGACATGGAGTTTGGGAAACACTGTCACAGAGGAATATTCTTGAGGAATTCTTAAGGACAGTGACAGTAGGTTTTAGAAATATTATTCTGGCAGCATTGTGAACCATGGATTGGAATGGGACAAAAATGTCCTAGAAGCGCTAGGCCAGGAGACACATTGTGAGACTCTGGGTAAGGCAGTGACAAGTGATTGTGGTGTTAGAGAGGAAATGAAGAAGGTGTAATAGCAGATTAGGTTTAGGTTATGAGGAAGACAGTAGTTCAGCTTAATCTCTTAGTTTCTGGCAAGGATTACTTAGTAAATACTATAAGATTATGGAATGTGGGGAGTTTGGCTTGGGCCATATTGAGTTTGAGATGCTTCCAAGTTAAGACATTGAGATAAAGATGTCCAGAAGACTGTTTGATACCCATGTCAGTTAGACAACAAGTATTTATTGATTGCTAAATATGCTCCAGTGTTCTAATAATATTAAACTCAGGAGAAAGATCTAGACCAGTGGTTTTCAACTGGTGACAGTTTTGCCCCCCAGGGGATATTTGGCAGTGTCTGGAGACATTTTTGGTTGTCTCAGCTGGAGAGGGGGTTGCTGTGGATATCTAGTAGGTGTATAAGTTAGAGATGTTGTTAGACATCCTGTAATGCTGTGGTCTCCAATCCCCAGACTGTGGACTGATACCGGTCCGTGGCCTGTTAGGAACCAGGCCATACAGCAAGATGTGAGGGGTGGGTGAGCAGAAGCTTCTTCTGTATTTACAGCTGCTCCCCATTGGTCCTCCCCCAACCTCAGTCTGTGGAAAAATTGTCTTTCACGATACCAGTTCTTTGTGCCAAAAACGTTGGGGACTGCTATTGTAATGCACAGGACAGCAGCACCCTACAACAAAGAATTACTTCCATTCTCAACTTATTCAGATTAAGATGCTAAAGTATCATTAAGCTAGACTCATTTTGTGGTCTAGCCTGAAGATACAGATGTTACTTTCTGGATTGCAAGGTTGTGAATATCATTGTCATCTCGGTTTCTATTCCTCATTCCCAGTGATTTGTATTATAGTAGAGATTTTTTATAAAGACTAAGCTATAACTTTTCATGGATTTTTATTTCTTAAGCTAAGAGTATTTTATAAATGCCAGTATATAAATGTAAATAAAGGAAATATGTGTTAGATGTAAAGATCAGGTAAACAAAGAATTAAAAAAATTTAAAATCCAGTATATTTGAGGAGCAAGAGGGAACAGAGAGACAGCAGAGAATAGAATGGAACTGTGAACAAGTATCTTGAGAAAAATGTGGAGAAGAGAAATAGGAATCTCCTAAGAAGGGGGATCATGAATCCCTTCTTACTCAAGGATTAGGAATTAATTGGGCATGATGGGGAGAAAGGGGTGTAGTTTGCCCTAAATTTGGGATAAGATTGAGAATCTTGCCTCAATGACTGTTTTGGAACAGTAAGAGAAGCCATGCTTCCTGCAAACCAAGCAGCAGAACAAAGCTGTGAAGAGTTTGGGAGGAGAGGTGGCTGTGTCTTGCCCATGGTAAGGCTGGGCTCTTTGAGGCCACTGTATGTGTATTTGGCTGACCTATGTAGGGTTTATACTAAAATTTCATAGACTTTTCTTATTTTTGTGTGTGCTTATTAGGGCTTTATAAGCTACTGCTGAACTGAAGAGATGAGAGGCAATGGTTTTGGCTTAGAGACATAGCTCTCTAAATCCTCAGTTGGGATCTGCAGAAAGTAGCAGTCACAGGAGGCAGCTATAATTTTATTCTTGTTAGTGTGCCCGGCCACTGGTTGAAGGATGCTCCTAAATAGTTTACATGTGTTCTCCAGACAGTCAGCTTTTGAGATGGACAGGGTTTCACAGTGATGTTCTTCAGTTTATGGTTGACTGTTATTTTCAGGTCAGCACTTGGGATATGGGCCCTGGTGACTTGCAGTTCAGGAGGGATGATGAGCTGGGAGAGCCAGTTACATGTGGGTGAAAATTCTGGTACATTGAAATATGGAAACCATGCAGTCTCTCAGGAATCTGTGTTGTGATTAGTTTCAAATTTTTCAATAAATAATTTGATTTGTTCCAAAAAGGATATAAGGTGGTTTACAAAGATGCTTTCAATATAGCAAGATAAATTACAATCTGAATAAGTAAGAAAAATAAGATAGAATAAAGATAGAAAACCAAGATGGAGCCAGCTATTTTACTATTCTTAAAAGTAAGAATAATATGTAAAATAAAAGCTGTGATGACCAGGTTACTTAGAGATTCTAGAAGCCTGCAGAAAGATAGATGCTGATCAGTGTCTCTCACTACAGGTTGATGACATGATATGAAAGTGCAATTTTGGGAAAAGCAATTGGGAAAGGAGGGGTAGGGTGAGGACAAGCTCTGTAGAAGACAGTCTGGCATAATTTAGCATGGAATATACAGTCATTTTTGTTGTTGTTTGAGCAATAATATTTTAATAATTGATCTTTGTAGAGTTGTACACAGTGGAGGCCCCAAGTTTATAGGTTGCAAATAATTTCACGAAGGTGGCCAAGTTGAGAGATCAACATTGTAGGGAATAGAGAACTTTCTCTCTCAGAGATGTATTATGGAACGAATGAATGATGAGCTTCTTTGGGGGCTTGTATCAGAGGATATGTTGGGGAAAAATATTCAAATTTTATTCACGGTATGGGCTCTGACTCTCACTTGTGGAAGTTTAGGCCTATTCTTAAAAGACATGGAATCTTAAAGGGAGTGTGAATGGGACAAATAACTGACAACATGCAGGCCCCATGGAGAACAGACTTGGAAACAAACAGAAAATTCTGCCCATTCTTGTACAGATTATAGCAAAGACTTCTACAAATACCTTGGTGGTGGTGGAATTCGTTGAGGAGGTTTGGTGACTGCACATGAAAAAATATTACAAATCTTAATATTAATTGAGCAAGGCATTATACCCAAGGAAGGTGGGTGAGGTCCTGAGATAGGTACTTTGAAGCATCATTGTATTAATTTTTAAAATTGTACAGTATTAGAAAAAATATTTTCAGAGTATTAATTGTTGCTATGAAGTTAACCTGAAAAGAGCAGTCAGTGCTTTTTATTCTGGCAAGATGAGGAGAAGGGAGATGGTGATGAAAGACTCTAAAAAAATGCAGGCCACACAGGCTCAGTGGCTCACACCTTATAATTGCAGCACCTTGGGAAGCCGATGTGGGAGGATCACTTGAGGCCTGGAGTTTGAGGTTGGAGTGAGCTATGATTGCACCACTGCACTCCAGCCTGCACAACAGAGTGAGACCCTGTCTCTAAAAAATATAATAAATAAATAAATAAATATATACAGGCTAAACATTGAACTATTCATCAGTTTCTGGTATATTTGTCTTTTGGAACTACCCTTAAGCTAGATGGAAGTGAGTTCACTTAAGAAAAAATGCGAATAGTATATTGTAAACTTTGGATGCTAATGATTATAGGAATAATAAATATATATCGTAGATCTAATGGATTATTAATAGAAGTAGGATGCTGTCTACCATTGATCTTTTGAAATCAGCTGGAAGCACAACCATCTATCCACAAGGACTAGATTAAGTGGTTGTGGTTAAGGTGGTGATTATTATTTTTTAATAGGTAATACATATACTTTTTATTATTTTTGTTTTTTTAGAGACAGGGTCTTGCTCTGTTGCCCAGGCTGGAGTGCAGTGACAGAATCATAGCTCGCTGCAGCCTCAAACTTTTGAGCTCCAGGAATCCTCCCACTTCCTGACTAGCTAGGACTACAGGTGCACACCACCACATCTGGCTAATTTCTAAATTTTTTTTAGAGATGGGATCTTGCTGTGTTGCCTAGGCTGGTCTTGAACTCCTGGCCTCAAGGCATCCTTCTACCTCAGCCTCCCAAAGAACTGGGCTTACAAGCATGAGACACTGTGCTTGGCCTTTTTTTTTTCTTTTTAAAGAAGCAATTAGTGATTGCTTTGGGCTGTGGGGTGCAGGTATGGGGAAATAGTGATTGCCAGTGGGTATATGGAGTTTCTTTTGAGGGTGATGAAATGTTCTAAAATTGATTATGGTGACTGATGGTTGCCAACCTTATGAATATAATAAAAACCGTTGCATTTTGTACTTCAAAGGGATGAATATTATGGTATGTGAAATATATCTCAAAAAAGTTGTTGAAAAATTGTATTCCTGGTCCTCACTCTCCAAATCAAACCTAAGCAAATCAAAATGTGTTCATGAAAGAAATAATTGGTAAGCTGGACTTCATCAAAATTAAAAATTTTGCTCTGTGAAAGACCCCGACTAGAGGATGAGAGGACAGTCCACAGACTGGGAGAAATTATTTGCAAAAGACATATCTGATAAAGAACTGTTATCCAAAATATACAAAGAGCACTTAAAACTCAACAATAAGAAAATGAACAATCTGATTAAAAAATGGTCAAAAGACACCTCACCAAAGAAGATATACAGGCTGGGTGCCATGGCTCATGCCTGTAATCACAGCACTTTGGGAGGTTGACATGGGAGGATCCCTTGAGGCCAGGAGTTCAAGACCAGCCTGGGCAACACAGTGATACCCTGTCTCTACAAAAAGTAAAAACAAAGGAAAAAATTTGGCAGTCTTCCTGTGCATGCGTATAGTCTTAGCTGCTTGGGAGGCTGAGGCAGGAGGATTGCTTGAGCCTAGGAGTTTGAGGCTTCTGTGAGCTATGATTGTGTCACTGCACACACCAGCTTGGGTGAGAGAGTGATACCCTGTCTCAAGAAAAGAAAAAAGATACACAGATGACAAGCATATGAAAAGATGCTTTGCATCATATGTCATTATGGAAATGCAAAGTAAAACAAAAATGAGATACCACAACACATGCTTAATAGCATGGCCAAAATCCAGAACACTAACAACAGCAAATGCTGATGAAGGTTGTGGAGCAACAAGAACTCTCTGGTGGAGATGCAAAATGGTGGAAATGCAAAATGGTACAGCCACTTCGGAAGACAGTTTGGCAGTTTTTTACAAAACTAAATATACTTTTACTATGTGATTCAACAATCTTGCTCCTTGGTATTTACCCAAATGAGTTGAAAACTTATTTCTACACAAAAATCTACATTTAGGTATTTATAGCCACTTTATTCATAATTGACAAAACCTGGAACTTTTGTGACCTTCATCTTTGTGAGTCTCAGTCTTACGTAAGTCAAGTGAAAGACCATCTTTCAATATAAGTTAAGGCTCAGAGTTCAGTAACATTGTTTCAGTCACCAGTATCTGTTCCTGTTATGAATAATGAGTGTATTATATGGAAGGACTACAGATTTGTTTGTTGAAGCATAGGGGTTGTGGGGAATACAGCACAAGGAGGAGCTAGCCTCTCAAGGATTCAAGGCCAGAAGAACTCCAGGCCAAAAGGAAGATCTTGCCTTTAAGGTGCCATTTGAAGATGAAGAACTTATCCTAGGAATAAGGACAAACCCATCTTATTTTGAAGTTTTCTGTTTTGCTAATATAGGAAATGAACACTTCCGTTTCCTCTCATTTTCTTTAGGAAGCCTTTTTTCCTCCTCTTCCCTTTCCCATTGTGAGTTCTCACTTATATATGCCTCTGTGTAGCTATTGTTATAGCTATCACTGTTAAAATGAGTCTCATATATTGAACAGATTGTAGCCTTTAGATTCCTTAATATTTAAAATAATTTATTTCTGCTTGTTAGTTTATTTTCTCCTTTCTGGGCAGACCTATCGGGACTAGGCATGGTGGCTCACGCCTGTAATCCCAGCACTTTGGGAGGCCAAAGCTGAAGGATCACTTGAGGCTAGGAGTTCAAGATGACCCTAGGAAACATAGCGAGAACCCATCTCTACAAAAAAATAAAAGAATTAGCTAGGCATAGTGATACACGCCTGTAGTCCCTGCTACTTGGGGGGCTGAGGTGGAAGGATTGCTTGCGTCCAGGAGTTTGAGGTTACAGTGAGCTATGATCTGGCCACTGCACTGTAGCCTGGGTGACAGAGTGAGACCTTGTATCTAAAGATAAAAAAGAAAAAAAAATCTAGTAGGTCTCTCTGGCAATAGTACAAGCTGGTCTCAGGTGGAAAGAAGGTTCCCCTGCAGTTTCCTATGTATAGCAGGAATATATACTTGCTTTTTGAGAATGCTATTGTGAGAATCATTTGCTTTCTATAAAATTTGTTGGTTTGAGTGCTTTCAGAGGACAAATATTTTTGAATGCAGACATTTAGAGTTCTTTTTGAGAAATAGAGGGACTCCTCAATTTTAGGTTTGCGTTTTGTAATTAGTTCCAGTTAACCTTTTCATTTTGAGATAGTTATGGATTTACATGCACTTGTAAGAGGTAATACACAGAGATCCGAAACATCCTTTATCCAGTTTCCCCCGTAGTAACATTTTGTACAACTATAGTACAATACCACTACTAGGATATTGACATTATTGATATAATCCATGATCTTGTTCATATTTCTCCAGTTTTACTTTATTTATGTGTGTGTTTAGCTCTAGGCAGTTTTATTACCCATAGTCTCATGTATCCAACACTATATTCAAGATACAGAACAATTCCTTTACCATGAGAATTCCTCTTGTTGTCTTTTTATAGCCACACATACTTACTTCCTGCTGTTCCTAGCTCCTGGACCCCTGGTAACCACTAATCTGTTCTTCATTTCTATAATTTTACCATTTGAACAATGTTATATAAATGAAATCATATAATTTATAATTTTTTAGGATAGGTTTTTTCCACCCAGCATAAATACCTTGACATTAATCCAAGTTGTTATGTAGCAATAATTCATTTCTTTTTATTGCTGAGTAGTATTCTGTGGAACAGTGTGTTTAGCTGTTTATTCATTGAAGGACTTCTGATTTGTTTCTAGTTTTTGGCTATTATGAATTAATGTTCTGTGAATATTTGTGTATAGATTTTTGTGTGAACATGTTTTTATTGCCAAGAATACAATTGCTGAGTCATATGGTAAGTGCATGGTTTGCAATTTACTTTTTTTTTTTTTTGGAGACAGAGTCTCGTTCTTTTGCCCTGGCTGGAGTACCGTGGCGTCAGCCTAGCTCACGGCAACCTCAAACTCCTGGGCTTAAGCAATCCTTCTGCCTCAGCCTCCCGAGTCACTGGGACTATAGGCATGCGCCACCATGCCCGGCTAATTTTTTCTTTTTTATTTTTTTGGGTTAAGACTTGTCCAACCAGCTAATTTTTTGTATATATTTTTAGTTGTCCAGATAATTTCTTTCTATTTTTTAGTAGAGACGGGGGTCTCGCTCTTGCTCAGGCTGGTCTCAAACTCCTGACCTCGAGCGATCCTCCTGTGTCGGCCTCCCAGAGTGCTAGGATTACAGGCGTGAGCCACTGCACCCGGCCTGCAATTTACTTTTTTTTTTTTTTTTTTAATATTTTTGTGTCATCCTTGTGCAGGGGCCATGCTAATCTCTGTATCGTTCCAATTTTAGTATATGTGCTGCTGAAGTGAGCACTGCAATTTACTTTTAAAATTAGCAGTTAGAAACCTTTTATCATCAAAATTATTTATTTATTTATTTTTTGAGATAGAGTTTCTCTGTGTTGCTCAGGCTAGAGTGCAGTGGCATCAGCCTAGCCCACTGCAACCTCAAACTCCTGGGCTCAAGTGATCCTCCTGCTTCAGCTTCCTGAGTAGCTGGGGCTACAGGTGTGGGCCATGAACGACACAGGGCTAGTTTTTTCTGTTTTTAGTAGTGACGGGGGCTCGCTCTTGCTCAGGCTGGTCTTGAACTCCTGAGCTCAAGTAATCTTCTCTCCTTGGCCTCCAACAGTTCTAGGATTACAGGTGTGAGCCACCACACCCAGCCTAAAATTATTTACTCTTACATTTCTTTTTTCTTTCTTTTTTTTTTTTTTGGTGAAAAGCATCATTTTATAGTTCCTTGTAAAGCCATCTGTCTCCTAGAACCTATTGTCTCTGTAGCCAGGGAGCTTGCATTTTGCAGTAGTCATATCATTGTATCAGTCTTATGCATTATGAACTCTGTGAAAGCTGACAGAACTCTAACCCTTTAACCCTAGAATCAATCACAGGGTAGTTTCCTTTCTTGTCAAAAAGTACACTTAGGCCAGACGCGGTTGCTCATGCCTGTAATCTTAGCACTTTGGGAGACTGAGGTGGGAGAATTGCTTGAGGCCAGAAGTTTGAGACCAGGCTGAGCAAGAGTGAGACCCCATCTCTACCAAAAATAGAAAAATTAGCCAGGCATGATGGCACAGGCCTCTAGTCCCAGATACTTGGGAGGATCATTTGAGCCCAAGAGTTTGAGGTTACAGTAACCTATGATGACACCACTACACTCTACCTTGGGTGACACAGCCAGACTTTGTCTCAAAAAAAAAAAAAACCCCAATATATTTATATATATATAAAATATACATATACTTAGTGTAAGTATTAGTCTTTTGTATTTTTTTGTGTTTGATCCTTAGTTTTAATATTGTAGTAAATGTTTGCATTTTATTTTCTTTAACAGCGGCTATGTGACTATGTTTGTGACCTCCTCTTGGAAGAGTCAAATGTTCAGCCAGTATCAACACCAGTAACAGTGTGTGGAGACATACATGGACAGGTAAAATTTCATTAGCAGATTTTTAGGTTTTGTACTGTCCATGATCCATATGTCTTTCTACTTGTGCTGCAAAATTAAAATGATGATGACAACAACAACAAAATAACGGCTGGTGGTAAGCTAGGTTGCCTCAGTCTCTGTGACACTAATGATTCCTGATTTACTGTTTTGGTGAATAAAAGCAATGGTTAAATTATTTATAGAGTTTGTTGAGATTACATTTGTGAAGTGAATAGAATGCAATATTATTGTTCTGGGGAATGGCTGGGGTGGGATGGGAGCGCTGAAGAGATAGAACACAAACATGGACTGCTGATAATAATTATGATTAATAGGAGATGTTTTAGTTTTTGGCATTTTTTTCATTCAATTTATTTTTATTCTATTCATTTCATATATTGTTGAAAATTTATCATTTCTTTAGTGGGAATGAGAGTAACAAAGCTTCAGAAAAATAAAATTGTTGGTATATGACTTCACAGCAAATTATTGATAGAATGAGATGGATTTTTGTTTGTTTGTAATAATTTCAAAGCAGATACAGGAGGGGCACACCTCATCTTTAGACTCTGTTGTCAGTGTTTAGCCTCGTTGAAACCTTATGTGTATCTGTAGAATTTTTCAGTGGGAAATGAAAGCCGAACAGATTACTTATAGCCTGCTGTATACATATTATACAATGTAGTTGGGGCTATAAGACCTATAATACATTGTGAACAATATAGTATTTATGGATGCTTACAGGACTTATTGTCATCTGTGCAGTTTCCTTGCATTAAATGTGACTGCATAAAGGAGCAGAAATGTGTGTACATTGGCTCTGATTAGGGGCTGCTCCGTGAGTGAAGTCCTGTTTTGGTTATTTATAGAACTATTTTCTTTTTGGTTTTTCAAGGCGTTTTCTGGATGGTTGAGGTTATAATAAATCTGACATCTGCATGTCATCACCTCATAAATAGAGGCCCTATTATATCGTCCTTGATCTGTTAAAATTACAGTTCTTTAAAGTAAGTAGCCTTTAGGAATGGATTTCTTAAAATTTTCATGTAACTTCTCTCCAAAAGTGTAATAAACATTTGCATTTTGCTAACATAAAGGATATTAATATAAGCAGTGCCTTAACACATTCCCCAAAACTGGAATAAACCAAGCAATGTTTTCCCCTGATTATCATGTTAAAATTGAAGGATTACTTGTGTTATCAAGGACTTTTTAATATATGAATTACAGCCATGATCAAGGGTCAGGAAGGTAGAGACAACATGAAAGTACGAAAATAAATTAAAATCATAAAATTGAACTTCTATATTATATAAACCTTGTGTTGTATGTATAATTCTTACTAACATTTATCTTGTGTTTTGAGGTTAACAGAGTACTTTTTCACATATTCTATGTCAAATTTTTATAAGAGCCCTCACAGATAGGATTATTTTGTGGAGAATGAAAGTGAAACGGAAACATTGAAGAATTAATACAAACTCACACAGCCACTAAAGGGCAGACCAAGATTTGAAACTCATTTTGGTTCCTGTTGCACATGTTATTTTAAGACTGCCACCAGACTGTGGATGTTGTTTCTCTTGTACTTGACCCTTAAAAACAATTGCTAATCAAAAATATGGAATTTGAGCTTCTAAACATCTGCTGACTGATTAAATCTGTACCCTTTGGGACTTATCTTCCCCTTGCGCCAGTTCTAGAATTGCAAGATTGGGTTATGAGTGTCAGTAAACATGTTGGCGAGCATGTAGTGCTGAGAAGCATTGAAGCAAGGTAATCTAGTGAGGAGTTATAGCTTGCAGTGTCAGATATAGCTTGATTTAAATCCCTTCTTGGCTATATATAGCTATTTAAGAAGCCACTTCAGCTAGCTCACAAATGTGGTAAATGTGGCCTACGGGACCCTTGGGTCCCGAAGGTTGGTACAAAAACAATGGAAGGTAAAACTGCTGGTGCCTCAGTGTGAATCAAGAGAGTGACACCAGACTGTGCTGATTGTCACTGTATTTTTCACCAACATATGTGCACAGTAAAGTAAGATGCCAGTTTCCTTTAAGAATGTCCTTGAAGAAGTAGCAAATATTAATTTTCTTAACTCTCAACCCTATATACCTTGTTCAAAAAATCTGTGTGTTGAAATGGAAAGTATGTATAAACCATATCTGCTGATGTGTACTGAAGAAAGTTTACTCAAGGAAAAGTACTTGTGAAATTCTTTGAGTCATGAGCTGAAGTACATGCTTTTTTGTGGAACACTATTTTTACTTGAGGGAATGAATGACAACCTCTGGTTATTTAGAGTTGGGTATTTGGCAACCATTTTTGCAAAGGGAAGTGAGCCAGTCATTTCAAGGAAAACAGTTCACAGTATTTGTTGCCAAAATTTTAGTTTATTAATGAAAAATTGGAATTTTGGAAAATTTGAGTCCACCACCATGGGACTAATAGTTTCTGATACCTTAAGACCTTTTTTGAAATGTGGCTGGGTGTGTGGTGCCTCATGCCTATAATCCCAGCACTTTGGGAGGTTGAGGCAAGAGGGTTGCTTGTGACCAGGAGTTCAAGACCAACCTGAGCAACATAGGGAAACCCATCTCTACAAAAAACAAAGAAAATTAGCGGGATTTAGTAGAGTGTGCCTGTCGTCCCAGCTCCTCAGGGGGCTAAGGTGGGAAGATTGCTTGAACCCAGGAGTTCAGGGTTGTAGTGAGCTATGATTGTGCCACTGCACTTCTACCTGGGCAACAGAGGGAGACCTGTCTCCTAAAAAAAAGAAAAAAAAAATACTTTTCTGAGATGAGATGAGTGGTGATATTAACCAATATGTTTTTTTGATGATGATAATGAAATGACATTTTTTTTAAAGTACCACTCAGTAAGATATACCAATCTAACAGGGTATGAAAAGATCACTGATAATGGTTTCAGATTTCGTATTACAATTAACCTTTAAGTTTCTTAAACTGCCACTTGTCAAGTTTTGGCATAGTATTAAAAGAAGAATATGTACAATTATCTGAAAATGTTATAAAAAATCCTCCTTTTTATAACTACATGTCTGTGTGAAGCTTGATTTTCTTCATATACTTTACTCAGTATATCCCAACAAATTGACTACAGAGGCATCAGATTATGAGACTCTAGCCATGTTCTATTTAGCTGGACATAAAAGAGATTTGCAAAAATTTAAAACAATGTCAAATCTCTTCTTGCAAATTTTTTTTTTTTTTGGAAAACAGTTAATTTGTCATTAAAATGTTCGTTACTATTTAATGAGTATGTTATTGATTGTTAAAAATTAATATTTAAAAAATTCTCAGTTTTAATTTCTCCTGTGGTAAGTACTGATTTGTATAACCTACATAAACAAAAGCTTTTTGGGGACCTCTAATTTTTAAGACTACAAATGAGTCCTGAAACCAAAAAGTTTGTGAACTACTGATTAGTCTGGCTGTTTCCTTGCCTCTGATGATGTAGTAAAAATCCACTTCTCAGGATTGTTTTTGGTTTAAAATGAGAACATTTACAGAATGTCTGAGATATGAAAAACATACAGTGGATGGTAGATATTATTTATGAAATGATGAAGTAGGCTTCCAGCAATGTAGGGTCATGGTAATTGTTTGCCAGGGTTCTTGGTAAATGTTTATTATGTTAATGAATTTTGGATAAAACTTCTAATATGGAGTAGGAACTATGGGTCACTGATGCGGAATATTTAATTATCTATCTGTATATTTATCTGGTAAATAGAAACTTACAAAGCTTTTGTTCAATAATAGATTTCTATAAACATCAATAGAAAAGTTTAAAGATACTCCTTCTACCATACTTTTACAAAAGCAGCTGACTTATAAAACTTTTAATGTTCCCTTCCTGACTTTATGTGTATACATATTCATTATTTTACATAGTAGGATTTTGTCATTGTGTTATAGGTGTAGTTTATGTTCTGTTTTTTCACTAATTAGTTTTTCCATTTTGCTGTATAGTTTTCATCATAATCATTATTCATGATGACCTAAGGTCCTTGAGTTGGTAGATCATAATTTAAGATATTCATTTATGTTGATCATGAAGGTTTTTTTTATTATAAATGGTGTCATTTTTTAATGTTTACGTAGCATTTTGATATTTTTCTCCTTTAGGATATGGTCACAGAAGTAGAATTACTAGGCCAGAGTTTATAAACATTTTAATAGGTTTTGAAATGTTTTGACAGATTGCTTTCTAAAAAGATTATAGCTATATGTTATGGGAAGATATATATGTATGTATTTCTTTTTTACTGCTGTACTGTTTATATATAAATGATAAATGATACACAGACACCCCCTATACATACATCTGTAGGGTAGGAAGTATATTTTATTTCATAGAGAGCAACTCCACACAATACAAAGGGGCAGCAAATATTTTGAACAAATAATATACCACTCAAATGAAATTGGACAGTTTTATTTATTTGCTTGCTGATTTTAAGACGATAGACACATTTTATTTTAAGCTTCCTAAAGTTTTTTTGGTATGAGAAGTAATGATTTTCTAGACTTATGAAACATTATAAAAATATTGCTTTATTTCTTTCAGTAGTTAACATTTAAATTTCAGTTTCGTTCACTGTGATTAAGATTCCTGTGCTCTTTAAGTGTTAGAGTTTAAATGGTAATTTTACACTTTGGGAGGCCAAGGTAGGAGGATTGCTTGAGTCCAGGAATTGGAGAACAGCTTCGGCACCGTGGCAAGACCCCTATCTCTACAAAAAATTTAAAAAATAAACTAAGTGGTAGCTTGTGCCTGTAGTCCCAGCTACTCAGGAGTGAGGAGGCTGAGGTGGGAGGATCACTTGAGCCCAGGAGTTTGAGGCTGCAGTGAGCTATGATCACATTACTGTACTGTAGTATGGGCAACAGACCAAGACCCTGTCGCTCTTAAAAAAAAAAAAGTAATTTTATTTTCAAGTGTAACAGGTAAATGTGTTAGAAATTATTAGTTGTAGTTGGTACAGCGTATTATGTCAATTCCCTTAATCCAAAATCCTTTTTTCATAAAAACTAAACTTTTATTAGAAATTAGGGCTAGGATAATCTAGTTGACAGAATTTTATCAAATGCACAATTTGTCAGATAGCACATTTCAATCAAATAGCTTATGATGACGTATACAATTCTTTGGCTAGGTGCAATGGCTCACGCCTGTAATCCTAGCACTCTGGGAGGCCGAAGTGGGAGGATTGCTTGAAATCAGGAGTTCGAAACCAGCCTGAGCAAGAGTGAGACCCCCCTCCCTACAAAAAGTAGAAAAAATTATCTGGGCATGGTGGTGTGCACCTGTAGTCCCAGCTACTCAGGAGGCTGAGGCAGGAGGATTGCTTGAACCCAGGACTTTGAGGTTGCAGTGAGCTATGATGATGACACCACTGCACTAGTGCATGACAGAGCAAGACCCTGTCTCAAAAAAAAAAAAAAGGAAAAAAAATATACAATTCTTTTTTTAATGATTATTGAGAAGACACTCCATAACTGGAGCCTGAGGGTACATATCGCCAGCTGTAGATTGTAGGAAGATCTGTTCTGCATGACACTGCGAAGTGTCAAGTAAGTTCATTTTTTGAAAAAAATTTCTTACCCGCTTGTATCCTTGTCTTTTGTCTCATTAAAATACATGCTAATATGGGTGGGGATGTTAGGTGACCCTATTGAGAAGTTAGATAACATAAATAACTTCAAAATTCTCAAGAGACAGATGGAGAGATGTATGAAATAAAATGAAAGAGGGAGGCCTGTAACATTAGTAATCTAGGAATGACATGATAACTGTGAGCTTTATTTAGTGCTTTTTGTAGGCTTGGAAACTGTCTGCATGGCAGTTTTGCTTATACTTTATTTCTGCTTATAAAGGTAAATATCTGGAGTCCTCTTAATTAACTGCTTCTTTACACATTTCTTAGTTTTATTATTTTACTCCTTAACAGGGATTTGTAATCAGCGTATATTGCCTTTCTTTTATAGTTTTATGATCTTTGTGAACTATTCAGAACTGGAGGTCAGGTTCCTGACACAAACTACATATTTATGGTATGTAAACACCAGTTATAGCAAATGCTTATTTAAAAATGAAAGGATATGACTTATTAAATGTAAATTGCATAATAATTCATTGCCATGTGACATTATTTAAATATATGAAAACGTGATTCTGTACTTTTCTACATGTTGCTATATCCCCTAGTTAACCAGCTTTAGTAAACTGTACAGATAAGACTGGATTGTAGCTATCAGTAATGGTTGGGTAGAAAAATAGCCCAGAATCACTGGTTTAAGGCATAAATTTTCAATTAATTGTTACATTATGAAACTTTTTGAGCATTCATTTCTGTCTCTTATTAACCTATGAAGGGATAAAGATACACATTTGCTGTTAAGGTAGAGATTTCCTCCTTACTTTTCTTTTAGAATGTAGCATTACTGTTGAACCTTTTCTGAACCCTTTTTATTATTATCCTTCCTTCTGAAAGTTTCTGGGTCACTTTGCTATTCTTTTAGCTATTTTCCCATTGGTGTAATATTGGCCCAGTCAGACACTAATGGAAAGTGTAAATAGTACATCATCATATGCAGTTGTTAAATGCAAAACTAAACCTAGAATGCTGTTATAATTATGGTATTTGCTTTACACAAAAACTGTTTTCTTCAAGTAGGCAACTCTTCTTGTAGTATTAAAATGCTTTTTAAAATTTAAAATTATTTTAGCCAGGTGCAGTAAGTAGCATGTGTCTGTAGTCCCAGCTATGCAGGAAGCTGAGGCCAGAGGATCACTTGAGGCCAGGAGTTCAAGGCCAGCTTGGACATAGCAAGACCCTGTCTCTTAAAAAAAAAAGGAATTAAAAAATATTTTAAATTAATTTTAAAAATTTTGATTCACACATGACCTTTTACTAATATCTACTAATATAAGTAATAGAAAATTGAAAAAATGGTTTTACAGGGAAAATCCTTGAGAGAATTTCAGAGCAGATTCTTGTAGATATTTCCTGAATCATAAGTCAGTTTAGTAGAAACAGTTTATTTTTTTGTTGTTGTTAAAATCCAATCTCCAGATAATTCAATGTGTAATTCTTCATTGGAGTTATTTGCGCTGTGTCTCTGAGTTTTTGCAGTTTGATAAAATTTTAAAATAATATTGTGGCTATTGTGTTGTTTATAACTGTGAACTTTTACTTCACAGGGTGATTTTGTAGACAGAGGTTACTATAGTTTGGAGACCTTCACTTACCTTCTTGCATTAAAAGCTAAATGGCCTGATCGTATTACACTTTTACGAGGAAATCATGAGAGTAGACAGATAACACAGGTGTATGGATTTTATGGTAAGACATTCTATTTCTCTGATTCTGAATATTATTTTACCTTCTTCCTTGGAAAAAAAGCCACACGACTCATACATGTGCTTTATGTATATTTTTTCTGTACTTTCTCACTCCTTAACTCCTCACAATCAATTGAAAATATAAACCTGGAGAGAAGACCGCTGTTAACTTTTTGGTGTACATGTTTATAGATCTGAGCCTCAAGGTGTAGTCCTCAGTTTACCTCATTGGAATCACCTGGGTGCTTGTTAAAAACATTGATTGGTGGCTGGGTGTGATGGCTCATGCCTGTAATCCTAGCACTCTGAGTGGCTTGAGGCAGGAGGATTGCTTGAGACTAGTAGTTCGAGACCAGCCTGAGTAAGAGTGAGACTCTGTCTCTACAAAAAATAGAAAAATTAGCCAGGCATGGTGATACATGCCTTGTAGGCCCTGCTACTTGGGAGGCTCAGGTGGGAGTATCCCTGGAGCCCAGAAATTTGAGGTTGCAGTGTTCTATGATGATACCACTGCACTCTAGCCTGGCAGCAGAGTGAGACTCTCTCAAAAGAAACAAAAAAATTGTTGATTGGTGGGCCCACTGCAGACCTGCTAATCAAAATCTTTTGGGGTGGGACCCTAGAATCTGCTGAAGGACAATGTTTTGCAGAGTCAAGAGAGCCCATTCTAATCTATTTTGTGTACATGTGTGTATGTGTTTATATATCCACATATATCCACATGTACACACTAAAATGGGATCATGACTTTTTTTTTTTACTTAAGGCTATGTTGTGAAAATGAAGTATTTTCACTTCATTAATGTTATTTTTATGGCTGCATCATATCACACCATTTGGATGAACCATAATTGATTTAACCAGTCCCTTTATCATTGGACATTGGTATTGTTCTTAAGCTGCTGTTATACACATCCTTTTACATGTATCTCTGTGTACTCACTGGAGAGAATGCTAGGACCTCAGGGGTCAGAAGCAGAACTCACTCATAAAAAGCAAAAACAGCTGTTTCCATAAAAGTTTTATTTGATTGAAAGTTAAAAAAAATAAGCTTATTAGGAAGTTCTTTGACAGAGATAGACAATAGAACTGTTGAGATTATGAATTTGAATTTTCCTTGAGCACAATTAAGGCAGATATTGAGAGGCTTGGGAATATTAATTTCAGAACTCTTCAGTTTTATATTTTATATTTTGCATCATCTTCTGTCATTGTAAATATAGGCTGAACCCTCTTACTCTTCAATATGTTTGCCATTATCAATCATTAGAGAAATATTGATAATTTATTCTATATATTTCTTATCAATAATTATAAAGTTAGGAGATTAATATTTGTGTCCTTTCTACAAGTTACTTCTGATTTTCATTCACAAGAAGTCATTTGAAATAAATGTTTTTGATTCTTTTGCAAAATAATCAACACTTTGGATGACATACTGTGGTGTTAGCTCAGTAAAAGCAATACCAAGACTAATGTTATATATATAATGTATAGATATATTGACTAATGTTACATATATAATATAAAATATAATGTTATATATAAGACTAATGTTTTATATATATATACCCCCCAACATTTATCAGTGTAGGTCAGAATGGTGAAAAAGAGAGAGGACAGAGGACATTTTGATCAATATGCCTTGACTGAGGAAAATTATAACAGCACAGAATCTAGTATTGAAGTTTCTTATTCCCAAAGCTGTGTTCATCTAGTGGGTGTTATGGTTTTGTTTAATAAGAGGAAGCCCAACAGCTCCCTAGGAAGGAGATAATTTTAGTTATCATAAGACTTAACATTGATTTTAAAGTAATAAAAATGTCCATATATGGCTAATTATATTGGGCCTTTGGTTCACAATGATAAACATATATTGGGCAGTTATTATCAAACCAAGTGCATTGCCTATGTGAAGATTAAAAATACAAGATTCCTGCCTACAAGCTTTAGAGCTTTCTCATGGCAAGTTTACATAAGGATCTTGCTTCACATAGAGATGTAATTTAGAAAATCATGAGGATTGACCATTAACCCTCAATCTTTTTTCTTATGTTATTTTCAGCTGCACTTACGGCAATAGTGGTATGATTTTTTTTTTTTTTTCCAAAATTAAGGAAGAAGCCAAAGGGCAGGACTTCCATGGTGTTAATTGAAAAAAGAGACGTATACCCTGTTAACTGTATAGACAGCACAGTGTTCAATTAGGAATATGTAAGAACATGATTGGCAGTTTGTCCTCAGTGATGACTACAGTTGTTCCTGTTCAAGCTCAAGTATTTATTTAGTTGCACAATTTGCAGAAAATCTTAGAAGAGACAACTTTGACCTGAGAAATGTTGAGATAGGAATTATGCATCCTATAATTAAAGGTCCTCTAATTTGTTTAATTTGATTATTCTGCTGGAATATGGTAGTCACATTAAATAAATTAATCTGTTTAATTCCCTAGTATTAACGTAACTGCCAGTAGCATTTGCAATTATAGAAACAGTAATTTCTATTTAGCTCTTACCTGATACAGCATTTTGGCCAGTACTTCCAGCTGCTTCTTAGGGCCATTCCTGAAATGAAAGCAGGACCGCATCCTTAGAATACACAGTTATGCACCACATAATGTTTTGGTCAATAATGGACTACATATACAATGGTGGCCCCATAATATTATAACAGCTTAAAAATTCCTATTGTACAAATACTTACCATTGTGTTGCTATTCACTTACACTATTGAGTATAGCACTGTGCTGTATAGGTTTGTAGTCTAGGAGCAATAGCCTATACCATATAGCTTAGGTGTATAGTAGGCTGTACCATTTGTCTTTGTGTAAGTACACTCTATTATGTTCGTACAACAATGATATTTTAATTGATGCAGGACTATATATAGTTAAATACTAGTTTTCTTTTTGTTCCTACCAGGACTAAATATGTGTCATAACTTGCCATCCTAGTTTAAGGTAAATTTCTGTTGAAGGCTGCTGTAGTATTGAGTATATTTTTTATTTTGATCAGCAGATTCAGAACTTAATTAATGAGAACTCTTCTATTTGTTTCATAGATGAGTGCCAAACCAAATATGGAAATGCTAATGCCTGGAGATACTGTACCAAAGTTTTTGACATGCTCACAGTAGCAGCTGTAAGTTTAGATTTTTAGAACCTCAAATATTTTCTTGCCAATAACACGTCTGTAATTGTCGTGTCAAATATATTGATATCTTTAGCATTCATTTATGAACGTAGATATGACAGAGTTATATGTTCTTTATTATCCTTTTTTCCTAGTTAATAGATGAGCAGATTTTGTGTGTTCATGGTGGTTTATCTCCTGATATCAAAACACTGGATCAGATTCGAACCATTGAACGGAATCAGGAAATTCCTCATAAAGGAGCATTTTGTGACCTGGTTTGGTCAGATCCTGAAGATGTGGATACTTGGGCTATAAGTCCCCGAGGAGCAGGTTGGCTTTTTGGAGCGAAGGTCACAAATGAGGTAAAGCTAACATTTTTGGAAAAGTAGTTGTTGGTTGCTAATGGGCTGCATAAAGAACTGCAGTGGTCCTAGATAACAAACTTTTAGTCTAGTTTACTCAAACTATCGTGGCTATGGATATCAGATTTCTAGTTTAGTTGTTCATATGTATCTTTCCTTAATGGTTAAATGAGATCACATAGTACAGACACCTACCCCAGCATCTACTTGGTAATATGTATAAAAGATATGTTCCTTTCCTTTAAAATGCTATAGTTAAGTAACAAGATAGCAAGAGCAAGATAGGCAGTTTTTTGGAAGTTCAACTATTTTCAGTTAAGCGCGCACACACACACTGATAACCTTATATTGGGAGGTGCTCTGGCATAATGGAGTCAGAGAACTAGGTTCTGATCCCATCTGTGCAACTTAGGTAAGTTACTTATCCAGTCTGAGCCTTTGTTTCCTTAAGTTGCAAAAGAAGGATAATTAATCTCTTTCAGAATTATTGCAAGAACTACACATACTAAATCCTCAGTAAATGATAGATATTGGTAGCAATATCTTTATTATTAAATCATAAAAACAAAACTTTGTTTCATATCTGATAGTACCTATAGAACACTTTCTTTCAGAAATTTCTAACTAATCATTTCTAACTAATCATGTATGATTTCTACACCTCTACAATTGACTCAGGCCAAAGTGGCTCCATTTGCCTAAACTTATTAAAATTATTGTGGATAATTATAGAGTGGGTTCGATAATCATGAGAACTTTAGTAATAACAGGATATGATACTTTAAATGATTATTTTCTTATATATGCAGGCTGATTTTTTAAATGTACTGAATACTTACAAAGCCCTTCTAAATTGCAGTTTGTTCATATCAACAATTTAAAACTCATCTGCAGAGCACATCAACTAGTGCATGAAGGCTATAAATTTATGTTTGATGAGAAGCTGGTGACAGTATGGTCTGCTCCTAATTACTGCTATCGTTGTGGAAATATTGCTTCGATCATGGTCTTCAAAGATGTAAATACAAGAGAACCAAAGTTATTCCGGGCAGTTCCAGATTCAGAACGTGTTATTCCTCCCAGAACGACAACGCCGTATTTCCTTTGAGGCCTTCGCCCATCCTGCTGACCCATTTTTCTGCCCTCTTCTTACCCCAACTTTCTTGTATTACCCTCTACAATATACTTTTTATTGAGCACTTTGCTGCTGAAATGCTGCCTCTTGCCTTCTTTTTTTAATTTTAAATTATCTAAATTTATTGTTCGTTATGGTGTCTATAGCAATGTTTTTCTATCAGTTTTCTCCCCCATCCCATCCCCACCTTGGACTCATTTGAGAAGACTTGAGAAATGTCTTAATACTCACATTGCTGCATGTAGCTCTTGCTTATTTACTGATCTGGGGAAACAGAATGTGTTTCCTTTTTTTAAAAAGCCAATTGACAGAATACACCGAAGTACTCCTCCTTTTGTATCATTCAGCCTTTTGTTTTAGTTTGGTAAGTTTTAAGAAATTTCAGCAGCAAAGTTGTTATTCAGTGGGCATGATGGACTATAAATGCCTCGAGTTATGTATACTTGTCCCAGATGTAAACTTCATTGTCCTTTGTTGGATGATATTTTAAATGGATATAAAATAAATTGGTCTAAAGGGCTGCCCTCCTTGTTGTGTTTTTAAATTTTAGTTAAAAACTGCTACAGCTTATGACTTTGTACATTATGATAATTGTATTGATCTTTTTTCAGATTCCTTGTATTTTTTAATAAAATAATCTTAAAACCCAGATAGGTTAAGTGTTAGAAATTTTAAACAGCTTACATTGTTAGGTTCAAGTTATTCGCTTTTTTCTTTTTTCTTAATCAGAGTTCTTGACCCTTTGATTATTGAGTTTAAAACTTCAATTGAAATTCAATAATATTTATTTTTTAAAAAATCACTAAACTGTGCCTAAAGAACATAACTGCCATATTAATACTTTGGTTTATATCCTCTATAGTAAGAGAAAAACATTTAATACTTGTAATGCTGATGTGTTCATTTGATACCAGTTGAGTAGAATGTGGTCAATCCAGTTTACAATCTATCATGAGTATCATTGAATAAAATCTATGTACTTTTCCATAGGAATCATTCTTCTCCTACTGTAACACTCACCTTTTACAAAGTGTTCATTTTTAACTGCAACTGGAAAGGTTGAAAAGTCAGGACTCTTGTATTTGTGAATTGTAATCTGAAGCAGATTATTTAAAGTGTAGAAAAAGAAACAAATTGTCCTTTTTTGTAAAGGTCTGTGATACCATATTTTGGCTTTGTGTAAGTAATTTGAATATCCAAAGGGTTGTGATGATCAATTCTTGATATGCAACTGTCCATTTAATAAGGACAAGAGTTCCAGTATCTCTTATGACTGTGGTCATAAATGATGTTGGAATGTACTGTTTTGTGATATAGTTGGTATCCCTTTACTATAATTAATTTTTGTCATTCCAGGAAATCCTTGTGAAACCAGCCAGTTAATAAAGCACTTTAGCATCTGTTCAGGTAGTTTTGAAAACCAACTTTTCCCCTTGAGGATAAGAACTTCCAGGTTACCTAAAAATGCAATAAAAATCTTTATAGTCTAAGCTTCTTGGCACATAGTTTTTCATCAGGGTTTTCTTTTATTGAATGAGCACAATACTGTTTTGATTTGATTTTTTTCCCCAACCACCCAGCTCCTTGTATAGTTTTTAATTGTATAGCTGTATGGAAGAAGTGGCTAAGACATTTGCTGCACACACTTGAACTAATATTGGGTCAGTAGCTTTGTGTTACTGTCCTGACCCCAGTGTAATTCAGGTGGAAAGGTATTTTTTATCTTACAGGGATATGTAGCTATGTATTTTACTAATTGTAAAACACTGGAAATTAATGATGCAGACAACTTGGTGTGGTCTTTGAACAGGTCTCTGCAGGTTTTTTTTTTTTTTTTTTTTTTTGTTGTTGTTGTTGTTGTTTTCTGTTACCATAAATTGTATTTAAGTGCTTGCTTTGCACTGCTTTTAAGTTGTACCAATAAAACCAGTAATCCTCAACCCTCCCTTCCTGTTTGGCACTCCTTAGCTTAGGTTGATACAGTTGTTTTCGTTATCCCTATAAATGTGACTTTTATTTTTAAGTCATGGTGTACTGCCTTTGTTCGTCACTAATTGGTCACGTGCCAATAATATTCTGTCTATTCCTTAACTGCCATCTCTATTTTGCCTGATTTCTCTTCAACTGAATAATGGCTTTTTGCATGGAAAAAAAATAGTTTTTACTATTAGATGTGTAAAGGGAAGAAAGAGTGAATGTATTGGACTTTGTGAGTTGAAAAGGAATTTTTGGATCCCTCTAATAAATAAGGGCTATGTACTATATAGAGTAATCATGTGGTGGAAGATACTTACAAGTCATAGATTTGTAGGCAGGAGAATTTGTTACTCCCTGTGTCTAGGTTGAATGTAAAATCCCTTATGTTGTATTATTGGGGGTAAGAACTATTTTTATTTGCATATGATCTACTTGGTTTCTAATAAAGTGTCCTAGGCTCTAGTGAGAACTGTCTACTTTGAATTGCCATTTACTCCCTTTCCTCATTTGGCTGATATACTCCTGGCTAGCTTTTTATATATAGGTTAATGCATTTCCCTGAAAATTTTCAATACTTTAAATTTGCTCATTTGGGTGTGATCCTAAAAAGCCTGGATCAAGAGTACATCTCATATGCAACCTGCATCAGCTCCTATTCCATCTGGATGTCTAGAACTGTTGGAAGAATTTGATATCTTAAGCCCTGGGTTTTCCTTTTGAAATATGGTTTGAAATATTGTTCATTGCATTAAGATTTGTGTGTAATCTTAGACAAGAGTAATAATAAGATTTTTGCTTTGTAAGCCCCACACCAGGTTTTGGAAAATGCCTGTATTGTGAAAGCAAATCAGGATTCTTTTCAGTGCTTCTTTCATTGTCAGAAATAGGATTGCTTTCTGTCAGCTTCCAGAAAATTGTGTATCTGGAGTCTAAGAGATTTAACAGCAAGAATCCAGATTTTTAAATGTAAATGTTTTTTAAATGCTGATGTCTGTAAAGCACCTTCAGTTCTTTGGATGAAAGGTGCTATATTCCCTCAGTGTAAATTAATAAAAAGATTATAGGAAGTTTGTCAAACAGTAATTTTACCTAATACATAGTCTGTAGTATATCCTCATAAGAAGTTAGCATTTTATATAACATAATTTAAATTAAAAAATGCTTATTCCTTCACTTTGTTGCTTGATTGGTAAACAAAAGTGTTTTGTATTTGACTCTGAGCGAGTGTTACAGTTCTCTTAAGGTAATGTTTATTGTTACAACCTAGATCCAGTGCCCAAAAGCTATGCTTCATAAGATCATCACAACTCTTTCAGTTGAGTATTTACAGTGTGCAGTGATGCTGATGAAACATACAGTAGTAAAACACCAAAAAGAAACATTTGGAAAGTTCCCCAGCACGATGTCAACCAAATACACTAGATGGGTGGGGAAGGTTGGTTCCTTATTCCCCTCCTGTTAATTTTCTATTTCCTTGTCAATGGGTCGGTGAATATGGGTCTTTCTTGCCCTCATGAGAGTAAGCTTATGCTGGCTTAGATCATTCAAATGTTTTTGTAATTTTGAAATGCATGAAATTTGTAGATTTTTTATGTATGTCAACACAAATACTATATATAAGTATGTTCCACTCAATCTCTAGGTATCCACTGTGGTTCTCAGCACTCTGATTTTGTGTATAAATGGGAATGGGATATAAAAGACTGCATTGAGACTTTATGGAACAGTGGAAAGAATAGAGGCTTTGAGGTCAGATCTAGGTAAAAACTCCAGCTCTTAACATCCAGTAATAGCAGCTAACCTGTATTAAGCACAAATAGGTAAATTCTTACATGCCCTATTTTGTGGTACCCTTGCTATGGGTTTATGACTATATTACCACCATCACCACCCCCTTTTTCCCCCCAGATGAAGAGGTAGGCTTAGAGAGGACAGGTAACTTGCTCAAGGTTGCACAGGAAAGCTGGAACTTGATCCCCCATAGGGCACACCGGAGTACATCTTAAGCCCTCTATTTTAAGCAATATTGGTTATTGTAGCTGTGTGCCCCTGAACAAATTGGATTTTCTAAATCTTAAATTTCTAAGTCTAAAAAAAGAGAATACCATACAGGGTTGATGTCAGTGTTAAAAATAGCACACATAGAGCACCCAGTATCTGGCCCAAAGATGCTGTTTATTAAGGATTCACATTCATACACCACTTACCCAAATTCAGCGTAGTTGGGGAGTAAGGATAATCCAAGGCAATATGTAATTGTTAACATAGTTTAGCTTTTGTAAGCACAACAAATTAGGAGAAGGAAATGTTTGATGTAGGATGGAGTAATTCGGGAAGATAAAAGGGAAGTGTGAATTCAGTGTGGACTGGAATGATAGGAAGTGCATGTCTTGCAGAATAAAAACACGGAAGCAAAGATTGCTAGAATTTGGACACAATGCAAAGACTTGAGTGCACTTCCTGAGAAGGCATAAGAAATGAATAGCTGCAGTTCTATGGACAATATCTACCACATACCAGTGAGGGTTGGCCAATTATGGAAGATGCTGAAAAGCAGGCAGAGGTTAATCAATACTTTAAGAAATGTAATCAGTGTTATTTCAAGATTACTTCCTTAGGGAGTTGATCCTCCCCTCCAGGACCGCTTACTCCCCATCTTCCCCTTGTGTGACGTAAATTATTCTGCAGTCTTTTCCTTTTTCTGGCTTGATAATATGGGTCGATACTGTTGGTTGGAATTGGGGCTATTTGTGGTTAATTTGGGGGACAAACAGGTTTGACAACTTTTCCTTGTCAAAGGAAAAAGGAAAAAAATCCCACTATACTAGCACTTTGGGAGGCTGAGGTGGGAGGGTCACTTGAGGTCAGGAGTCTGAGACCAGCCTGAGCAAGAGCAAGACCCTGTCTCTACTGAAAAATAGAAAAACTAACCAGGTGTTGTGGTGCACAATTGCATCTACCTGGGAGGCTGAGGCAGGAGGATCGTTTGAGCTCAGGAGTTTGAGGTTGCAGTGAACTATGATGACACCACTGCTCTCTAGCCCCAGCAACTGTGTCTCAAATAAATAAAATCCCACTACAATCTGCCATCACTATTATCTCATCAAAGGAAAGTCATTTTAACATCAAAGATGTAAAATGAACAGGTGGGGCATGGTGGCTCATGCCTGTAATCCTAGTACTTCGGGAGGCTAAGAAGGGATAATCACTGGAAGCCAGGAGTTTCAGACCAGCCTGAGCAACATGGCAAGACCCCTGCCTCTACAAAAAATAGAAAAATTAACCAGGCATGATGGTATGGGCCTGTCGTCCCAGCTACTTGGGAGACTGAGGCAGGAGGATAGCTTGAGCCCAGGAGTTTGAGGTCGAAGTGAGCTGTAATGATGCCACTACACTCTAGCCCACGGAACGGAGAGTGAGACCCTGTCTCAAAAAAGAATGAAAGAAAAAAGGAACCATCTCAGAAGAAAGGACAGCCCTTTACACCAAATAACATTTGGTTTTGTGAAAAACTAGTATCCTAATTTTTGCCGTTTGTGGAGATTAGTGAGATTTTTTTCCCCACCCCAATGTTGCGGTATACTACTCTAGGCTGTCACATTATTGATGCATAAAAACGTGTTCTAATAAACCAGGAGTGGCTTAAGGGAAAGTTCTATGACTCCTTCCAACAGATGCTAAGGATCTGCCAAACCAAAATTATACACAGGAATATAGATTTAGAGAGGTCTTCCCACCTTAAAGAATTTTATTTATGTTAGTGAATTGTGCCTTATTTTCGAGGATGGTTTTGTTAAAATAGAAGATGGAAGGTAACTAATATTTCTTGTGCTTATGTGCTGGTAGTTTTGCATGCTTAGGTCTGTCAAGAAATGCAGTAAAATTTTAAAATTGATTAACTGATGCAGAACTGAAACAATTATCTCAGTAGCACAGGATGGTTAGTGCACACTGAGGGTTCAATTCCGTTTACGCTTTTCAAAATGGAACACGTTGCTTTTAGTATGGCATTGGTTCTGTTTGCAGTGTTGATTTTTCTTTCGTGGTAATTAAAAAAAACTCTTGCTTTTTAAAAAGCCTTCACCCAAGCTTGTGATCTTTCCTGCAGAGGGCTGAGCATCCAAACCATGCTTTATTTTCGTGGATTCTTACAGTTTTTTGGCTGGATCCTCTTTGGGGTAGAGCTGTGAGCTGTGAGACAATTTCAGCAAGATGTAGAGGCAGGGACTGCGTATTTGAGAGGGTTTAAAACGAATCTCGTTGGTGAGAGTTGCCTCACTGTCGCACCTGTCAGAGGAATTTGGGGAATTGCAGTCCTTGGCCTTTGGTCCTGTCGTGGTGCAGAAGTCGGGGGGGCCCCCAGTAGGTGTGTGGGATGCAGGACGCAGAGCAAGGAGAACCTGCGGGCAGGTGTCTGGCGCCAGAGATGCAGTTTCTACTTTCCGGCGCACGGTGGCGCTGAGGTCTCCGGCCCTGCCAGCAATCTCTAAGGCGCCTCCGCCGCCACCTGCAGTCTCAACCAAACCTCTGGGTGGGCAGCGCGGGAAGTGACAACCCGAGCGCCCAGTCGGCTGCCAGGCTTCCGTCCACACTGCGACTCTAGCCAATGGGAGCCGAGGAGCGGCGCGGCGGAGGCGGGCCCCGATGCAAGCCTGGCAGAGGCGCGAGGCCCTCCTCCCGCCTCTCCGCCTACTCCAGCCTCCGCCGCCTCAGCTTCCCGAGCGAGCCCTGCGGCCGCCGGAGCAGCTCCCGCGGCGGAGCAGGAGCCGGATGGTCAGAGGAGCCCGGCAGCCCCAGCAGCCGCGGAGTCGCCTGGCCCCCAGGTGGGGCGGGGGCTGCGTGGAGGCCGGGGTTGGGGATGGCGCTGGGGCTGGGGAGCGGGCCCAGGGGCAGCGGCTCGCGGCCGCGGGGCATTCGGGGCGCCGAGACGGGGGGCGGGGGTGCAGGCTGCGGGGGCCCGGGGGGCGCCCGGAGGCTGGGGCGCAGGCGGGGCGGCGACCGCATCCTCGAGGCCGGGTGAGAGGGGCGTGTGAGGGAAGGGGCGCCGAGGCGTGAGGCTGGGGGCGCCGGGCCGGGAGCGGCAGGGCGCGCGCGCCCCGCGGAGGGGCCCTGGAATGCGGGGGTCGCAGGCCGGGAGAGGCGGGGCTCGGAGGGGCCGTGCACGGTCGGGAGGGGGGTGGGCACGGAAAAGGGGAGGCTGGGGGGCTTGTGGGGGTGATGAAGCAGACAATGAGTAGGTGGAGGTGGGTGGTTTGGGGAAGCTGGGCTGTGACGAACAGGGGCTGAGGATCGGGTGAGGGACCAGGAGGCAGAGCCGGGTTTGGGCAACAGGGGAACGGCCAGTCCCAGGATTGTTTGGTCTTGGTAAATGGGGGAGACGGGGCATAAGGCATTTGTAAGGTCAGATTTGGGCTTGGCGAGCCTGTGGTCCTAGAAGGTGGTACATTTAGTTCTTGACTGGCACGGTAGGGCCCGGAGATGGGTTCCTGTATGTTACTTTTGGTTACCGTCTTATTTGTTTGGTCTGTAGACTGACTGGCACAGTGGAGAAACCACCTCGAAAACGGAAAAGCAGGTAAGGCGGGTGCCTTCCTATTTTGCTTGGTGTTTTTCTCTTTGCTTGGCTGCACCTGTGCTATACTGCACAACTCTACACTGTCAGCAAATGAAGTTTCTTATTTATTCCCTTTTAAATGGATGTAACTACGGGCGAGATTTTTCTCTTGAGGACTTCAATTTACTACCTCTACAGTCTCTTTTTTTTTGGTATCTAAGGTAATGTGAGAGACATGGATGATTGAAAAATCCTAGTTTTTTACTTTAATTGTAATTTCAACTTTTCCATCATTTCTGTTTAAAAAGCTCGTCTTTACTGAACATCTTTTATGTGCCAAGTACTGCGTGCAAGTGCTCTGTGTGTATTACCTGCAATCCTCAAAGCACCCCAAGAGAGTATGTAGTGTCATCGCTGTTTTGCAGAAGAGGGAACTGGGGCACAGAGAGGCCAAGTATTTATCCAAGATCACACATCTAATAAATGATAGAAGCAGGATTTGAATCCAGACAGTCTGACTCCAGAGCTTAAGTTCTTAATCATTATACTGTAATGCCTTGAATACATATTCAACTGAAAATGTTTTCTTCTGCTTTATGTTTTTTCGTTATACATACAGTCTAATAAACTGAAATGGTCGAACTTTAGGAAAATAAAAACACAGGGTTTAAGTAGTCCACAAACAAGCGAATTATTCCCTGAGTAATGAAGAAGAGGATATATTCATTCCACAAACATTTTTGGCTGTATTCCACGTCAGGTACTACATAGTGATTCTGTGTAGTCATTAGAAGATTCCTTTTTCACAGATGTTGGAATCAGCCTAGCAAAAGTAAGCTACGGTAGTGATGTGACCAGTAGGACTACTTTCAGAGTTAATACCTGGCAAGTTATCTCTGTCAATGCACAGAAAACCTCAACAGTAGGTAGATAGGAAATGCTGTTGGTGGAAGTGTCACCCAAGTGCCTTTGTCACTCTTTAGGCCCGTACTGTCCAGTACAGTAGCCACGTAGGGCCATTGAGCACTCAAAACGTGTCTAGCATGACTGAGGAACTGAAGTTTTAATTTTATTTAATTGTAATTAACTTTACAAACTGCTACTTGATCACTTATTGGAAAATGTTTAAGTATATTTTGAACAACTTGGGTTTGTGCATCTTTATTTTTCATCTGTACATTTTATGAAATCTAAATACATATCAAATATTTCCCATGAAAATTTGTTATCTGAAATGAGGTAAGTATAAAATACATCTAGGCTTCAAATTAGTACAACAATTGAATAAAATTTCTCATTACTAATTTTTTATATTGATTACAGAGTGAAATAATATTTTAGGTATATTGGATTTAAATAAAACTACTAAAATTATTTTTACTTCCTTTTACTTTTTCAAATGTGGCTACTAGAAAATCAAAAGTTACATACATGGTTTGCACTATATTTCTTTTGGATGGCTCTGGCCTAACTCTCAGTACCCTACTGTCAGACTATTATAGTAGCCTCCTGACTCGTTTCCTTGCCTAGAGTCTATAATTTGTCCCCCATACGGTGTAAGTTGATTTTGTCATTCTTGTGCTTAGGACCCTTCTGTGATTCCCCATTGTTTATGGAACATGATGCAGATTTTTTAACTTAATCATATTTTTAAAACTACCTTTATTTTACTTCTACCTATCTTTCCAGTCAAAGGTTAATACTTTGGCCACAGAAATTCTCAATAATGGACCTGTTAAATGTCTAGTTTTAAATGATTTAACTTCCTGGTGAACCTTCCAAGGTGTGTTAATGTAACTGAATGTAACTCTGTATTCTGTTTACCATTCCCAGAGCTTATGTTTCTTTTTTGCTTTGGGTTTTTATACATTATTTCTCTTTCTCTCTGAAATGCTTTCTCCTTGCTGCTTGACAAGCTCCTTCTTTTAAGACTTTGCTCAAACATTACATCCTCAGGGAGGGTTTTCCTCACCCCTCCTTCTCCTTCCTCTGCTCTGCCTTATGTGCTTCCATCATAGCCTGTACATACACTTGTGTGAAATGGTTTAGGCTGAATTTAAATCCAGCTCTGTCAAATATAAATCGTGAGATCATATACAAGTTAATAAACCTCTCTGAGACTCAGTTTCTTTATCTATATAATAGAAATAATAATAGTTTGATCTCTCTAGGATTGTAAACTGTCTAGAACAGTCAGTGCCTGGCACATAGAAAGCACACAATAAATTTTAAGTTAAAAAGCACCCATCAAATACCTTTTATTTCCCACCTCTTTTCAAAATACATACATATAGTCTAGGGGATTAAAAATAAAGAAATTAGGGCAAAGAAGAAATGAGAGAAGAAGAATAAAATTAAACCAGTGGCAAAGTTAGTGCACAGACCAAAAAATCCTGCACAGTTACTAAAAAGTTGGTTCTGTATCTACCTCTGAGTTTCCTGGACCAAAGCAAAGAAGAAAATAAAGTTCAATTTCCAGATTCATGGTGTCCATAAAATCAGACATATGTTGCAGGTTTTTTTAAGGTTGCTTCTTGTAATGCTTCTTACTCCAAGTTGAGATACTGCCAGTGAACAGTCTCCAAAGGGCCAAAGCAATGTGGTTTAGGTGTACAGTTCTTTGATGGTTTGGCTTGATTCAGAGATACAGAGAGATACGTGAGCTGCAGGGACTATGCGTATTTTGTTCACTGCTTGTCCCTAGCGCCTAGAATGATGCCTGGCACTTAGACAACAGTTTATTGAATCATTGAGTGAATGAGTCCTTAAACAATTCTTCATGAATGTTATTTCTTTGTAAGTAAGCTTTGGCTAGCATCAGGTAGCAGTGAGTTTAAGCTTATATTCTTGGTCAAGAATAACTGATGGCACATACTCTGCACCTCTGATTCGGGTCAGATCCTGATCGTGTCAGCATTTTGACCTGAATGGACAGCCAGCATACATTTTTGAAGGTCCGGTACTCAGAAAACAATTCTAGGATTGCTCTAAAAACAGAAAACCAGAATGGCCAGTTAAAAGCCTCAAGATGGTTGTAATGACTGTAGCCAGACATTTTAAAAAATAACATATTATCAGTTTCATACTGTGGCCATAGAAATTCTCAGTGTCAAATGATACAACTTCCTGGTAAACACTTCAAGATTAATTAATTGCTAAATGTAGCCTTAAGTATTTGGTTGAGTTGGCCTGCTGTGTAGAGTTGTTGACTATCATATATCCTATCACATTTTAGAAAACAGTTGCCAAAAGTATGATTTTTATTTTAGGATAGTTGATGCTAAGTCATTCTTTTTGATAGACATCAATTAGTGGCTGAGTTATCTTTTGAGAGCATTCCTAGTGCAGACGAAACTGTGAGACAGTTTAAGAAGAACTAAGTTTGAAAGAAGAACCTCATGCTGTAATGTTAGTATTTCTTTGTGTCTTTTCCCCCTCAATAAAACCTCATGCCATACTGTTATTATTTCTTCGTCTCAATTCATCTTTGTACCTAGTACTGAGGGGAGCTTGGTAAAGCTAGTGAACCAATAAGTGAATTGGTGGCAAGAGAGTGTAGAGTGGGCGTTTGGTGGTCCAAAGTAATATGATACTATTTAATGCCCTTGATAAACTGTACTGGACTGAAAGGAGTTTTAAGACTAGGAAACTTGATCTCTGTGTGGTTTTGGAGAATTCTGAAGAGTCCGATATGTCTGTTAGTAAAGTTTGGGTTATGAGTGAGAGTTAGAGAGTCCTTTCTGGTCCTATTAGGAACAAGACCTATTTGTTTGAATAGGACTCACATTCGTTAAAGCTTTACTGTATGATTTGGGGGCGTTTTTTTTTTTTTTTTGATTATGTATTTAAAGCAAAGAGATCCAGGCATTTTGTTGGTGTATATAATTTGTTTAAGAAACATTTGAATGCTTTCTACTTCTGGTTTCTAGGGGTATAGACATGAGTGAGATATGGCCCTTGCTGGGGCAAAACTCATGTATTAGTGAAGAAGACAGATACCGAAATATGAGACAGTGTAATGGCTTTGTATATATACAAAGGTTTACACAGTATATAAAATGGTTTATAGTAACTCTGCATACTGATAGGGAGGGCAGTTTCAACAGATGTTCACCTAGGCCCTAAAAGTTTAGATGGTTAATTTTGTGGTAGTGTGACTGTTGAAATGACAGAGATGGGAGCCTGGTTGTAGATTGACTAATAATGAGGTCTTGGGTGAGCTGAACCAGGGCAGTACCAAGAGTGGAAAGAAAGGTGTTTTAAGAGCTTGAGCCCATGGTATCAGACTAGGGAAGGCGTTTGCCACCTAAAGGACATTTGACAGTGTCTGGAGACATTTTGGGTTGTTGTAACTTGGGGCATCTAGTGGGTAGAGGACAGGAATGCTGCTAAACATCCTGCAATGCACAGGACAACTTCCTAATCTGTGAACTAGCCAGCTCAAACATGTCAATAGTGCTGAGGCTGAGAAATAAATCCTGGACTAGAGTTTGAATTCCAGCTCTCCCAAGTACTACCTTGGGCTCTTGGGCAAAGTATTTAACCTCTGAACCTGTTTGCTCTTCTGCAAAATGCAGGTAATGATAGTACCTACCTTGTAGGATTATTACTCTCCTCTGAATGTAAACTCCACGAACGCAGAGATTTTTTACAGTTTCCTTTACTAATTGTATTCCCAGCACCTAGAACAGTGCCTCACATTAAGTACTCAGTTACTTTCTGTTGAATGATTCAATGAATGACTTATTGAGAGGAGTCAATGAAATAACGCTTGTAAAGTTCATGGTACAGTTACCTGACATATAATAAAGATTCAATAAATGATAACTGTGATTATCATTAGTTTAAAATGTTTTATTTTGTTTTTCCTTCCAGTCTTTTTAAAAATCAGCTTTATTGAGGTATTATTTACATACAATAAAATTCACCAATTTTAATTATTCAGTTTTGAGTTTTGACAAACATACACTTGTGTAACCACCAACTACAATCATGATATAGAGCATCACCATTGCTGCCCTTTCCACCCCCAAATTTCCTCATGTTCCCTTGCAGTCATGGCCTTGGTAACCACTGGTATTTTTTTTTTATCACTATTGTTTTGCCTCTTTTAGAATTTCATATAAGTGGAATCATCCAGTATATATTCTTTTGTGTCTAGCATCTCATACTTGGCATAATGCTTTGGAGATTCATCCATGTTATTATATATAACTGTAGTTAGCTCTTTCTTATGGCTGAAGAGTATTTCATTGTATGCTGTCACCACCATTTGTTTATCCATTCACTGGCTGGTGGACATTTGGCTTTTTTCCAGTTTTGGGCCAGTATGAATACAACTTTTATGAATATTTAAGTCTTTGTTCAGACATGTTTTCATTTCTTTTGAGTAGTAAAGGCTTAGGGGAGGACTTGCTGGGTCTTTGGTAAATGTATGTATAACTTTTAAAGAAATTGTCAAACTGTTTTCCAAAGTGGCTGTACCATTTTGCATTCCCACTAGCAGTATGTGGAATTCCATTTGTTGCATATCCTCACCAATACTTGCTATTGTCATTCTTTTTCCTTTAAACAGCTTTCTAGAGGTATGATTGACATACAATAAACTGCTCATATTTAAATGTATAATTTGATAAGTTTTGAAATACATGTACACCTTTGAAACTATCACCATTGTTTGCCATTCTGGGGCTGTATGATGGTATGTATCATTGTGGTTTCAATTTGCCTTTCCCTGGTGACTGGTGATGTCTGTTTGGTGATGTTGAGTATCTTTTCATGTACTAATTTGCCATTCATATAACTGAAGTGTCCAAATCTGTTGGCCACTTTTTATCAGTCATTTGTCTTATATAGTTGTAGGATTTCTTTTTTTTTTTTTTTTTTTTTTTTTTTTTATTTTTTATTTTTTTATAATATATATTTTTTTATTTCAGCTCATCATGGGGGTACATAAGTTCAGATCATATACATTGTCCCTGTCCCGCCCATCCCCCCGAGTCAGAGTCCCAAGCGCGTCCGCTCCCACTCTCCAGACAGTGCGCCTGGCACTCGCCATGTATTCATACCTCGATCCCCTCCCCCCCCACCTCCCCGGGTCTGCACCCTCAAGCATGACCATTCCCCAGAGGGTGCGCAATGCACTCGTCATGTAGGCATACACCCATCCCCTCCCCCCACCCCCCCATCCCAGTCTGATATCCAATTGGTATCCTTCCCTGATGTACATTTAGGTGATGATCAGGGAAACCAGTTTTCTGGTGAGTACATGTGATGCTTGTTTTTCCATTCTTTGGATACTTCACTTAGTATAATGGGTTCCAGCTCTCTCCAGGAGAACCAAAGAGATGTCGTATCATCGTTATTTCTTATAGCTGAGTAGTACTCCATGGTATACATATACCACAGTTTACTAATCCATTCGTGGATCAATGGGCACTTGGGTTGTTTCCACATCTTTGCGATTGTGAATTGTGCTGCTATAAACATTCGGGTACAGGTGTCTTTGTTAAAAAATGACTTTTGTTCTTCTGGGTATATGCCCAATAATGGAATTGCTGGATCAAATGGTAGGTCTACTTGAATCTGTTTAAGGTATCTCCATATTGCTTTCCATAGGGGTTGCACTAGTTTGCATTCCCACCAGCAGTGTATGAGTGTTCCTGTCTCTCCGCATCCACGCCAACACGTGTTGTTTTGGGATTTTTTGATAAAGGCCATTCTCACCGGAGTTAAGTGGTATCTCATTGTGGTTTTGATTTGCATTTCCCTGATGATTAGGGATGTTGAGCATTTTTTGATACGTTTTTTGGCCATTCTTATGTCTTCTTTTGAAAAATTTCTATTCATGTCCTTTGCCCATTTTTTGATAGGATTGTTTGATTTTTTCTTGCTGATTTTCCTGAGTTCTAAATAGATTCTTGTTATCAGTCTTTTATCTGATGTGTAGTATGCAAAAATTTTTTCCCATTCTGTAGGCTGTCTGTTTATTTTCGTGACTGTTTCTTTGGCTGTGCAGAAGCTTTTTAATTTAATCAGGTCCCATTCGTTTATTTTTGTTGTTGCTGCAATTGCCTTAGGGGTTTTCTTCATAAATTCTTTGCCTAGACCAACGTCTGTGAGAGTCTTTCCTACATTTTCTTCTAGAATTCTAATCGTTTCCCATTTAAGGTTTAAATCTGTTATCCACCGTGATTTGATTTTTGTGAGAGGTGAAATCTGTGGGTCCTGTTTCAGTCTTCTACATGTGGCTATCCAGTTTTCCCAGCACCATTTATTGAATAGGGACTCTTGTCCCCAGAGTATTTTTTTGTCTATTTTGTCAAAGATTAGATGATTATATGAGGATGGTTTTATATTTGGGTTTTCTGTTCTGTTCCACTGGTCTGTGTCCCTGCCCTTGTGCCAATACCAAGCAGTTTTAAGCACCACAGCTTTGTAGTATAGTTTGAAGTCTGGCAAATCAATACCTCCCATTTTGTTTTTATTGCTTAAGATTGCTTTTGCTATACGGGGTCTTCTCTGTTTCCATACAAAGTGTATAATTATTTTTTCTAAGTCTGTGAAAAATGATGTTGGTAATTTAATAGGAATTGCATTGAATCTATAGATTACTTTGGGTAGTATAGACATTTTAACGATGTTAATTCTTCCAATCCATGAGCATGGTATGGATTTCCACTTATTTACGTGTTCTGCAATTTCCTTCCTTAGCGTTTCATAGTTCTCTTTATAGAGGTCCTTTACCTCTTTAGTTAAATATATTCCTAGATATTTTATTTTCTTTGTTGCTATTTTGAAAGGTATTGAGTCCTTAATTTGGTTCTCCAATTGAATGGTATTGGCATATATGAATGCCTCTGATTTGTGTGTATTGACTTTGTAACCTGAGACATTACTGAATTCGTTAATTAATTCCAGGAGTCTCTTGGTTGAGTCCTTGGGGTTTTCCAGATACAACATCATATCATCAGCGAAGAGTGAGAGTTTGATCTCTTCTGTCCCTATTTGGACACCTTTGATTCTGCTCTCTTGTCTGATAGCTCTCGCAAGGACTTCCAATACAATGTTGAAAAGTAATGGGGACAGTGGGCAGCCTTGTCTGGTTCCAGTTCTGAGTGGGAATGCTTTCAATTTTTCCCCATTCAGTATGATGTTGGCTGTGGGTTTGTCATATATGGCTTGTATTATTTTTAGGTAGGTCCCATTTATGCCTATGTTGTTAAGTGTTTTTATCATAAAAGGGTGTTGAATTTTGTCAAATGCTTTTTCTGCATCTATTGAGAGGATCATATGGTCTTTATTTTTGCTTCTATTTATGTGGTTAATTACATTTATAGATTTTCGTATGTTGAACCACCCCTGCATCTCTGGGATGAAGCCTACTTGGTCGTGATGAATTATTTTTTTAATCAGCACTTGGATACGATTTGCTAGGATTTTATTGAGAATTTTTGCATCTACGTTCATGAGAGAAATTGGTCTGTAGTTTTCTTTTTTTGTTGCATCCTTTCCTGGTTTTGGTATCAATGTTATATTGGCTTGGTAGAATGTGTTGGGGAGAATTCCATCCTTCTCAATATTGAAGAATAGTTTATGTAGGATGGGCACCAGTTCATCTTTGTATGTATGGTAAAATTCAGGTGTGAACCCATCTGGACCAGGGCTTTTCTTTTTGGGAAGGTTTTTTATTGCTGTTTCAATTTCAGTTCTTGATATTGGTCTATTCAGGAATTCTATTTCTTCCTGATTGAGCTTGGGAAGGCTGTGTGTTTCTAAAAATTTGTCCATTTCCTCCTCATTTTCCAATTTGTGTGCATAAAGATTTTTGTAATATTCATAGATAATGTCATGTATCTCTGTGGCTTCGGTTGTGATTTCTCCTTTCATGTTCCTGATGGAAGTTATTAAAGATTTTTCTTTTCTGCTCTTGGTTAGTCTAGCCAGTGGTGTGTCTATTTTATTTATCTTTTCAAAGAACCAACTTTTTGTTTTATTAATTTCCCTTATAGTATTTTTGTTGTCTTTTTCATTTAATTCTGATTTGATCTTAACAATTTCTCGCCTTCTGCTGGGTTTGGGGTCAGTCTGTTCTTCTTTCTCCAGCTCTTTGAGTCTATTCATTAAGTTGTCTATTTGTAAGTTGTCTGTCTTTTTGAAATAAGCATTTATGGAAATGAATTTTCCTCTCAGGACTGCTTTAGCTGCATCCCATAGATTTTGATAAGTTGTGTCACCTTTGTCGTTTAATTCAAAGAATGTTTTGATTTCTGACTTAATTTCTTCTTTTACAAAATTGTTATTCAGAAGAAGGTTGTTTAGCTTCCATGACCTTGAGTAGGAATGAGAGTTCCTGTTAGGGTTCATTATTACTTTTATTCCATTGTGGTCTGAGAAGATGCAGGGTATGATTTCTATTTTTTTAATTTTTTTAAGACTTGCTTTATGGCCTAGGATATGGTCAATCTTAGAGAATGTTCCGTGAGCCGATGAGAAGAATGTATATTCAGTGGATTTAGGGTAGAATGTCCTGTAGATGTCAGTCAGGCCCATTTGTTCTAGCCTTCTGTTTAAGTCTACTATGTCTTTGCTTATTTTCTGCTTGGAGGATCTGTCCTGTGCTGTCAGTGGGGTGTTAAAGTCTCCAACTATTAAAGTGTTGTTGTCTATCATTTGGTTTAGATCGAGTAGGATTTGCTTTATGAATCTGGGTGCACCTAGATTGGGTGTATATATATTAAGTATGGTTATGTCTTCTTGTTGAATTGTGCCTTTCACCAGTATGTAGTAACCGTCTTTGTCTTTTATTACTTTTGTTGGTTTAAAGACTAAGTTATTGGAAATTAAAACTGCCACACCAGCTTTCTTTTGGCTACCATTTGCTTGAAATATCAAGTTCCATCCTTTTATTTTCAGTCTAAATGCATCTTTGCCGGTTAAGTGTGTTTCCTGAAGGCAGCAGATACTTGGTTTGTGTTTTTTTAACCATTGGCCCAGTCTATGTCTCTTGAGTGGGGAATTCAGGCCATTGACATTTAGTGAGAGAACTGATAATTGGGACAGATTTCTGTTTATCTTATTGGGTAGAACTTCTTTTCTATGTTTTCTCTCTTGAGCCATTGTGGTGGCTAGAATTTGATCTTTAGTTCTTGGGTGGCTTTACATTCGTGGGCCTTTGTTGTGATGATCCGTGTGTAACTCTCTTTTGAGTACTTCTTGGAGGGGTGGTCTTGTCTTGGTGAATTCCCTCAGTCCTTGTTTATCTGAGAATGTCTTAATTTCTCCTTCATATAGAAAGCTTAGCTTAGCTGGGTACAAGATTCTAGGCTGGGCATTATTCTGTTTCAGAAGAGTGAGAATGGGGCCCCAACTTCTTCTTGCTTGTAAAGTTTCATTTGAGAAATCTGGCGTAATTCTAATGGGTCTCCCTTTGTATGTTACTTGTTTCTTTCTCCTTACAGCTCGAAGAAGTGTCTCTTTAGTGGATATTTTGGTCAGTCTGACGACTACATGGCGTGGTGTTTTCCTATTTGCTATGAATCTACCAGGGGTTCTTTGAGCTTCTTGAACCTGTATATCTAAGGTTTTAGCAAGGCCTGGGAAATTTTCTTCTATTATGTCTTCAAATAGTTTATCCAGCCCTTGCTTATTATCTTCTTCACCTTCGGGGATGCCTATAACTCTCACATTAGGTTTCTTCACATAATCCCACATTTCTTGAAGACTCTGATCTTTTTTCTTATTTCTTTGCTCTGTCTCTGTGACTGTCTTATTTAATTGGAAAGAGTTATCTTCGATTTCTGAGATTCTGTCTTCTATTTGATCTACCCTGTTCTTGAGACTTTCCACTGTGTTTTGTAGCTCCCTGAATAAATCCCTCATTTCTAGGAGTTCAGTTTGGTTTTTTTTCAATACGTCTATTTCTTTAGTGAATTTTTCTTCCAAATCCTGGAATTTTTTTGCGGTTTCTTTGCGGTGGATATCAATTTTTTCTTGTATATCATTCAGCTTATTTATAACCCAAGACTGAAATTCTTCTGGTAACATGTTGGTATTCTGAAACTGGCTTGTGCCAATTGGAGGAGAGTTGGTATTTCTCTTTGGGGGCGAGGTTTCCGTTTGGTTTTTTGTGCTCCCCATATTTTTCCGCTGAGCCCTTCCCATCTGGCTCTATCGTTAGATCTTTTCTCACAGCTTTAGTCTAGTTAACAGCACGTCTTGTACTCTGTTCTTAGGCTGTGGAACAGTCTAGGAATGTTGCTTCCTTTATCTATAGGGGGAGACTGTTGTGTGCTGTTTAGAGTTTCTTTTTTCTATCTCAGTTGGGGGACTGCTTCTGATGGGTCCACCCCCAGAGGGTTGGCTTGACCTAAGACCAGTTTGGCAAGTTAAATCACTGTGTTGTGGACTTTCAGTTAGTAGGCAGGATTCACACTATTTGCAAGCAGAAAGCCTCTTCTCCCTCTCTTTTTCTTTCCCTTCCTTCTTCTTTTTCTTTTTTTTTCTTCTCCCTCCTTCCTCTTTCTTCCCTTCCTCTCTCTTCCTCTTCCTTCTTCTTCCCCCCCTGACTTTTGGTTCTTCCTCTGGATGTGTGGTTTCTGTCTCTTTCTGCAGGAAAGACACTGGCTAGGCAGAGGAGGCAGTGCCCTCACTCCCTCAGTGCCCCAGCTGCTGCAGCTCCCACGGGCAATGGTCTACACTGTCCCAGTGTTCCCAAGGTCCAGGCTCCACACTCTTGCGTCTGGGGAAGCACTCAGTGTTCACACCTGGGAAGGGGACCTGGAGAGGGTCTATGGATCAGGGGATGGAGCCTCCTGGGGAGCCGCCTGGCACCCTATGGCTCTGCAGCAGTTAGACCTTGGCCCTCACAATTGCTGCTGCCCACCCGCAGTTCGCTGGTACTGGGGGGCAATATTCAGGGACCAATAGGAATCAGACCTGGGGGTCTGGAGCACTCAGGAGTATACAGTAGCTCTTGGGCTGGAGGGCCACCGGAAAGGAAAAAAGAAAAAAAAGAAAAAAAAAAAAAAAAAGAGAGAGAGAGAGAAACAATATGAATAACAAGGAGAATAAAGAGAAAACAAGAATGAAAAGAGAAAGAAAGAAAGAGAGAAATAAAATAAAAAAAAAAAAAAGAGAGAGAGAGAGAAACAGTATGAATAACAAGGAGAATAAAGAGAAAACAAGAAAGAAAAGAGAAAGAAAGAAAGAAAGAAAGAGGGAAATAAAATAAAAAAAAAAAAAAAAAAAAAGAAAGAAAGAAAAAATCTCGCTTTAATATTTCACACTCGCGGCCCCTCGCCTCGGCGCAGGCCCGTGTCTGTCCCTTTAAGAGATAGGGCGCCGGAGCGCCGCCAGAGGCTTAGCTGTGGGAACCAAGATGGCGACCGCGCATCCGCCGGTTGCAGGCGCCCGGGGAGAGCGTTCAGAGCTCGGCAGGCGCCAGGGCCCACAGTAGCTCCCCAGCCGGAGAGCTGCCGTGGGGGCAAAAAAAAAAAAAAAAAGCAAAAAAGTCCTGCTTTAATATTTCACGCTCGCGGCCCCTCGCTTCAGCTCAGGCCCGCGTCTGTCCCTTTAAGAGATAGGGCTCCAGAGACGCGGCAGAGGCTTAGCTGTGGGAACCAAGATGGCGACCGCGCATCCGCCGGTTGCAGGCGCCCGGAGAGAGCGTTCAGAGCTCGGCAGGCGCCAGGGCCCACAGTAGCTCCCCAGCCGGAGAGCTGCCGTGGGGGCAGAAAAAAGCAAAAAAAGTCCCGCTTTAATATTTCACGCTCGCGGCCCCTCGCTTCAGCTCAGGCCCGCGTCTGTCCCTTTAAGAGATAGGGCTCCAGAGACACGGCAGAGGCTTAGCTGTGGGAACCAAGATGGCGACCGCGCATCCGCCGGTTGCAGGCGCCCGGAGAGAGCGTTCAGAGCTCGGCAGGCGCCAGGGCCCACAGTAGCTCCCCAGCCGGAGAGCTGCCGTGGGGGCAGAAAAAAGCAAAAAAAGTCCCGCTTTAATATTTCACGCTCGCGGCCCCTCGCTTCAGCTCAGGCCCGCGTCTGTCCCTTTAAGAGATAGGGCTCCAGAGACGCGTCAGAGGCTTAGCTGTGGGAACCAAGATGGCGACCGCGCATCCGGCGGTTGCAGGCGCCCGGGGAGAGCGTTCAGAGCTCGGCAGGCGCCAGGGCCCACAGCGGCTCCCCAGCCGGAGAGCTGCCGTAGGGGTAAAAAAAAAAGCAAAAAAGTCCCGCTTTAATATTTCACGCTTGCGGCCCCTGGCCTCGGCGCAGGCCCGCGTCTGTCCCTTTAAGAGAAAGGGCGCCGGAGAGCCGCCAGGGTCCAAGCTCTCGCCCGCCTATGTCACCTGTCCTCGGAGCTCCAGGTCTCCCGTGGTGATTCTGCACCGATTTCAGTCAGATCCTTGACCGAGTGGATGTGGGGGTCAGTGGGGAGATCAAGCCGCTTTGCTGTGGGGCTGAACCCGCCCCACTGTCCGGTGAGGCAGGTACGGCCGTCCCGCACTCCGCTGTCTGTTTTCCGTCCCGCACTCTCCAAATTATCTCGGTCTGATTTCCCACTCGCCTCTGTTTTTTACTGTTCCCTGTGTCCGACGGTGATTCTCCGTGGGTTCACCTCACCCTTCCTGTGGAGGAGCAATCCTCCAGTGTTGTGGCAGGTGGAGATCCACGCCTTCCTCTCCAGGAGCACAAATCCAGGAGGTCACCTCCACTCCGCCATCTTCTCTCTCCCTAGTTGTAGGATTTCTTTAGGTATTCTGAAAGCAAATTCTTTATCAGGTATATGTTTTGCAGATACTTTCTTTCATCTATGGCTTGCCTTTTATTTTTCACGGTATCTTGAGACGCTTGTAGCTTGAATAATAGGTTGGATGGGAACACTTTTAATTGAGATGGCAGACACAGAAGCAAGAACAAGTTTGGGAGGGTAAGAGTATGAATTTATTTTGGCTATATGAAGTGTAAACTGCTTCAGTGAGTCATCTCTGACCAGGCACATAAAAATAGGGGTCTGTTGCTGAGAAGCAAGATTATTTAGGGCTTGAGATACAGATTTAGAAGTCATCTGCGAACACTTGGTGATCTAAATCATGAAAACGAATGAAATAACCTAAGGAGAACATGTTGTGGAAATAGCACAAACTGCTTTCTGTCTTTGGGTTTTATCTCTTTCTTTGTAATATTAGCTGTCCACTGTAGGGCCTTTCAGCAAGTGGTTGTCAGACAGGTAGTATTTATCTCTAGGAGATAGATCTCTTACTCTTTGGTGAGAAGGAGATTATGGAGGTAGTTATATGGAAAACTGGGAGAATGTATTCTTTTTATTTATTTTTTAGACACAAGGTCTCACTCTGTTGCCAGGCTGGAGTGCAGTGGTGTGATTGTAGCTCACTCTTGTAGTCTCAACTCTTGGACTCAAGTGATCCTCGCATCTCAGCCTCCCAAGTAGCTAGGACTACAGGTGTGCACCACCACGCCCAACTAATTTTTAAAATTTTTTGTAGAGACAGAGTCTTGCTACGTTGCCCAGGCTGCTCTCAAACTCCTGGCCTCAAGTATGAGGAACATTTTCTAATCTACGCTGAAGCTCGGGACTATACTCTAGTTACTATAGAGCTTCTTTGTGACTGAGTATTTGCCTCAGCATCATCCCTGCTGCAAATGCAGTGGTTTTGGTAAAGCTGTTTCTTGTAGCAGGTGTCAGTGAAAACTTAGGGCATGATGCCAAAATTCAATTCTGTGAAAGATTCTGGAGGAGCCAAGATAGTGTGGTCAAAGTATGGAGCGTTTTCATGGTAATATTTTATTCAAGAATAAAACCTAGAAGAGTCAAGCAGTGATTTTCAAGGATGTTCAAAAAGAGCCCAAATGTTCCTTGGGACAAATTCAAGGGCTACCTGTAGGGTGGAGTGTCAGAAATAGCCAGAGGGAGGTTAACCAGGCTAACTTCTAAGGCTGTGCTTGTACTTTTATGTAGGTATGTATATATGTATGTATGTATATTTTTCATATGGAAAATTTCAAATACAGACGAACTTACAATGCTAAAATGAACCTGAATTGTTCATCACCAGCTTCAACAATTATCAACAATTATTATTTCATTACAGACCCAGCTCCACCTGAAGCATATATCATATCAATCTGTAAATATTTCAGTTTTCTTAAAAGATAAGGATTCTTTTAGAACACATAACCACAATACCATTTATAGTAACTTAAAAATTAACAATATTCACTTAATATCATCAAATATCAATGTTTAGATTTCCATAGTTGGCTAATCATTTAAAAAACATAATGTTTGTTCATATCAGGATCCATATAACGTTCGTAATTTGCAATTAGTTGATTAGCTCTTAAGTCTTTTTTTAATCTATGGTATTTCTACTCCTTCTCTTTTTTCCTGTGCTGTTTATTTGTTGAAGAAAGCATGTTTATTATTAAGAGTTTCCCAAAGTCTGAATTTTCAAATTTTTAAAACGTTGAGGTATAATTTTCATAGGTAAAATTCACCTATTTTAGTGTACAGCTCGTGAATTTTGACAAATGCAGTTGTGTAAATACCACTGCAATTATAGTATAGAACAGTTCCATCACTCTCCCAAATTTTCTATCTCCACTAATCAATTGGCAACCACTGAAGAGTTTTTCCAGTCTCAGTTTTGCCGACTTTATCTAATGGTATCATATCATTTAGCATGGTTCTCTAGTTAAAGTTAATTTTTTTTAAGAATACTTCATAGGCATGGTATGTACTTTCATTAAAGCTTCTCTCTCTCTCTCTCTCTCTCTCTCTCTTTGGATGTTAGAAACCCATAGTAATCAGTGTCTACATGTATAATTTCCTTAGAGGTTACAAATGTTGATTTTCATTCTTTCATTCCTTCATTATTAGCGGGAATACTTCCAGAAAGAGAAATTTCCCTTGTTGACTTAAAACATTTTTTGTATTTTATTTTTATAATTAACATACAGTGAAATTGATTTTTGTGTATACAATTCCATGAAATTGAACACATGTATAGACTATATAACCATCACTGCAGTAAGAGTATAGAAACATTTCTATTTCCCAGAAAAACTTGCTGTGCTGTCCTGTTGCAGTCACATTCTCCTGGCACCCCCAGCCTCCTGGCAACTGATCTGTACTCCTTCCCTGCATTGATTATTTGGTGCAGTTTGTAAAAGGAAAAGCAGGATAAATGCTTGTTTTTCCGCCTTTGTTTACCAGTTTTCAGTATTAGTTGGTTCTCTAGCATCCTCTAAAGGTGACTGGATTTTTTGTTTCTTTTTTGTTTTTTGTTTTTGTTTTCTTAATGTTACTATCAACTCATGGATTTAAACATATTCAATGTGTTTTAATCATTATAATTATTTTTCTTGTTGATGTTCGTGTTACCTAGCTCTTGGGTCCTTTTGACAGATTCTGATAGACAGCGGTAGCTTTCCTGCCTTCTGGTTCTATAAGATATTCCAGGCCCATCTTGTAGGTTTTCTGCTCAGATCTGGAATCAGCCATTTCTCCAAGGAGAAATGTGCTAACATCATTCTGCTTCTGTTTTATATCTTCAGAGTCTATTTGTGTAGGATTTTGTTTGAAAGAAAGGATTATATAATCTAAAAGTAGTTTTGAAAGCAGCAAATCTGGAAGAATGGATTTATACTATGTCTTTCAATAATTTTTCATAAATTTAGTTTCTCTTATTTAGGTTTTTGATAAAAGTTGAGGAGCACTCAGTAGGAGTTCTTTTTTTGGATAAAATCCTGAAATACAGGTAATCCATGATGCTAATTATGGCTGGATCTGTTGAGAGATGAAGTGACCAGGTGATAGGATTGAATTTTTTCTTTTTTATGGAAATTGTGGATCCCTAAGATAAAAGGATGGCATTCCAACAAGACTGGGGTTTTTCTTGGGAGGGGCAATCAGATATACATGGATATGTAACTAATTGCTTAATGTTTTATACATTAAGAGAGTATAGCCTGGAAAAATTTTGGAGTAATATATTACTGATGGACAAATCTTAATGTTTTGATGAAGCAGCTTGTTTGGAACCTTCTTTGAAACCACCAAGATTACTTGTCAAAAGATATCCATAGGTTAGCAAATTAATTGCCCATATCGCAAATATGAATCTTACTTCACTAAATCAGATAAACAAGAAATATTACATTTTAATCTCTTTAAATGAAATCCTACTCTGTGGCTACCTCCTCTTCCCCACTTCTACCAAACTGCTGAGAAATTCAATCTTGGTGATTAAAAATGGGTATCCACCCTTAAGGTTATATAAGAATTGGAGAGGTTTTTGAGGAACCAGGAGAAGAGTGGCAGGTTAGTTTTCAGTCCGTGGTGGCTATGACTGGTTAGCATATTGTCTAAGAGGGTATGGGTCCTTGAAGCTTGGTGGCTGCAATGGTTATGGCCAATCTCAGGCACAAGATTCCATTGCCATTCTAGCGTGGGGATTCTGGTGTCCAGGTTTCAGCTTTCCTTGGTATAACACGTGCCCCTTTATCCCTAAGGACTTGCTGTTTATCTGGAGCACTGCTAGACAGTGGAGTTGCAAGACTCCTCTTTTTGTGAGTCCCTAAGGAACTCCTTCCCCTTACCAGATAAATCACTCCCTTTTTTCTTCTTCTTTCTACTTTTCTCCCCTCAAAGGCATTCATCTTTCCACCCTTTCCTCAGCATGATCTCCTCAAGGAGTTCACATTTTCAGAAAACAAACCCAAACCTCCCTTGAGGCAAGGAAGCAAATAGGACTATCATCTTGGGGATTGGGACTACAGTGAGAATAAATCATCCATTGATGTCTTAATACCTTACCCAGCTACTTTTTTTCCTCAATAATTCTTTTATAGTCCCTGTGGTGGTTTTGAAGATCTGTCTACATATAAATTCTTTGATTCTCCTTTCTTTAAAAGATGGAACTTCTCTTCCCCTTGCGTGTGGGCTGGACTTAGTGACTCACTTCTAGTGAATAGAATACAGCAGAAGTGAGGAGATGTCACTTCCCAGGTTGGGTTTTAAAAAAGACTTTCACTTCTGTCTTGGGTGTGTTTTCTCTCTCTCCGCCCCCCCACTCTCCCCTCGCTCTGGGGGTGGGCTGACTGCCCTGATGAGGCAGCCCTGGACAGGGGGAAGCCAGTTGCCATGTCATGAAGATGACTCAGGCCATGTGGTGAGGAAGTGAGGCCTGCTAGCAACTACAAGAGTGAACTTGGTTGTGGATCTTCTGAGGCCTGCTGGCAGCTGCATGAGTGGCTCACATGAGTGAGCTTGGAAGGGGCTCCTCCTGCTCTAGTTGAGCCTTGAGGTGACTATGGCCCTGGCGAGCAGCTTGACTCATTGTCCTGGCCTCGTGAGTTACATGAGCCTGTGATTTTCCTCGGAGAGTCTGCTTTCTTCTAGCACTGGCTTCATTCTGCCCAAGAGGTTCAGTGTCCAGCTAAGCTTTCTCTCATTTTCTGATTCCAGATTGGTTTCTGATGGACGGAGAGAGAGAGAGAGAGAGAGAGAGAGTGTGTGTGTGTGTGTGTGTATGTGTATGTATGAGAGAAAGAGAATGTGTGTGTGTGTTTTGGAAGCAGCTATCTTTTGGTTACAACTGAATCTCAAGCCATGTACTCTTCATCTTCAGCATAATTGCTCTCCCTGGTTTCTTGCCCTGCAGATTGAGAGATAGTCCTCTGCTCGTGTTTGCCCCTGTTAAGGAAAGAGCTAGTTGTTCAGTGAAGAGTCAGTTTTCCTCTGCCTGCTACATGCCACCAGATGTTAAACTCTTTTCCAACACCTTCTCGGCTGTCTGGGAAGAGAGGGCAAATCAGAGTCAAGTCAGCTATGATGGTTAATTTTATGTATCAACTTGACTGGGCCATTGGGTGCCCAGAAAGTTGGCCAAACATTATTCTAGATTTGTTTGTGAAGGTGTTTCTGGATGAGATTAATATTCGAATAGGTAGGCTGAGTAAAGCAGATTGCCCTCCCTAACGTGAGTGGCCTTTGCCCAGTCATTTGAAAACCCGACTAGAACAAAAAGACTGAGCAAGAGGGAACTTCTCCTGCCTGCACAACTGCTTGAGCTGAGACATCAGTCTTTTCCTGCCTTTGAACTCTAACCAAGCTCTTAGCTCTTGAGCCTGCTGGCTCTTGTACTGGAACTTACACCATTGATTTTCTTTGTTCTCAGGCCTTGGGACTTGGACTGGAACTAAACCATAGGCTCTCCTGGGTCTCCAGCTTGCTGATTGCCAATCTTGGGACTTCTTAGCCTTCATAATTGCATAAGCCAATTCCTTATAATAGATCTATATCTATATCATCTATATTTATTAATATATCTGTATCCCTCCTGCTGGTTCTGTTACTCTGGAGAACCCTGAGTAATATAAGAGCCTAGTCTTTTATTGCCTTACTTTGCCATGTTTTCCAAAGTGCTCTTAAACCTGTCGGAGTTTCTGTGTTACTATCTTGGGTTCTCTGCATTGATGCAGTTTGTCATAAAATGGCCATCTTTACGACAGGCTAAGCAAGAGGAAGGTACTTGGGTTTTCATAAACTTGGCAGCTGTTTTGGAAACATTTGACTCTACGCCTAGGTACCACTGTTTGTATTCTTGTTTTACAGTCAGGTTTCTTTCTCCTGTGCTCTCTCTCCATATATTCTATGGGCCTTGAAAGCACATATGCTTATTTGGCAGTGTCCTAGAGTTCTTCTCTGGACGGGGAATGCTGTTGAAGGTGCTCACATGTGGTTTCCCACAAGCCTGCAAAGTAGCCATTAGGACTTTTAAACTATTGTGATAATTTCCAGACTATAGTTACCATGTGTAAATTTTCAGAGAACAACTGCCAAAAGTAAAGATTTTAGATTTGAAATAGTTTTCAAGGCCGGGCGCGGTGGCTCACGCCTGTAATCCTAGCACTCTGGGAGGCCGAGGCGGGTGGATCGCTCGAGGTCAGGAGTTCGAGACCAGCCTGAGCGAGAGTGAGACCCCGTCTCTACCAAAAATAGAAAGAAATGATTTGGACAGCTAAAAATCTATATAGAAAAAATTAGCTGGGCATGGTGGCACATGCCTGTAGTCCCAGCTACTCGGGAGGCTGAGGCAGTAGGATCGCTTAAGCCCAAGAGTTTGAGGTTGCTGTGAGCTAGGCTGATGCCATCGCACTCACTCTAGCCCAGGCAACAAAGCGAGACTCTGTCTCAAAAAAAAAAGAAATAGTTTTCATTAGCCTGTCTTTCTGACAATAGATAAGCAAGCCATTTTTCTATTGAGATAACTCCTGGCTGGTGATAATAAAATTGTCATTAACAAGTAAGAGGATTCTTACTTCTTATAAAATAGGAATATGCATCTATATTGTCCAAAATCAGTTTTAAATCATTAAGATATAAGTTAAAAGGAAGGGTAAAATGTTTTTAATAATTTATAAGAGAATTATAGAATGTGTGTTGGAAGAGATAAGTTATTGAGTCCAACCACAAGCACAGTAGGAGAAATCCTATTGTAACATACCTGAAAGTGAAGTCCTTGAAAATTCTTCCATCTCAGTCTTTTCAAATATAGCTTACTCACATATTTACCAATGACTGTCGTGTATTTAGTGCTTCCTAAGAATTTCATCCAAATCCAATGTCTCATGTACCTACTATTGTATTAATATATAAAGGCACTTATGACAAAATACAAATAACATTTAGTAGGGGTGTTGACGAATTCGTGGTACTCCTGTCATCACTGGTTTTTCTCAAAAACCAGATGATAAAAATCAAAATTGTCATATGGATGTCCACAGGATTTTTACTCTTGAAAAGAGATTCTTATGCTCAGAAATGTTGGAAACCACTGGATTAAATGATCTCTGGAGCCATTTCTATCTCTGATATGTGGGAAAAGAACTGCAGCTTAAGTGTGGAGTCTTTGTAGAAGAATGTGTTCAGAAAGCATATAGTACAGTGTGCTGGTGAATTCCCCAGAGCTTGGGCAGGTTTCTAGTCACTCCTTTTCTTTTTCTTTCTTTCTTTTTTTTTCCTTACATGCCTCAGGGGTTTGATTCATCTTTTTTCCAACATCCATTATGTAATCTATTGTTCTCTCTGCCCATAAACGGTTCTTTGAAACAGGATGCAGGTACCTCAGCTTTTCCTTTACCTTGTTAACTCTGAAAGTATTTGACACAATTTCATTTTTAAGGGTTTTTACTGCTAATAACAACAGAGACTGAAATGAATGAGGAAAAATTTATGCATTTTAGAATTTAACTAAAAATAAGACATTTTCTTGACCTTCATTGAAATGTAAATGCAAAAAATATCTCAGTTTTCTAGTAGTTGCTAAAATAATGGCAAAATAGACTAAAGTGATGTCAAAAGTTTCTTCCAATTCAATATGTTTAATTTGGATTACTCATTTTCTTTATTTTATCATTCTTTTCCTCTGGGACATACCTAACCAACCTTTCTCCTCGTTTTCTCTATTATTTGACTCTAATTACTTGTGGGTCATTGAATTTATTTCATCACAAGAGAGGAGAAACTCCAGGTTATTGTTTTTAATCTCTTTATCCCTTGTTTTTTATAGGAAAACTCTATTTAATAAAAACCAATGGATGTTATTAGCAAAAAGTCAACTTTGATATTATATATTCTAATACATAACCATTCTGTTGGTATGACAGATTGTATTTCCCAAAGATGTCTTTAACAGTATCTTTCTTTCTACATGTTTTACTATTGATCACAATGTTATCTTCTAACACTCCTCCCATGTAGTAATGAGGTCTGTGTCTTACTCTTTTAACCATGGCAGACCTTTGTAACTGCCTTCCACCAATAGAGTGTGGGTCAAATGACACTATGTTACTTTTGGGGCTGGGTCATAAAAATGCCATGTACTTCTACTTTTCTTGAGACACCCACTTTTGCAACTTAACTGCTGTGCTATGCTGTGAGGAGCCCAAGAAACCAGGAGATGCCTCTGTAAGAGAGGAACTGAAGCTCTGACCCTCAGCCCCAGCTGAGCTCCCAGCCAATATCCGGTATCAGCTTGCCAGCTTTGTGAGTGAGCTGTCCTAAAAGCAGATCCCCATCAAAATGCCCCAGTGGGTGCCTGTGTAGAGCAGAGATGAGCTGTCCCTGTGAAGCCCTATCCTAATTGCAGATTCATGAGCACAATAAAAGGTTGCTTTAAGCCACTAAGTTACACAGCAGTAGATAACTGGATTGGTATTCCATTTTGCCAGAGTTTACAGTAGAGATTATACTATATGTTGAACTGCCTCAAGTGTAAGAACAAGACAGATTTCCACCTTCAGGAGCACTGTTAGTTTCACAAGAAAAGAAAAGTGGGTTGCTTCTTCTTCCCTTAGAGATTCTTATCTCATTGACTTTCATTTTACATAGTTATTGAATTGTTTTTTCTCTTAACCAACGAGTAGTACAAAACAAGAAAGCAAACATTGGACAATAACATCCCTGCCTAGATAACTCCATTTTCATATACTTCTAATTTAGGATTGTGTGCATGTTCATAATAAACAGTGACTTTGGAATGATTCAAGCCAGCTTTGTGACCTGGGAAGATAGCATCCTCTTTGTAAATCAGTTTATTCATCTATAAAATGATGATTTGTATCATAGACTTGTTGTGAGACTTCAATTATATATACATATAAAGTGTGTAGGATAGGGCCTTCCACAAAATGTTGGCTATTCATTACTACTTCTGATCACCACTACTACTGCTGCTGCTACTATGCTACCATTATTTGCTTTATTATTCTTAGAATAGGGAGGGTGAAGGATAACCAGCAGAAAGGTTGCAATCTGAAATGGTGGGATGAGTAAGTCCCAAGAAATTCAGGACAGAAGAATGTTGGGAAGGCTGAAGGGAATAAGAATTAATAAACATGTTTTAGATTTTTCAAGGCTGAATGTTTCACTTAAGAGGTGAAGACCATAATCACCTCTGTAAGAAAAAGGAGTAAGGGGAAGGTAATGGAGACATTTCTAAACCAGAGTGGGGATGGGCTGGTGCTAGTTTTTGGACTTCTTGATAGTAAGTGGCATTTACTGATAGATTAGCAATGATGTCTCAAATATTATTACATTACCTGTTGTCATTATGTTTACTTTTAAACTAACAGCTTACATTTATTGGTGGGTATTGTACATATAGTGAAATGTATAGATCTTAAGTGTTCAGTTTGCTGTGTTTTTATCAATTCTTAATTTTTCAGTGTTTAGGTTGATTAGAGTATTAGTAGGCACTGAGCTAAATGGAAGGAGGGCACCAAGGGAGGATAACTTCCTTCCCAGGGTGCTGGTGCTCGTTAGCAGATAAGGTTTATATTTGTTACCTCATTGGAAGGCAAGTGGTATTATTCCCGTTACCAATAGAGAAACGGACTCAGGAAAATAAAGTGATTTACTCACTTTACTTAGTAGTACAGCTAAGAAAAAAAACACAGTTTTGTCTGGCTCTATAAAATTTTTGCTATTATTGACTAAAATAGTAACACTGAAATCATCAAGAAAAACAACTTTGGTATAGATAATTTCTTATATTCTAGCAGAGTAAGGAAGACAGAAAGCAAAACCAAGAATGAATAAAAGGGAGAAAAAAGTACACACACACACATTCTCTCTCTCTCTCTCTCTCTCTCTAATTTAAAAAATAAGAAGAGCAAAGAAAGGGGTATCAGGAGTATTATGTAATAAAGTCTCATCAATGTAACGAAAACAGTCCTTGATGAGAATGTCTTCTGGTTTCAAATGCCTCAAAATTCCTCAGGCTTCTAAAACCATTATTTTCTATTTACCAATTTCAGTAACAGTGAGAGTACAGTTTTATCAGACAGTCCTCTGCAATGATCCAGGTAATTAGGTAAAAGTAGTTGTTTTGAGTGCATTTTTACTTTTATGTATCAAAGAATATAAAGACTATTAATAAAGAATGAAAAGAATTTTGTTTCTAGACAGTTCATGCTATTGCAGATCTCTTAGATACAAGATTTAAAGGCAGAAATGTTGGTGATGCTACTTTTACTGGTATAACAGATAAGCCACATACTTGAGACTAGATGATAGATAAATAATTTGAAATGTTACTGAATGAAAAACATCTTCAGGTGTGTAGGAATGTAGTCTTCAATTCAGTCAGCGTAGAATTCCTGAAGGCCTCAGGTTTTTCTTTCTTCTCTTATTTTAGATTCTTTTATCCTTTGCAGTGTATGAAATACATTGGTGTGTTTCAAAATTGCCACCAGGTAAAGAATAAATGTAATAGGCAAAAGAGTAAATGAGAACTCAGACATTCATTTTTATAAATTCTCTTAAAAATGTTTCTTCATTTTATGGAAAATGCTGGCCCAGAAAATTGGATAATTAAGATAGATTTTCAAGTGAAAATAACCATTTGTATTCAGCAGATTTTTTTTTAAAGAATCTCGATATGCCAGGTACTTTTTGAGGACTTTTGATGGATAATCTACTTGACAGTCTTAAGGATATTGAAAGCAAGAAATTGTTTTTTATTTTTTTTAATTAATTAATTAATTAATTAACTTTATATTAATATATTGTTGATGGTTTTATCTCTTACATTTTTCCTACTTTCTTATAAACTGGTAAAAATCTAAGAGTTTTTGTTTGTAATAAAATTTTATTTGTAATAAAAAATTGACATATCTCAAAATAAATTCAGTGGATATTTCATATATAATCTGCCCTATGCTCCTGATATCCCTTTCTCTGCTCTTTTTATTTTTTAAATAAAAAAGTATGTATGAAAAAAATACTTTGTTTTCCCATTTATTCATTCTGGGTTTTGCTTTCTGTCTTCTTTCCTCTGCTAGAATATAAGCTCTATGAGGACAGGGATATTTGTTTATAAAGCACAGAAAATATGTGGAACATAGTAGGTGTTCAAATATTTTATTGAATAAATAATATTTATTTTAAGTTATTTTAGTATGAAATCTAGTCTGGACATGGTGGCTCATCCCTGTAATCCTAGCACTCTGGGAGGCCGAGGTGGAAGGATTGATTAGGAATAGGAGTTCAAGGCCAGCCTGAGCAAGAGTGAGACTGCATCTTTACAAAAAATAGAAATACTAGCCAGGTGTGGTGGCACCTGTAGTCCTAGTTACTCGGGAAGCTGAGGCAGGAGGATTGCTTGAGCCCAGGAGTTTGAGGTTGCTGTGAGCTGTGATGACACACTGCACCCTAGCCCAGGCAACAGAGCAAGACCCTGTGTCAAAAAAAAAAGAAATCTAATATATATACAAAAAGACATATATGACATATATATACTTTAAAGAATTATAAAATAAACATTCCCACTGACCAACTTAAAAAAATAGTTTATTATCAATACCTGGAAAGTTCCTTGTATGCCTCTCTTCTATGACATTCACCCCTTTCCTTCTCTATTAGAGGAAAGGATTACTTTGAATTATTTTCATTCTCCTGTTTATGAATATAAGTAAATATAGTTTAACTGGATGTGGATATAACTGTAAATAAATTAGTTTTAGATTTGTTAAATTTTATATATATGAAATCATATATTCTTCTTCAGTTTGCTTTATTCATCAACATTAGGAATTTGAGATTCATTTGTATTGATGCCTATGGGTTTGTTCCATTCATTTTCACTATGATTTGGTATTCAGTTACACAACTATGCTACAGTTTATTTTCCTATCTGTGGGCAATTGATTTGTTTCTAAATTACAAATAATGCAACCACAAACATTTCTAAAGTGTATTTTGATGTACATGTACAAGAGTTTCTTTAGGTTACATATTTAAGGAATTTCTGGGTCATACAAAATGGGCATTCTCAATTAAATATTGACAGTTTTCTTAAGTGATTGGACTAATTTACACTCCGATCAGCTACTTCAGTGAAAATTCCAATTTATTTACTTGTTTGCCACCATTTGGTATTTTTAAATGTTAGCCATTATTAGGTGTATAATAATATGTGTGGTTTGTTTTTAGGAAAAAAAGTTTATTTCATTCTTCAGTAACCACAATTAGTAGTGGGGTTTATGTTGGCCATTCTTCAACTTCTCAAACCTTGGAATCACATTGAATACCATCACCTCATTTCCTGTACCACAAAATTTTCACATGGTATTTATTTTTTATGCCAGCAGCCACTGAAAAACCATCTTCACAAATATATGAGATTATTGAAAGGAATGTCAAATGATCTACTATTAAAATTGAACTACCTAGAGCTTGTAGTTTGTGTTGTATCCGACAGATGTCACTGTATTTCCCTTGAAATTTTAAAATACTCTGCAGCATCCTTGCGAATTTGATGTGGTGCCCGGAGGCGCCTGAGGACATAGTTTGGGAACCATTGCCTTGGACTGTTAATCATTGATCTGTTTCTCGTGGTTACTTCCAGGGAGTAGAATTTTGGATAATTTTTATTTCTTTCTTCATGATTTCTAGATTTTAAACTTCTTTTATGACGACCATATATATTTACTTTAAGAAATTATTAATAAAAATTCATACTTTATTCTACTTTCTTTAGTATTTAGTAAATGTTCTTTTTCTGTTCTACCCAGGATACCACATGACATTTAGTCATCATATTCCCTCACGGTCCTCTTGACAGTTACAGTTTCTCAGACCTTTTTTGTTTTTGATGATTTTGGCAGTTTTGAGGAGCATTGGCCCAGTATTTTGTAGAATGTCTCTCAGTTGGGATTCATGTGCTGTTTTTCTCATGATTAGATTGGGGTTAGGGAGGAAGACCACAGAGATAAAATACCATTGTCATCACATCATATCAAGGGTATGTGCTGTCTGCATGACTTATTACTGCTGGTGTTAACCTTAATCACTTGGCTGAGATAGGGTTTGTCAGATTTTTTCACTGTAAAGTTACTCCTTCCCCCTTTCCATGCTGCACTCTTTGGAAGGAAGTCACTAGACACAGTCCACACTTAAAGAGGTTATGCTCTACTTCCTTGAAGGGAAAATATCTACATAAATTAATTTAAATTCTTCTTCACAGGAGATTTGTCTATTCTTTCCCCTTTATTTAGTTATTCAATCATATATTTATATAATTAGACTCATGGATATTTATTTTTTATACTTTGGGTTATGGTACAATACTACTTTATTTTGTTGCCTAAGTTGTTCCAGCGCAGTCATTGGTAGCTCCTTCAGTTGGCTGATGTGTCTCTTTGACATACCACCATAATTGTGGGTTTTGTTTTCTTATTTGTTTGTTTGTTGAGATGAGGTCTCCCTATGTTGCCCAGGCTGGTCTTGAACTCCTGGGCTCAAGCGATTCTTCCACTTTATTCTCCCAAGTAGCTGGGATCACAGACATATGCCACTGTGCCCAGAGTGTTTGTTTTTTAAGCGCTTCCACACTTTGTGGCACTACAAGATGGTCCAGGCTCGTCGTGTGTATTTCCTGCCTCAGTCATAGGATCAGACATTTCTCCAAGGATCCTGGGTTCCTTTTATTGGAGAATGGTATCAGAAGCCAAGCTCTGGGTATTGGGTGTGCTTGTTGCTCCGGGGGTAAAATGTGGTTTTAATTTGCATTCCTCTGATAATTGATGAAACCAACTACCTTATGTATATGTTTATTGGCTATTTATATATCCTATTTGTCATTTGACAAGTCTGATCAAGACTTGTGCCCCAAAGCAGTATTGACTAGTTATAACAGAGACTGTATGGCTCACAAAGCTTAAAATATTTATTATCTGGCCTGATACAGGAAAAGTTTGCTTGTCCCTATAGTTAAAATAACTATTTTAATGTCAGGTCTAAGTTGGTTTTGATTGGTTGATTTTTCTCATATTTTCTTCTTTGCATGCCTGGTAATCTTTGATTAAATGCCAAACATTGTGGAGGTACTAGAGATTTTTTTCCTTCCTATAAATTTCTTGAGATTTTTCCTGGGATGCAGTTAAATTATTTGGAAATATTTCTGTCCTTTCAGGTCATATTTTCAATCTTTTTTTTTTTTTTTTTTTTTTTGAGACAGAGTCTCACTTTGTTGCCCGGGCTAGAGTGAGTGCCGTGGCGTCAGCCCAGCTCACAGCAACCTCAAACTCCTGGGCTTAAGTGATCCTACTACCTCAGCCTCCCGAGTAGCTGGGACTACAGGCATGTGCCACCATGCCCGGCTAATTTTTTCTATATATATTTTTAGTTGTCCAGATAATTTTTATTTCTATTTTCAGTAGAGATGGGGTCTTGCTCAGGCTGGTCTCGAACTCCTGATTCGAGCGATCCACCCACCTCGGCCTCCCGGAGGGCTAGGATTACAGGCGTGAGCCACCACGCCTGGCCCATACTTTCAATCTTTATTAGGTGGGACTAGAGCAGCATTTAGGGCTGTCATCAGTAGAGCTTATCATTCTCTACTTCTGTGACATGACCCTTCTGATTACCTTACCAGGGAATTACAATGTTTTCCAAATCTGGTTGTTAGGAACAGGCACTATTGTTGCCTGTGTGTGAGTTCCATGTAGCACTGTTTCCTTTAATCCTGTGAGATGGTTCTTTCCTCTGTCTTTGATAGTTTTCTTCCACACATAGGCTGATCAGTGCTTGGCAGAATACTTGAGAGGAACTCTCTGTAAATTCTGCAGCTTTTTGTCTGTGCAGTGTCTCCTCTATGATATCCTGTCCTGTCTAGCTGCCTTGATCTCACTGGACTGGCAGCTCTGTCTTTTCAACTCAGGACATCCCTTGGCCTCTGCCTGGGTTCCCCTTCTCTGGGCCACACCTTGGAATTGCTCTCAAGACAGTCAGCTGGGACAGTTGTGGGGCTGACCTCTTTTGTCCTCAGAGATCATTGTTCTTTGTTGCCTGATGTCCGGTGTCTTTGAAACCCATTATGTAGTATATTTCATCTCCTTCCTTTTGATTTTTTGAGATAAGAGAATAAATCTGGTCCCTGTTACTACATCTTGGGTAGAAGTGGAAGTTCTTTGGATACTTTTTTTTTTGAGATCTTTTTTTAAATCCTAAATGGGTGTTTAATTTTATCCAGTGCTTTTTCTGTGTCTGTTGAGATCATCATATGATTTTTTTCTTTTTTCTGGTATTGTGTTGAATTACTTTGATTGATTTTTATATGTATATGTGTAGTTTTTATTTTTGTAGAGATGAGGTCTTGCCTCGTAGCCCAGGCTGGTCTTAAACTCCTGGCCTCAAGTGATCCTCGTACCTCAGCCTCCCAAAGTGCTGGGATTACAGGTGTAAGCCAGCATGCCCAGGCTTGTTTTTGTTTGTTTGTTTGTTTTTGTTTTTTAATGTTAAACCAGCCTTGAGTTTCTGTAGTAAACCCAACTTAGTCGTGATACTTTTATATATATTGCGAGATTCAACTTACTAACTTATGTTTTTGTTCATATACTGTCCTTCAGATTTTGATATCAAGATTATCCTTATAAAAGGTTATCCAAGGTTATAAAATATTCTTTTCTTTTCTTTTTTTTTTTTGAGACAGAGTCTCACTCTGTTGCCCTAGGTAGAGTACCATGGTGTCAGCCTAGCTCACAGCAACCTCAAACTTCTGGGCTTGAGCAATCCTTCTGCCTCAGACTCCCAAGCAATTGGGACTACAGGTGCGTGCCACCACGCCCAGCTAATTTTTTCTATATTTAGTTGCCCAGCTAATTTTTTTTCTGTTTTTAATAGAGACAGGGTCTTGCTCTTGCTCAGGCTGGTCTTCAACTCCTGACCTCAAGCCATCCTCCCGCCGTGGCTTCCCAGAGTGCTAGGATTACAGGCATGAGCCAGCTCACCCAGCCACAAGGTTATAAAATAGGTTGGGAAATGTTCCGCTTTTCTCTAAAAAAGTTGGCATAATATTGATGTATTTCTGGTAAATTATGTGTGTATATTTTACCTCAGTAAAAAATAAATTTTAAAAGTTTGATTTTTTTTAAGAAAAACTAAACAGATAAAATTTATTCTGTTTATTCACAAATCTGAGTTTATCTGTGAAATTAGTAAAATGAATTCTACTTTCAAGGTGTACATCATTTTATTTTATAAAATACTTTGGGATGAATATGATTAGAAGTTTTTTGGTTTAAACTAATTATTGATATCATCATTGATTTAATTGTTGAGAACTAAGGCTATATATATATGAGATTGATGTTTTCATCCTGGTTAGATAAGTTCTCTGGTGAAGCCATGTAGTGATTTCATTTAGAATTCTGTTTATTTATAGATCTACTTCTTTAATAGATATAGGACTATTCAGATTTTCCATTTGCATTTGTTTCAGTTTTGGTCAATTTTGTTTTTCTAAGAAGACAAATGATATGTTTAAGGTCATCTTATAATGAATAAACTTACCAATCCTGTGCTTTTTCAAACTATGTCATACCAACATAATATATATATTGGTATTTATATACTCCTTTATCCTCCCCACTAGAATATAAACTAGTGGCAGATTCTATATCTGATAAAACTTTGTATATCCAGGGCTTAGGGCCAAATAGGCATTTAAATTAAATTAAAGCATACTTGGGGTTTCCATTGAGATTTTAAATGGAGAAACCTTGATTTAAGTAGTTGCTTCAGTAGTTCATTTGGGCTTTGTCAGTCAATAACATGTATATTTTACTTCTTTGACAATGGGTTATTGGTGATTAGGGCAAGATATGTTAGGGTATGTATTGAATAAAAAGGTGGGAGTAGTGAATTGAAAGTATGGTTTTTAAACTTTGGAAGTATCATTTATATTGTATTTATTTTTTCTAGATTATTCTTAATTTTGTTTTTATTTCCTAAAAACTAGTAGAATATATATCTACCTATAATTTTAGGGCAATTGAAAGAATGAAAAATAACACTATCAAAACCATTTTTGGTTTCTCTTTAAGAGAAATTATAACTTGAATTGAATCCTTCTGTTATCAGGGAAAATTTAACATTTTAATTTAACACTTTAATACCATAAAATGTATCCATCTTGTTATACAAGACTTAAAGACTCATGTTAGGGAAGAATGGGGTTTGAGTGGTGAGCGTTCAATTGAAGGTCTGTTTCTATAAAGTATGTAGTTTGTTGCCAAAAGAAATATTACCTAGCAGCAGTTTACATGGACCAAGAGAGGCTGGAGAAGTCTTTTGGTAGAAATTGTACAGAGGAGCTGTCAAACTAGATCCCTGAGTATGTCAGACAGGAAATAAAGCTTACAATGCTAAAAATTTTTACTGGATGGCTAGGCCATTGGAAATGAATCTTCTAGTGCTTGTATTTTTTATTATGTTTTTACTTGAGTAGACAATCAGAGTTACTTACACTTACATAATTTAAAGTGTTTATGCGGTGGCTCATGCCTGTAATCCTAGCACTCTGAGAGGCCGAGGTGGGAGGATCGCTCAAGGTCAGGAGTTCGAGACCAACCTGAGCAAGCGCGAGAACCCGTCTCTACTAAAAATAGAAAGAAATGATCTGGACAGCTAAAAATATATAGAAAAAATTAGCCAGGCATGGTGGCACATGCCTGTAGTTCCAGCTACTCAGGAGGCTGAAGCAGAAGGATTGCTTGAGCCCAGGAGTTTGAGGTTGCTGTGAGCTAGGCTGACGCCACGGCAGTCTAGCCTGGGCAACAGAGTGAGACTCTGTCTCAAAAAAAAAAAAAAATTCTAAGATCATATTGGCCAAATAGTGACTTATTTATGTATTTTTCCTAGAAAGTGTTAATCCTCTGAGATTAAGGTTTGGAAATTTATAAAGAGAGGGGCCTTAAGTTCTTGGGAATAAAATACAGTAACTTAAGCAATTGCCTTTTCTGTGCCAAAGATGGAAGTATAGAAAACTTGTATAAACAATTGTGCCAAAGTATTCATCTGTGGTCTCTATTTTTTTTTTTTTTATTTCAGCTCTTCATGGGGGTACAAAAGCTCAGGTTATATACATTGTCCATGTCCCGCCCATGCCCCTGAGTCAGAGCCTCAGGCATGTCCATTCTCCAGTCAGTGCGCCTGGCACTCATCGTGTAGTCATACCTCCATCCCCTCCCCCCAACCCCCACCTTCCCGAGTCAGCACCTTCAAGCATGACCATTCCCCAGACAGTCTCTTTATTTCTAAAATATACTATTTTCCATTTGTATTATATACATTTCAATACATAGGGATTTTGAGCCTGAAGGACTTTTAAAGAACATGTATTCAGATTCTTTCTTTTGTAGGGAAGGGAAAGTCAACAGGTACCATTAAAATACAAGTAATTTTGTCCAGTGTCATGAAGGTAATAGGAGCAGATGTAGCACTTGGGGATATAGAACCTTTCCTTAATTACCGTTACAATTATTGGAAATTTTAGAGGTGTATGATGGCCTTGGTTTTCTCACCACAAAATAATTTATACAAGCTGGTGTATCAGTTGACCGCCAGCAAAACTGTCAAAGCCCCTTTGAAGACCATTATTATTTAGGAAGTAAAAGTGTTGACACTTTAAATAAAATAAGAATAGTTTAGCAACACTCTTAAAGCCTGTTTGGGAGCCTCTTGACTGCCGATTCTTCTAATAGGCTCCACTTCCATGGAGGTTCTTAGAATTGAGAGAAGGTTATAGTTATTTCACTTAAGTCTACTGGGCTCCTTCTACATTGGTGACAAACTCCCCTTTCTGTTTTGAATGCCACTTGAAGTTCACAAAAAAACCACTGAATTATACACTTTAAAGAGGTAAGCTTTATGATATGTGAATTATATCTCAAGCTGTTATTTTAAAAAAAGGCCTAAGTATTACAGATGGCTTGCTTTAATGAGAAGTGAAAGATTATTTTGTGATAAAATGTGAATTGGAATCATAAAGCAATTAACCAGTACCAGACAGAGAAGCAGCGGAGAAAAACATGGCATGAGCCTCCATCAGACACTAAGTAAAACTTGGCATTATAGAGTTGCTCTTCCCTGGGTGTGGTCACTCACGTCTGTAATCCCAGCACATTGGGAGACTGAGACAGGAGAATTGCTTGAGGGCAGGAGTTTGAGGCCAGCATGGGCAACATAGTAAGACCCTGTCTCTCAAATAAATACATACATACATACATACATACATACAGTGTTGCTATTGTATGGCCTAACAGTGTTTTTGTTATTTAGTCTAGATTTTGGGGGGATAGGCCATTTTGATTTATGTTTGAAGGTGGTTTGTTTGAAATATGTATTTTGTGCTTATTAACAGGTTTTCACCTAGGTAGGTTAAGCCAATGATTACAAAGTTAGAATGTGACAGAATAAAACCATGTCCCTTTAATTGTAGTTCATTTGTCAAATCATTTACTAAACAACAATTGAGGAAAGAACTATTTTGGTCACAAATATCCTACCTCATTATTGTGCTTAGATAGAAATGTAGATGTTTTCTTTTGAGAAACAACATAAATTACTTAAAAAAAAAGTATTTGGTGGTTTTGGTGGTTTCGCCTGATTAAATAAGGTCAGTATTTTTGTCTTACTGTTGATACTTGTTATTTCTTATGAATATTTCTTTTATTTATTTATTTTTTTGTTTTAAAAAATGGTTGATCAATGACCCAGGTTATTGAAATTGTGCCAATACTACCATCATAGTTTTATATAAACATTTCCCTACCTTTATCAACTTGCATTTATTGCTAGTCTGTGCCAGATTTAATGTGATAATGGAGATCAGAGTTATGTGATTATCCTCTTTGCAATTTCCTTTAATCATTGAAAAAAAGATTAACTTAATTTTACAGATCTTTTTGACCCAGGATTTTATGTTATTTGAAATAATACTAAAGCCCTCTTAACTTTGCAGGGATATATGCTCAAATGGTTACTTTGGGAAAGTATTTGACTTAGGGCCAGTTAAACATTTGTGTCAGCTCTAGCCCTTGGCTTTTTCAAGAAAATTATCTTAAAGTGATTTTAGCTTTTTGCTTAACAGATAGTGCAAAGAGGTGGGTTTTTTTTTAGTACAATATTTTAATACTATCAGAAATCTCTTCATTTTGCAGCACTAGTGAATTTTTTTGTTTTGTTTGTTTTTCTTTTAATGTGCTGAGAGCCAGCAAAGATGATCTGACAGGCAGAATTAGGCTGAAATCTTTCTGGGGAGTTGTGAAGAGTCTCGAGTCTAAAGCCTAGAGCTAAGAAGGAATGGCATAGATATAGCTATGCACCTCAAAGTGTTACTGACTTAAGATGCATTCATGACTCTTCTCCATTAAGGTTTGGAGTTAACTTTTAAAAACTGGTTACAGAGCTTCTGGGCTGCTGAAAATGTGGAGGTGCTGAAAGTGTGGTGGGTTGAGAGAAAACATGGCAGCTCTGTACCCCTCACCGGGATACCTTGCCTTAACCATCTCTTCATCTGGTGTTAATTGGTATCCTTTGAGATATCCTGTATAAAAAAACAGTAAATGCTCAGGCTACGTGAAGCAAAGGTTATTAAAGGTAGATGACATTATCTCAAGACCTACCCAGACTGCTTTGGTCACAAAAGAACTGATTGACTGGCTGATTGAACACAAAGAGTCTTCTGACAGAGAAATGGCAATTAAAGTCATACAGAAATTAGTAGACCGGGTGGGGTGGGTTGGCTCATGCTTGTAATCCCAGCACTTTGGGAGGCTGATGCGGGAGGATTGCTTGAGGCCAGAAGTTTGAGATCAGCCTGAGCAACATAGGGAGACTCTGTCTATACAAAAAATTTAAAAAATTAGCTGGGTGTGGTGGCGGGCATGTGTAGTCCCAGCTACTCAGAGGGCTGAGGCAGGAGGATCACTTGAGCTCAGAAGTTTGAGGTTAGAGTGAGCTGTGATCACTGTACTCTAGCCTGGGTGACAGAGTGAGACCCTGTCTCTAAAAAAAGAAAAAAAAAAAAAGACAGGAAAAAAAAAAAAGAAATTGGCAGCCTGGGACATTATTCATTAGGTATGGAATTACCGTAAGGAATTAAAGAATGTCACACTCTTCTACCACTTCAGAAATGATGATGGCACCTTCCCGATGGACAACAAAGTGAAGGCCTTCATGGGACAGAGGCTGTATGAGAAGCTGATGATGAGTCCTGAAAATATATTCCTGGATCCCAGGGAGGAAACAGGGGTCAAGTGTGAGCACATCTTCATGGCATCTGAATTCCCGCATTGGCAGGTTCCAGAAGGTGAGGCCACTGCAAGGAAGGAGGCAGAGCAGCTTTGCCACCACCTTATGGAGCATGGCATCATACAGTGTATGTCTGGCGAGCACCTGTTTATGGATAGCAGTTCAGAGTGAATTTCCATTGGAGATGAAGAGTGATGGAGCTGCTCGATGAAAAGTCTCCCATCTTCCAGGAAACTCTTGACGGTCCCTTTTGCCTGAGAAAGCATAGCCATGACTATCGGAAACCTACCAGCTTTATGTCAGCCCCAGCAAGGAGATCAAGATTGTGTCTGCAGTGAGGAGGAGCAGCACCAGCAGCTGTGGGAGGAGAGGCTATTTCAGCAGCAGCCCCCTGTGCTCTGCAACCTGAAGGCCATGCTATAGACACCCATTGCTTCTGAGGAACTCCTAAGTCCTGGGGCTCTTTATGCAGGGAAGGCATTCATGATTGTTGGTGTTGCAGTTGCCTGGGGCTTTGTGGTGCAAGGAAGTGAGCTGTGCTACATCCAGGCCATGGACCCTAGTGGCCCTTCGGCCATAGCATGAATGAATGTCTGTCAGTTCATCATCTCTGTCAGTGGGCTCAGTGTATTGCATGTAGACTACCAGACCGTAAGCAGTCTGATTCTGACAGGCCCATGGATGATTGTCATGGAGCAGTTAGAATGCTGAGCAGCTGGACATCCCAGGACATCCCAGCCCTTCAGTGGCCTGTGGGTGATCAAAGCCAGAACAATGCAAAGCAATGCAATGACAAGACTTCCGTGCAAATGAATGGCTCTAGACATACGAATCTTTCCTCTGTACATGCACATCTTCAGTTTCATATACTATTTAAATGTGGAAAAACCAGGTGACACATCTTTAAGAAAAAATGTCAGTGTAGAAAACATTTGGGAAACAGATTCCTACATGATAGAATTGCCTTACTAGATTTCTATTCATATAATAGTTCTCATTCATTGTTTTTTGTTTGTTTGGGTTTTTGGTTTTTTGTGTTGTTTTTTTTTTTTTTTTTTTTTTGAGACAGTCTTGCTCTGTTGCCCCAGCTAGAGTGCAGTGGTGTCATCATAGCTCACTGCAACCTCAAACTCCTAGGCTCCAGCAATACTGCCTCAGCCTCTGGAGTAGCTGGGACTACAGGCATACGCCACCACGCATGGCTAATTTTTTTCTATTTTTTGTAGAGACAGAATCTTACTCTTGCTCAGGCTGGTCTTGAACTTTTGAACTCAAGTGATTCTCCCGCCTCAGCCTCCCAGAGTGCTAGGATTACAGGTGTGAGCCACTGCTCCCAGCTCATTCATTGTTTTTTATCTTAGTTTGTAGAAAGTTTTTGAAATGCTTCTCTAGCCAGACAGCAGCATGCTAAAATCCCCTGCTTAGGAGTCAATAGAGTAGTTGTTACAGACTTTTAAATTGTACTTTCACCAAAATTAGCATAGAACTATTTGATAAAGAATGTAGATTTCACCAAGCTTCAAATTAAAGCAACATCCAAAGGAATATGACCTGTTAACTGGCATTTTCAAGAAGGTTCTAAAGCATTCAAGTGCTTAACAGCTATCAAAAAATGATTTTTTTCTTAATTCCTGCTTTTAGTATCAACTTTCAATTATGGCATTAGCTAAAAACAAAAAAATTTTTTGTGATGCTATGGGTAGTGGTAGATAGGGAGATACTACTTAAAGTTGTCCATATTTTCTCTTTCTGAGCCTAAATCATTTTGTTCTATAAATCAGCTACAGCACCTTTGTAATTAATCGTGAATATGTTAAATGTTAAAACAGAGAAGTTTGTATACACACATATAATTCAAAATCAAACCTTCTGATAATATTTCACGTTGAAGGTGTCCTTTTTTAAGAGAAGTATTCTAGAACTTGGCCCATATGTGATAAAACTTGAAGCTCTACATTGCCTCCTTAGCCTGAATTTTTACTAGTTTTCTAGTATAACATAATTCTAAGGACAAGACATGCTACTTATTTGGGGGGATTAGTTTTCCCTGAAGTCACTGTCTTGTGTTTTGACTTTTCAGCTCACCTGTATATATGCATGTTTTCTTTTTTGGTTTAGAAAAGAGTGCATGTTGGGGCTTGTGTGTAGAGGGAATTCCTCAAAGTGCCAAATTAGGGAGTCAAGGAATACTCAATTCTTCTTCATTTCAGATAATGAATCTGTATGGCAAGGTTACTTTCTTGTGCATTAACAAAATAAAATATGAATGTTGTACCTGAAAAAAAAACCAAAAAACAAAAAACAAACCCCAGTTACAGCTGCGAAACATGTATGCATCCTACCAGACATTCCCTTGTCATTTTTCCAGTTACTTCTGCCAAATGGGTTTTAATATAATAGGAAGAATTGTTATGTCA